>NC_055687.1:29729898-30059620 GCF_017639745.1 Melanotaenia boesemani
CTTTATTAGCTCTGCTTTAATGTCAAGAGTGTTTTAATGGCATAAAATCAACTGAAACAGAGAAGGCAGCAAGAAAAAAAAAGTGTTTCTCCTCTTGAAGTGATCTGTATATGAATAGGTTAGTTTGAAGAATTCAGCCACCCAAGAGTCACTAACCTGATGAGTTTTTCATTCGGACACACACATTGTAATCTGGTCTGTGCACTTGTGCACATTTACCACATGCTTTTAAATTTGTGTGTGTATGTGTTTGTGTGTGAGTGGCTGTTGCTTGTAAAGAGCTTAAAAAGCAGAACACAGCCTGATGTCAAACTGACATCTACCAGTGCGATCAGGTGCAGGACTTGAAGGTCAAACTTCGGCCTTGGTGTAGTCGTGCAACTCTGTGGTTTATTCCTGTATGTGTGTTTTAAGTTGTGGCCACAGTCATATCACAGCCAGATGGGGGTGAATCAAAGGAGATGGATGACTAATATCACAAATGTGAATCACCACATTTCTGACAATGTTCCTTGTGTTGCTCTGCTTATAGCTTTAACTGGCATGTTTGCACATGCTGAACAATCTTCCAAAAGAAAGGATTTTTACTAGGATGAGGTCATATTTATGATAATTATTAAAACAAAATGTTATAGCTATGGTACAGCTGAATAGCAAAACGGTAACAGTGCAAATTTGATTTTTGGCCTGAAGCAACATTTTCTTGTTCCTAACTTGTCACATAGTACCTCAGATTTCAACACACTGTGTGTCCCTTTACCATCACTGTCTGATACACCACCCCAGTCTCATAGCAAAACTCTTTTATCTTTTTTTTTTTTTTTTTTTTTGATGCCACACATAACAACTTTGGAAAGAATGCGTTTTGAACAGGCATCTGGTCCATGTCACCATCACATTTTATGAGTTTAGTGAGCAGGACAATAATCCAATAAGAGGATACACTGTTAAAGTGTCTGTTTTAAAGCAACACTAGTGAACAGTGGCAGTTTCTCTTAGTAAGAGGCCCCCTAACAACATCTAATTGAGCATCCATCTTAGACCCTACCTGTACTCTGTGCTCTCCAGTCAATAAATGTCAGTCCAATGTTGACTCTTGTCTTATCTCTTGCTCTGTCTCTTTCTGTCTTTCTTTTCCTCTCTTCCTCCAATAATGTCCTGTTGTGTTTCTTTGATGAATCAGCCAAAATGTGCGTTCAAGATGGCCAGTGTGTTTTTTTGTTTTTTTTTAACTTGTCCTGTCCAGCATCATAGCAAGCAAAATGATAATCTGGTTGCTGTATCGTGCTGTACAAATTTGCTCTGCCAAGGGGAGGCCTATGGGTAAGGCTCCTCTTGATAATCTGATTTATTTACTTATTTATTTACTTTGAATCACGGAATCTATGTAATCTTGCTGGACCTGACCGGAGGGGACAGAAAAAGATGGAAAATAGCAAAAACATGCAAAAGAGAAAGAAGAAAGGAGACAAAAAGATCACAAACAGAAGAAAACGACCCTTCAATCCACACCATCACCAGACAACAAACTGTTACACTTGTACATGAACACACCAGAAAATTTCCTACAACAAAAAAAACAGAGCTGCTAGTCATTAAGAGTTTTTAAATAATAACCAAATCAAAAAGACATATCATGAAAGTAGCATAACAGCGATCAGATACTAACTCACAGGAAAAATAAAAAAAAGAATGATCTCTTAGTACAAAAACCCACTGGACAACTAAGTGATTGTGTCAGCATGCAGAGGATGAGGAATAAGGAGTGATTCGTGATGAAGAGTAGTGAGTGAGATCGTGCAAATGCGACCACGCCTCTACGGAGGTCAGAGGCAGACCAGGGCAGCCCAGAGACCCGGGCCCTCAGCAGCAGCCCCGGAGCACTAACCCAAGCTACTCCACCACGAAGACGACTCCAGCCCCACCCGAAGGGCGGCAGAGGAGAGCCCCAGCAAGAGCCCCCCACGGTCTTGGGGGAACAGGTCCCAGCGAGCCAAGATCGGCAACCGCTGGCCCTGCCAGGGACCGGCCACCCAGGGCAGCCCAAGCGAAGGGCCCAGGGCCCCAGGAGCCCAGAGGCGGCCGCCCCACCCCCCAAAGGCAGAGGGCCCGCACCATGCCTAGTAGGACCAGGCCCCCCCAGACAACCACCCGGCGTAGGCCAGCATACACCCCAATGTTCCAGCCGCACACCCCGGGAACCAGGGTGCCCCTCGACCCAGCACCCACAAAGCCAGCAGCCCAACAGCGCAGCCACCCCTGGACCCGGCCCCTGGGGCAACCACCTCCCCCCGCTCGCCCCCGGCCACACCCAGGGGGAACAGGGGTGTGAGAGGTCCCCAATACCCTCTTCCTCCACGCTCCTGACTGTTTATGTAGTGTGTGTTGTTTGCAATTAAAATTGAGGGGCAGTGACCGCAATTAGCCAGGAGCCGGGTCACCTAAGTGGCCCCGCCCAACATGCATCGCATGACATGTCCCCCAGGTGTTGTTTGTGTGTTGTGTTTCTTGTGTTTTGGTGTTTAGGTGCAATTAAAACTGAGAGGCGAGTCGCCATGGGGTGCATCCGAGGAGACCACTGAATGGCCCCCTCCGCTCCAACCGGCATGGCGTGCACGCCTCCCAACTCCCTACGTGTGTGTGAGACAGAGAATAAGAGAAGTAAGGAATAAGGAAGTAAGAGGGGTCTGGGGATGTAAGTAAGTTGAGCCTCTAATGGCATTAGGCACCGTCGCTCCCCAGGAGGTCCCCCAGGGCAAGACAGGCTAGGACAGGCCACCCCCCCACGACCGGGCCATACAGGGACCGCAGCCAATGAGCCGCCACCAACCCCAGAAGGTACCCACCTCCCCACATGCCTAACGGGGAATGAGAGGATGGGGACAGCGACAGAGCCCAGACCCACGGCACACCACCCCCAGCCCCTCCCAAGATGGCTGACTGTAAAATAATGCAGCATCCCGCAATAAAAAGTGGTGAAGTGAGATTTGTCAGTCTTGGCGTGCTGCTGGATAACTGAGAGAAGTAAAAAGAAAGAGCAACTAAATGGAACTTGAAAACAATACAGATCAGAACAAGCTTGGTCTCTTCCACTTGGCAGTTAAGTGTGTAGTGCCATAGTCCAATTCTTTTGCCTAACAAAAGCAGACTTTTTTTTAGATGTTAAATGTGAAATTTACATTTTTAACTATGTCAGAAATTGTCTGAGTTTTTCTGACAATTTCATATTTTAACTTGAGACTGGGTTGGAGACTGCTCTTTAGCTGCATATTGCCAGTTATTCCTCTGATGATGAGTAGTACACAGGCTGCATCAATACTAAACATTGATAGGAATTCAAAATTTTGAAGCACTGAAAGACAGGAGGGGGGATAGACACCCATCTGTCAAGATTTAAACTGGTGCTGGATTTTAATCTTGAGACTTCTGCTTTTTCTTCCTTTTTTCAGTCTTTTTCTTTTCTTTTTCTACTTCCTCTTTGACAAACAACTAAACCAATATTTTCCACATTTGCATGGAGACTTTACACTGTTGCGTTTCCAGCTTCAGATATTCTTCATGCATCAACTCAAAGTGCTGCTTTGAGTTGATGCATACAAATACAACACAGCAGGGCTCCTGACTGAGCATCAGCAGAAAACAAGTTGAATAGTGGGAAGGATTGGTTAAAACCATTTTAGTGGGATTTAGGGAACACTTGAAGGCAACTCAGCAATTTTATATTAATATATTTACATATAAGTGCAAATAAAGTAAAAGGTTTACACAGCATCAATTAAATCAGAAGAATTTAGTCCTGTTTCTGTACATATAATTTATATAATCCATTACAATATAATTGCATTCATATGATGCCAACTCAGATAGTAGTCTAACAAAGGAAACTATTAAGACAAACGGACGACAGCGGAAGGTATAGTACCTTCCTGTGAGCTGAATCTTTAGCAGAAGGAGACTATCTTGGGGAGTGGAGAGGAAAGGTGACACAAAAAATAAAATATTGATAGATATCTGCTATTGGAAAGCAAAAGAAACATTAAATTAACAGAAGTAATGAAGATATACAGATAGATGGACAGTAAAGTGAGCAGCATAAAGAAAGGTGCTCAGTGCATCATGGGAGATATCTCAGCAGCCTGGAGGCCTGTACAAAGCAGGATTAACATATCCGGGATATTCTCCATTACCTGGGTTGACTTACCCAGATCTTCGTAATGTGTGCTCTTACATGAAAGGGGTGGTGTTTGCAGCATCCACCCATTCGTGAACATGAAGAAACCCTGCGGAGCAGCCGATTTTACTGTGGAGAAGACAAATGTTCTTCCAAAAATTAAATGACATTAAAACACAGCCCTGTGTCAGTGTGTTTTGTGTTGAAATATCAATTCCTTACCGTGATGGTACGAGGGTTGTGTGTTCCACAAAGTCACTATTATTCAATTTATTAAACTATTATTAACCTTTTTTATTTCAGATGCAACCCTAGTGGAGCTAAACTTGACTTTAGAACAAGTCGAATACGAAAACATACTTCAAAGCGGTCAGTGACAACAATTTATTTCATCATCAAAAAGATGCATTTGTCACTAAAAACTCTTTCTCTGCTAAGCGCCCCTCTCATGATCTGTGTACCAATGCCTACAGGATGTCAGGATGTTCTAAGAATGAGCAGACTATTTTCCAAGGGAACTGATTGGTCAAGAGGTGGTGCTTTTATACTCTTGGATCTCTTATCCAGAACAAAATCTGCTCTGGAGCAGGTTACCCATTTATTGTAAGTTACCATGGTTATCCCTGTAAGAAGTGAACTAGCATCGTAGTACAAAAAAATGTAGGATTAACCTCAAAGTTACCTTGATAAGAGAACATCCAGCTTTGTAAGTACAGATCTCAGGTCTATAGCATCCATCCATCCGTCCATCCATTTTCTGCCACTTATCCGGAGTCGGGTCACGGAGATAGGTGCCTAAGCAGGGAAACCCAGACTTCCCTCTCGCCGGCCACATTTACTAGCTCATCTGGAGGGATCCTGAGGCATTCCCAGGCCAGCCGAGAGATGTAGTCCATCCAGCGTGTACTGGGTCTTCCTTGGGGCCTCTTTCCGGTGGGACATGCCCGGAACACCTCACCAGGGAGGCGTCCAGGAGGCATCCTAAGCAGATGCCCGAGCCACCTCATCTGGCTCCTCTCGATGTGGAGGAGCAGCGGCTCTACTCCGAGCCCCTCCCGGATCACCGAGCTTCTCAACCTATCTCTAAGGGAGAGCCCGGCCACCCTGCGGACAAACTCATTTCGGCCACTTGTATTCGCGATCTTGTTAGCTCGTGATCATAGGTGAGGGTAGGAACGTAGATCAACTGGTAAATCAAGAGCTTTGCCTTTTGGCTCAGCTCCTTCTTCACCACGACATATCGATGCAGAGTCCGCATCACTGCAGACGCCACAGATTGATCTCCCAGTCGACAGGTCTGTAGCAGCATAACTAAATGGAAAGCTGTGTGTCACAGACACTCTTTTAACAAAAAGTTTTTAAGTCCACTCTTAAAAGTCAAGTTTATTTGTCTCCTCTGTCTAAGCTGGGGCCCAATTTGTTGTTTTTGAGCTCAGCTTACACATATTATGCAATTCAGTTCATACACAGCCTTGTTTTTGAGATTTGCCGAGGCTGTGAATAAACCGGTTCTGAGTAGTATGCTGAATCAAATCAGTAGTACAGCAGGTCCCAAAACAATGAGCTAAAAGTTAATGAATTACTCATAGAGATGAAGGGGGAAACTACAGAATTAGGTGATACATTTCCATTGGTTTGCCACAAAAATTTTACGTTTAGTATTGCCCAAAGTAATTTCCCCAATTTCTAACATTGACAAAACCATCAGTTTATTTTTAAAGTAAAGCACAACAGTGATACAGACAGCATAAAAGCAGAATATAGAAGGACTACATCAGCAAACAATGATAATTAATTTTTTTTTAAGTAATAGGATTTTTCAGGTTTATTTACTTGAATCGCTTTCTGTATTGTAATTATACGCCATCATTTATACACAGTTTTAATGTTTTAGAGGAGGATAAACCAATTTGCTGGAACGAGACATGACTTTAAGCTATATATCAAAATGCCAAATAAAAAACTGTAAAGCATCCAACCCATATGTTGACCTTGTAACCCTCTAGCCCCCTCAAGTCACGCCAGTAAAAAGAAAATAAATCCCTCCCAACTGGACAGCTGCCATGGTTTCCAGGCAACTCACACAAACAACAGGAAACAGAAAAGGGTATCCCAACGGAGGGGCCGTGAAAAGGAAAGGCATCGTCTAGAGACAGGAAATGGAGTAAAAGAAAAAGAGGAAGAACACAGAGTTGGTACTTCAGCTAAGACCCTTTATATAGGTGCAGTGGGTTGCTTTTCTTGGATGACTGTCAGATTATTTTAAACTAGAGTGTGACCTGCTGCTCCACTGTAAGCCAGGATCAAGCTATTTTTATAAACTTTTTTATGACATGTCAATACCAACACCAAGGACAGGTCAGAGATGCCAAAGTTACAACAGAGTAAGTGACCTGTTAGAACTGTACATGAAAGCCATATAAATCGTATAATACATCCACATTAAACTAACTGAAAGTTAATTTCAACTAGAACCTCAATAAAGTCTGAATCATAACCTATTGGTTAGAATGGTTTGCCACTCAAACTCAAAGGTTTTGTGTATTAGTATCCTGCATGATAAAGATAAAGAGGGAGCCAATATACTGCTCCTTCTTTAGATAAGGAATATTACATAAACTCTTTGGAGAATAAATAAATAAATAAATAAAATAAATAAATACAAGCATCAGACACTTTGCAGAGCACAAATATAATTTATGAGTTTTAAATTTCCAATTTATTAGAATGAACCAGTCATGTTCTGTGTGGTTAGGAAATAAAGCATGTGGCTGACTTATATTATCATTTAGGGTCCATGTCTCATTTGCAATAGTCTAAAATACATTTATTGTTTCACTTTGTTATTTTACAAGAAAATAAAGACAAGCAAGAAAATTCATGAGAGTGCACCGTGTGGTTTACAGCTGTACAACACACAAAAAATTGCTCATATCAGCTTCCACCACTCACAAATAATTTATCCAGTTCTCTGTTACAGTACAACATAAAAAAGGGTAGTTACAGTGTTTGGATATAGTTTGGTCTGTTGGCAGAAAAAAAGAAAAGTTTTCCAAAATCAATAGGTTCCCTACTGGGAACAGAAAAGCACAGAGCAAATACTGTGATTTTTTATTACAGAAGGCTCAGGAGATGTAAAGTCATTTGAAAATTGAAATGCTAGCTTTATATGGAGCCAGTAATATAAGTACAAAAGTCATTGGGTCATAGCATCTTTTCCACTGGGGTTATGTGCTTATCGAGCCACAGAAAACAGAGATTGAACAACTGAAGTCATCAAGAAGCGATAAACAGAGATAGACTGATAAAAATTGTCTTTGTTAAAATAACCAAGTCTCATGAGGGAATATGATGTGGTATACAGTAACTGCCTTAAAAATTAATTTAAATAACTATAAAATCCTCCAGTTTCTATCGAATCAGAAATATGAAAGAAAACAAAAATGTTCAAAGAATGTATCCTTCTCATATCACGAAATACTTTGCTTAGCTTAGCTTAACATTAAGTGCTCTAAAAGTCAAACAAGTCACATTTTTACACAAAAGGGGAAAAACACTTTGCTAAAAGAAAAGAACTTTAAAAAAAAGCTTTAGCCAACAATGGCTAGCAGTACCAAAACCGCATTTCATCAAAAGGCCACTTGAAAAGTCAGTTCATTATTTTTACTGTATATAATTCACAACTTTATATTAAATAAGTCCTTCAAGTGAAATTATCATGCAGGTTTGTGTAATTTATTTATACCCTTAAATACAACTTAGAGTACTGCACCTTCAACCAGTAGGGAAATGTGAGCATTTCTGCGTCAGAGCTGGATGTTATTATTGTGTTTATCAATTAACAAAGTGAAGTTGGAAGAGCGAGATTGTGGCCAAAATTTCTTGTGGCTTGGGCTCGACCTTAGTGATGAGAAGTTCAGTTATTTGGGGCTTGGAATCAAGCTACTCTACTTTGAGAGGAGCCAGATGAGGTGGCTCAGGTATTTGGTTAGGATGCTTCCTGGGCACCTGTATGGAGAGGTTTTCCAACCATGTCCCACAGGAAGGAGTTTCCAGGGAAGACCTAAAACATGCTGGAGGGACTATAGCTGCGTCCCAATTCAGAGTATGCAGACTTCATTGGGTACGGAGTGTCCTACGTAGTCTGCACACTTCGAAGTCTGCTTAACGTTCTTGAAATGGGACAGTCTACCTAGCCAACAAGAATTTCCCATAGCAGCAACATAGGACCCTGAATCACTTGGATGGATGGATGGATGGATAAAAGGATGGATGGATGGATGGATGGATGGATGGACGACGGATGGACGGACGGAAGAATGGGTGGATGGATGGATGGCTGGATGGATGGATGGATGGACAACGGCTGGGTGGACGGACAGATGGATGGATGGATGGACCATAGTAGATTCAGATAAGAATCGTGATTTGGACTCAAATACATTCTTTTTCCAACCTGACTGTCACACTATTTCACTGGTTGCTAAGAGTGCATGTAAACACAACAGTTTGTGGCAAAACGTTGTCATTAGCTGGTTGGCTCTTGAAACTAAAGGCCCATTTATGGTCCATTGCATACATAAATGCCTCCTATGTGTTGCGGTTGGAAACAACTTTAAAGCGACGCATTATCACTGCTAAACGGTGTCTGAAACTGACATCGGCTTGCGGGAGGGAACCCTGAACTTAGCACTGCCCACTAGTGGAGGACGTGACTTAAAAATCATGCCGAAGTAAAACACACATGTAAGTATGAGGACGGCAACATATGATGTTTGAAACGGAGGCTGCTGTTTACTTACATAAGGGAGAATAAATGGGCCTTGAAGCTTGTTACATACATGTGCAATAAACAGCTGACTGTGTCATTTTCATATTTAAGTAAAAAACTTCGTCCATGGCAGGGTGAGGTTGTGCACGTGTCTGTGTCTTTAAATCCCACGTGTTGTATACATTTACATACTTTCTCACCACCTCGATCAGCTGTTCATTAAAACTATCTATTCAACTGCATCAGCGGAAATGAAGGGGAAGCCAAAACTTTCTGCTTCATTCTATTCTGCACAAACACATTCATGTCGGCGACCAAATTATGCATGTAACTGACGCAGACAGACAAAACTGTGTATCTGTCTTCTGCGTTGAGCATAAATGGGCCTTAACATTTCTTGATTAGGGTTAGAAATCAAAACTATTTGTTAAAGCTGAGAAACGATCATGGTTAGAGCTAAATTACTTTCCTTTTCCTATGTGACTATCACTATCATGGCTGTCTCTCACATAAAGTGGCTCTTGTGACCACATGCTCTTTGATTCAATTATAGGCCGTATCTACCTACATAAATATTTGTCACATGGGCATGTTCTGAAAATGACAATCTCATATCCGAATGTGTTTAGAGATGGGACCTCCTTAACTAAAAGATGAAATACTCAGTGGACGTGCACATCCTTAGGTCCATACCTCAAATGTCACTTCTGTCTGCAAATATCTCAGATGACAAACACTTCAAATGCAGTCCATAAATCAGTGGGTGTACAGGCTATAAATAATGTTTAACTCGGTCTCTGTTCATACTGCATTGCACTACAAAAACACACAACCACTCAGTTTCACAATTAATGGACAGATCAGAGAGTAATATCAGCCTCGTCTGAGCTGTGATGCTTATCAAGTTTTTGGAAAATTCTGTGTTCCACAAGTATAATCTAAAATTTGGAAAGAACGTTAAAAATTAGCATCTTCGGCAGAAAGTGGAATATTTTATACTCAGATGCAAGTAGAGCATCATGAAGTCTTGAGATGAGAACAAAGATAGGAGCAGGAACAAAGAAAAAAACAGGAAGCCAATGTAATCCTTCTCTTCACCAATTCTAAATGTGCCTTCAGTTTGGATCGTCTATGAGCTTGAAAAAACACCCATTCTATCATCCTCTAGTTAAATAAAATAACAATGGAAACAGTGACTGCCTGTGACAAATCATCTCCCTGTATTTAGCGGACAGGATGATTCAGGATGCGTGGAGACTGTGCTAACATTTGTGAGTGACCCATTTGGACAACCAGGACCCTGGCTGTGCTGGACTATATAAATGTGTTTTAATGACAAGCAGTCAGGCTGGAGAGTCCTGTAGTAAAAATGACCTTGGCATATATGCTTGATTTTAAATCACTATAATGGACCAGAACGTGACAGTCACAAGCTAGAAAAATGAAACCATCCATCCTCATAATCCCCTAACCCGTTACTGGGATTGTAACAAGACTGAATGGATACACATTTTGGTAGAGGACAATAAAAAATTGTGCTTACCTCATACTGTTTTCTTTGAAACTGACAATATGGACTTCATCAGATGTTTCACATGTGTAATTATCTGTGTTACAAGTGGTGTAGGAAAACTGTCTCACAGGTCACGTGCCTTTCACCTATACAAACTATTATTGCCCACAGGTTTTGAATTAGCCACACATGTGGGTAAGATACAGTACCCATGGTGGAGCTCTTATCACAACTCGCATAGTTAGCAAAAGGAGTTGGAGAGAAAACGGCACTGACAGAATGCAGTGATGGATCATTAGTAAGAAAAACACTCACAGCTCAGATATTTCAACCCTGCGGAGACATATTTAATCTAGACAATAACAAACAATGAAAGCATTAACATTCTTTTGTTATCTTATTCACAGCCAGAGGTACTTCAGTCTCTTCTGGGTGCATCTTTTTATACTATATATTATTTTCACCATACTTCTTGTAAAACATAATGGTTTCTTGAATTGAACTGCACTGTTGCAGGATGCAGCTCTAAGAGAGCAGCAATATCTTTAAGTGGCATATTAATCTCAATTGTAATACCAAAGTAACATTGCTCCAAGAGACATGTTATTAAAAAAGATTTATCTCCGGTTATAGCATGTAAACAACAGTGACAAAGCACCAGCTTCATGCTGCTTCTTCCTGATTTTCTAACAACATAAACTTAGTCAATGACCGTGTGACAATGACAGCCCTGCTTCTTTGGTTTACAAGCCAGACATGTACACTACTTCCTGTTCATAAGAGGAATCTCTGAAAAAATCCAGCAGCTAAACATACAGCAGTGTCCAGACGTGCCTAAGATAGCTCCAAGTAGTTCTCCATTGTGAGCTCAGAAGTGTATATACTGACAAAGGAGAAGGAGAAGTGGGGAAATGTGTACAAGTTGTGCTCATGCCAAAGGATGGAACTGATCGCAGTCATTCACAACTTATAGTGAGAAACCACACACTTCTTCATTTAAACCCATTATCAATTGCAGTAGAAAAAATGAATGTATCAAAAGAGGGCACACAAATGAGTGTTTAAAGCTGTTAAAAGCAGCCTGATTTAAGTTTTGGCTCAAGGAAAATCTTAGAAAACACTTAATAATAGTGTAGGGAACTTTGGATGTCAGCATGCACATTTCCCCGGATATGTCTAACATGAATTATATGTTGTAAAAGCAGATGAATAACTGTGCAGCTATGAGCGAAGAGCTTTGGTTTTGCAGCCTTGAAGTTTACCGATCTAAAGATTCTCCCAGAGTGAGTTCCACTTCTCTGGGTTTACACATTCTGTTAGTGTCCGTGTCCATATTCACTTCTGCTTCAAGCTCCCTTTTCCTCAAATGGTAGCATTCCTGGAAGTCTAGACAAACAACTATGACAGGACTAAGCCCACAGCTTGGCAAGTCTTAGATGTGATTATTTATACCTGTCAACTTTTTGTCCATCTTTTACATGTAAATCTCTCATGGAGAGTTCTAAGAAATGTATTCAGACCATGCCAAGATGAGGACTGGCTCCTGGGCCAAACCACTGGTAGTAAATATTATATTTGCTGGCATTACGTACAGCACTCATGCAGCAAAACTCGCTTTTGTCATTCATTATATCATCAGCGTAGTTGGCAAAGTTTCCATTTTAGAGAGACGCAATGGGAGATATATGAGGAGAATCTCAAGAAAACAGGAATGAAATTTGTTCTCTGATGACATGTCACAAATACACACTTTAAGGGCCACGCTTGCGGTAAAAGTGCAGAACAAAGTCAAAAGGCAACAACTCACTTTGTTAAAATACAAAAGCATGTGCTTGTTTACAGAGCAATGATTATTTTCAGTGAAACACGCGAGCGAGGAGTAGGCGGATCGTAAATCTGAGCGTACTACTTCTGTAATGCTCTCTGCAGACATGTTGTGGCTGCTCGGTGCATGCAATGTCACAGGGCCAGATGTAGTTACACTATAAATTATAATCTTACATTTCCAGAGAAGATGTCGAGCAAATGCAAATCCTTCCAGATTCGTCATAACAACTTGTTTAGAACTTTACTGACAATTTGTTCCAAGCTGCTGTACATAATTAAAAAAAACTTTATCATCAGCGCAGCTAGAGTCAAAGGCATAAAGACACTAACATGAGAGATTTCCAGTGGCATTGTATATTAACTGTAAATTAAAGGCTTATAAAGCCAATGTATCAGGCAACATATCATGGGTAAACTGTTGTTGGGATTTAAAGCTCAGCCTAAACTGCACTGATAAGAGAAACATGGCTTAACTTATTAAATGATGGTGAGAAAAAGCTAAGGTTACTTATGAGGGTCATTATTCTGCCATTCTTCTGATCAAGTCTATCTTTTTGATTGATTTATCGTCTGCTTAATACCTGATGGTTACTATCGATGGTCTGAAGTGCTCAGACTGCTGCTGGCAGACTCTAGCTAATGGTGCTTTACTCACTATCACAGAATCCATCAAGATAAGCCTGCAGAGTCCTGCTTAACTGTGCCCCACCGCAGGGTTTTAAACTTGTTCAGCAACTTGTGCAGCTCCTTCCCGCTGACAGTGCCAATCAGTTGTGTGGCTACTCTTTTTTTCCTACTTCTGGTTTGTATCATAATTCATCTCTTGAAGTATGTGATCCTACTTTTTCATCTTTGGGCTCACACATGCTCATCGGCCAAGCCGCAGCTGACGCCAGAAAGCTACTGTAGGCTAAGAAAATAAAGCGTACTGTTACTTTCCCCTTCACGCAGTCTGCTTGCCCCACCGCCTGCCTGCCCCCAAAAGGCAGTCTGCTTCTGATTATGTGTGATCATCCTGAAGTTTACTGGCTACATTTCAGACTCAAGGGATTTTCTTTTTTTTTTATTTTTTTTTTTGTTTTGTTTTGTTTTTGTTTTTGTTTTTAACCTGGAGCCTATTCAAAAGAAATTATATTGTGGCTTGTCAAAGTGACTCTTAATTGTGCTCATGGCAGCTACCAATACTCAGTGATATTCCTGTTGTATTTCTTTTGTTCTTTCTATTTGTCGTGATCATTTGTAGTCTACATAATTGAGTTTCTAATCCTTTGTGCAAACATTTTCACCATTCATCAAAATCTCTTTCTTTACTAATCCTCAACAAGTATTAGACTGTATGAAAAAGGTCCTCCTATATTAAAAATAAACTTTTTTAGCCTGTCTATAAGATCTTTATAACATCAGCTGAGCAAAATGGATAAAGAACAAAAATGTACCTATTTGTGAGGACTGATGCTGTTCCATTGAACTGGGTGACCGTGGTTACTGTGCCCTGCTTTGCACGATCAGTGAAACCAGGACAGATATGCAAGCATGTCCCTGAAAAGAAAGTGAGTAAAGCAGGTGCTGTTATTAAAGCCCACACATATCAGGTTTAGTGAATAAGAGTTTGTAGCCTTGACCATTGATTCATTGATATTTGCTCTTAATATAAGTGCAATAAATCTACTTTTACACAATGAGAAGACTTGGCAAAACTCGAGAGCTTTAGGTGGATATTTATGGTTTAACCACACAAAATTCATATTTTCACACAGTGAATTATACTCCATCCATATACAGGCTATAACAGAGTTTTCTTTTTTTTTGGCAAACTTTTCAAATATTCAATTTTCTTAAGAACATTTTCATGGCATCAATAATTCATGGAATAGGACTTTAAAATTTTATTTATCAGTGCAAGATGTTCATTATAATGTCATTTGGCTTTCCTATTAAGGAAAGTTAATCATTTATATCAAACATGTTTATCTGGATACCATAAGAAATGCAAATCTCAGTTCTCCAGCATTTTTTCCAGAAAGTCAATTCACCACCCCTGGTTTTATCATTACATATTAGTTTTGACCCCATTCTGTAACAACAAAATCACATAATGAGATCTATTACTTTGATAAATGGCAATAGGAGCATAATTAAGGAAATAAGGTGACTCAGAATTTTCCTAAAACAGGCAAATCACAAGCCCTGGCTTTGGATTCACCAGGGGAGTGACTTGATACAACATGGTGGAAAGCAGAGCACACAGGCTGTTTGTGCTGTCAGTGGTTGAGGATGGTTATTTTGGGTGAAAAAGTGAAACCATATTTCCGTGAAGCACAAGGAAAACCAGTTTGAACATAGAATTTGATAGCTTTTGAGTTGTCAGTCAGGGATTGGGTGAATGTTTGAATGATGTTGATGATCTTATAATAGCATGATTGGCAATGTTAACGAAGGAGGTCATAGTTGTACTGCAGCATGATTCTCTGTTGGTCATCTAAGTTTCCTCCATCCACAACACCACCACCCAAGCATGGGGTTATCTGGAAAAATGCAGGGGGAAAAGTTTGATTCATGTTGTGTGCAAATATTGTCCATTTTTAGGCAATCGGGGCTAATTTAACCATGTGAAATTTTACTGAAAACAATGAAAGGCTCCAGTAGTAGCTACTGTATTGAACTGAGAAGATTGTGTTAACTATATCATAACGATATCATGGAAAGATAACTTGTTGACACAAGCTTAACTTTTGTGAGCTGCTTCTCATTTTGTTTCACTGACTCTCTCTCATTCTGCTCTCTCTCTTTTCCTCTTACACACACACGCCCCAAACGCGCGAGCGCATACACACACACACACACACACACACACACACACACACACACACACCTCCCACCTCTTCCGAAGGGATCCCAGGGTGGAAGACATCATCAGGCGGTATATTTCAGGAGCCAGCCGCGTCATTGGGCGGCGCACCGACAGGAGGACGGAGGGTGTTTTCCAGCTTTAAAAGCACCGGAGCCTGCCCCTCTGACAAACCCGCTCCGCGTCATCGACCTGGGGAGACTTTTTAAAAACCTTTACCGTGCGAGCCAAACTCACCTCAACCTCGTTCCCCGCAGCTGCCGCTTCCCCTGATCCATTTATTCCAGTTTCACTCGTTGCGCACAGTCTCGGAGTAGTGGAGTCAAAGTTGCTTTATTTTTTATTTTTATTTTCTAAATCCTTCTTGATTTATCGTTAATGGTGTACAAACTGAAGCCGTTTGTTTGTTTGTTTGTTTTTTTTCTTTTTTTTTTTTTTTTTTTCCTTTTAGCCTTTAATTAGTACCGGCAAGGGCTTCATGCGTAGTCTTGCAGCCGGAGAAAGTTGCGCATCGCTTGTTGAATGCAGGATATCTTCTGCCTGAGAGTCAAATCCAAGTTCAGCTTTGGAGCAGCCGGTAAGGAGCGGGGACTTGACTTTCTCACCTCTCTCGCCGCCGACATGAAGTCTGCAGAAGAAGGTAAAATTATACTGCCTAATCTTTTATCAAGCTTGTCTGACGTGCCTTCTTTGATTTGAAGATGCATTAATGCGGGTTGCAAACTGATGGGAACCTCTAAAGTCTGGCTCAAGCCTTTTAACTCAAACGAACTGAATTTTTCAAGACAAGTGAACGATCAGTGAGTAGATCAGGAGACTTTTTCTGTCCTGTTACTATAACAAAATGTCACCCCATTATTGCTACATAATATTTAGGCATGAATTCTGCAAAAGAAGTAGATGAGCTCATTCAGTTGTGATTGGCATGCACCCATTTTACCCATTAGGTGTCTCCAGTCGTCTTTGCAGGTGTGCAATGCAAGATGATGATTGGGTTACTCATCAGATGCCACATACTAGTCCTGGAGGTTCATGTCAATTTCACATTTTCTTTATGAGAAAAAAAAAAGATTAATTTCCATTTTCATGCAATAGAAGAGTTAACAGAAGATTTGCTTTCAGGAGTTGCTTAAGATGTTTTACTTGTTTAAGACTGATACTACATATGGAAAAAAATATTCTGCTTTAGTTTGCTGTTAAAAACCATCTGTTTTCAAACTCTTTGATTCAAGATTTTTAGTAACAAACTTTGATTTAATTTATCAGAAATCTTGGTAATCTGCCTTCTCTTAATTCAGTGCTTATGCCCCTGGCTTTTTGTGGGTCTTTGGAATTTCATTTTGTCTTTGAGGTTTCAGACGGACGGGTGCAGGCTGTATTATTATTCATTTTGGTCCTTCTGTACTAAACCTTATAATTGGTAGCAGACGAATGTGTGTGTGTCTGTGCATGTCTGTGATCTATGTGCTCTAAGATGTTGGGTAGCTTGCTTGACAAGAGTGGTGCTTAACCACACACAGATCCAGCAGCATGCCAAGGGCTCCCCTGCTATCACATGGACTCAGATACCCAGAAAAACAAATGCAAGCACACTTACACATGCAAACCCTGCTGGATTTTAGCTCCTAGTCAGTCATGTACGAGACATGGCCCCAAGGTTTCCCAGCTCCAGAGGCTGCAGATGACTTCTGTGTGCGACCATCTCTCTCTGAAGTCCTGTCAGTCTGAGCCCAGCATAGACCACAATCCCTGTGGATAAACTCCACCATTTTTTAGTCACGCTGGTTTGGTTGTGGGGAGAGAATGTTTTGATCATGATGGAATAGTTGAGAAAAATGGTTGAGGACAGAGCGAGCACGCTATAATCTGTGTGATTGTCAGTGATTTCAAATTAACTCTGCTTACACCACACTTTGAAATGCACTGCAACTAACACTACTTTGTGTTCAAGTGTGCTTTCATTTTTCTTTCAGCCGTTTCACCACATAAATCGTGGGCTTCTAGGAGTTTGTTATCTCAGCAGACATGGTGCATGTGACCCGGAAAACCCATGTTTTAAGATGCAGGAGGCAAAAGTGAAAGCCTCAATGTGTTGAGTGGGTGTCAAAAGAAGTCAAATATGTTACAGCACAGTGCACTGATCACACACACATTCAGACGGGTACAAAAACACATCAGCTGCGACTCTAAGCAAAGGCAGTCAGGCCTGACTTTAAGGAGGTGTGTCACAACGGGTGGAGTGGGCAGGAGATTATCATCTGTTTAAACTAAAGGGGGAAAGCATCAGAGAGGACTCAGCTGAGCAGTGGCAGTTTTTATGCTGTGACTGGGGCAGAAATGAGTTTCCAGCATGAAGAGCAAGAGTTTGATTTCAGCTCTGTGTTTGAGGCCAGTGAAGGAGCCCAGAATGAGCCAAAGAGAGGTGGGTACTGAGAGACAATTGGGTTTCTTGACTTTATTTATTCTGTTATTATAATTAAGTGATGATTTTCTTTATTTTAAAGAAAGAGTGGATTGGATTATATTTTCTGTTATGTGAATGGTATCTACTGGTATCTTGGGCATGTCTGCCGTAGCTACATATAAAAAAAGCACCTCTATAAACAGACTCAGATCTACTAATTTTAAACTGCCTACCCACATATGTGACATGTGATAGATTTGTCATTTCATGTGATGCTCAGCATTGTGGTTTACAAATATAGCATGCTGCATTGAGGGGAATGCCCTTCGCAGGGTTTCAGACTGAGTGGTATCCTTTCTGACAACGTTTATCCTCACCGACATTATCAATAAAAAGAAAGCGCGAGATTTACACTAGACACAAGCACAACAACTCTGACTGAAGAGGCAAGGATAAACCTGCCTCTTCAAACTGAATTTGTATGTTAGAACGCTTGTGAACTCTTGTGTGTGCCCTTTGTTTGAATACGATGCATGTGTAACACTGCAGCAAACTCCTTGACTTAATCACAAGCTCAGAGTGATGCGAGAGTGCTGTCAGTTTTCCACAGGGGAGGGCCTAATTTGCTCAGTGAGTGATGTAATCAATCAAAGGAAGCATCCATCAGTGCTGCTGGAGGAATTCCTGTAGAGTACATATGACAGCAGGGTGTGCCAAATTGAGCTGTAGATGAACTGATCAAACAAACAGAGTGGCGGTGCAACGTGTGACTACACAGCAGCCACATACAGTAACTGCTTTGAGGAGATTGCTAAGCCTCTCCAGATGTTTATAAAGATGGGGGCGTAGTCGCTCTCCTTGTAAATTGGTAAGATCTGTGCAGCTTTTACGATGTTCAATCCAAGCTTTAAACCATTTTTGTGGTTAGGGCCATGCAAAAGTCATGGGCCACAACTCATTTCTCTATACATTGCTAGGAAAATGTGGAAAAAGATGCAGCTATCTATTGAAATATGTGCAAATATGAATATAAATAAAATGTAAAAATAAAGCGTAAAAGGCTCAATAAATAAGGGATCCACTAAAAAAACAGACTTCTCTGTTCCTGACAGGTCTTTGCTGATATATATATTATTTCTGAGGAATATCACTTTCTTCCACTTTTTAAAGACTACCATGCACACCATGCTGAGATATGCCAAGTTCTTTGCTAATAGTTCTTTGGGCATCACCTTGCTAGTACAAGGGTACCTGGAGAAATATTGCTGAAGACCAATTTAAAACAATGCAAGAAAGTCTGGCTACTTGGAAGCAAAAGTTAAAGAAATGAGAAGACTTGTGCATAGTACTTTAGTTGCAAATTAGTGCTTAATATTTCTTAAATGTTGTTCTTTTGTTTTTCAGATGCATACAACTACACACCAAATGTCAGCCTGGCTCTTCCTCTGGGTATGAGCAACCCCTGTCTGGCCACACAGTACCACACCTTACAGTCCAGCCCTGTTATCTCAGTTTCTTCTTGCTACCAGACAGGCTACGGCCTTCAAAATGACAACTTTGCAGCATCAGGCTATTACCTGCCTCATGGCTTGAGACCCAGTGGTGCTCCGGCTCTAGAAAGCCCTCGAATTGAGATTACTGCCTACAGCCAGTATCCAGAGGATGAGGTAGAGAAGAACAATAGTGAAGACCACATCATCAAACGAGGTGTCAACTCCATTGTCACATTAACACTGCCCAATGCAGACGGCTACCGCGATCCCAGCTGCCTTAGCCCAGCAAGTAGCATATCTTCACGCAGTTGTAACTCTGAGGCATCATCATATGAGTCTGGCTTCTACAACTACGACAATTCCCCACAAAACTCCCCCTGGCAGTCTCCCTGTGTTTCTCCGCGAGGGTCATCCACACTTCTGTCATGCCCACATGCTGTCGGTCCTGCAGGCTCCCCTCACCATTCGCCTTCCACCTCCCCTCAGATAGGAGCTGTGGCAGAGGAGGGCTGGCCAGCACAACCTCGTGGCTCCAGGCCAAACTCACCATCCTGCAGTGGAGGCAACGGAGGCAACAACGGAGGCATGGGGAAGAGAAAGTACAGCTTCAATGGCTCTTCCTACCATCAGACAGCCTGTTCACCCAATCAATCGCCCACTCCTTCTCCACACGGCTCCCCCAGGGTCAGTGTCACAGATGAGACCTGGGTTGCCAACACCAACCAGTACACCAACTCTGCCATCGTAGCAGCCATTAATGCTCTCACCACAGATGGAGTGGTGGACATGGGGGAGGGGATCCCACTCAAGACACGTAAGACCATGCTGGACCTCTCACCCTCCATGAGCCTTAAGGTGGAACCTGGTGGTGAGGAGCTGGGACCAGATGTGGAGCTCTGCCATGAGGACTACCCCTCCCGCTTGGCCATCAAGAAGGATAACTATTGTGGAGGGTTCCTGGATGTACCTCAACATCCATACTCCTGGCCTAAACCCAAGCCTTACCTCAGGTTTGTTGATCTTCACTAAAGAATCTGAAAAAGTTATCCAGTTTTTCTTGAAATGGGTTGTATAAATTACTAGTCACTGTCTTATCTGCAGTAGAAAAATTACCATATTGTACAATTCCATGAAATGGAAAAGCACCATAAGCAACCTAAGAACATCCATGTTGCCACTTGACATTGAATGTGTTAGGAAATGTGTCAGATTTATTTGATAGTTTACTGCTGGGCAATACTTTTCCAAATATTTAAAAGATGGAAAGTGCTCTTGCTTCTATAATCTTTTTTTTATCATTATTATTAATATCTTTTACTTTTTTGTGGTCTTTCTTTTGGGATTAGTTCAGCAGAATTTGTCGGAACTTATCATCACCATGATATGTTTACTGCCATGATGCAGAGCAACATGGATGTACTTTGGTTGACAAGATAGTGAAAAATCAAAAAGGGTTCAATGCAAAAATGATGCAGTGTATAATTCACTATCAAAAGCAAGTGCTGAAACTGCTATGAAAGTTTTAAGGCTATCCTGTAATAATTATTCCCTTATTCTCCAAATTCAGTAGTTCTGACTACTTTCTATTGTAGGTAAGACACTGAAAGTTCATAGGTTTTTAAGAAAACCCAACTTAAAAGGAAGCAGGGGGGATTTCTTTTAAAATATATTTAGATTTAGACTTAGAAGATAAAGCTGTATGCTTTTAGCTCTTGAAACTTTGCTTGTTCTTTGCATATTTTTTTTATTGAGGACAACATTGTTTCAGTGTTTAATCTTCAAAGGCCCCATAAAAGGGCAGACAAGGAACGTTACATCCACTTTACTTCCAAACAACCTCCCTTTGAAGATCAAAACTCTTTTATAAATCAGATTTCACACAGAGAAGTTTTGCTTCATGTGCGTGCTACTGTTACTATAACAACCCACACACAAACATAACAATGCGTGTGTATACACTCACACAAATACACTTGTTTTTTGTCCTTTGAGCAAGGTAAGCTTTTTTAAATTCTTTTGTCTCCCTCATGGCTTTTTTTTCCAAGCCAATAACACACTTTCCTGTCGGAAATCAAGTGTTTGATTAAGATAGTGAGCTACAGGAAGTAATGGTGACAGGCCTGGCCGAAGGGGAAGCAGACTGTGAGTTAATCAGGCGGCTCGCTGCACTGGTGTGTCGCGCCATCAGCCCATCTTTTTCTCTGTGTAGCTAACGTGATGTCATGCACTGACTGGGCAGATAAAGCCTTGTGGGGGGAAATCAGTTCGTTTTGGGTCAACAAACAGCCCGCAAGTTCCACCAAGATGCCAGAGATTGGTTTCAGTTGAGCCACCCTTCAGGTCAGGGGTTTGCGTTTACCAGGCATCCGGCACAGAGAAATATTGTCTAGCGCTTGTTTGTTTTGGTTTAGATATCTCTACGGTGTTCACATGGGAATCTCGGACTCTCCATCTGGAGAACAATGATGTTGAGGGAGGCCAGCTGTAGCTCTGAGAAAGAGATATCACGCTCAGGGTGTGCTTCATATTCCATTGTCTTCGGTACTGCAGCGGCTTTCTTTTCAAATCTCTCAGTTATCAATTTGAAATGTACAATAATTGTTGCAAAGTACAGCTTTAACTCCGGTTAGTGTCAAATTAGTTTTTGTACGCTAGAAATGTCTTTCTTCCCACTGTTACTTTTCTAACTCATCATGGCTGTTTCCACCTGTCACACCGCAAAGCAAAACATACCTCCCTCTAACCAGGGCACATTCGCCCTTTGTTTATTTTTCATAAAAAAAGGGCCACTAACTATTACTCAGACCGAAAGCATTACGCTTGTCAGTGAATGACTTCAGTTGATTAGATTATAGGCCATGATGACAGGGAGAAGGATCAAGCCAGCTGGATTAAACCAGTGTGTCTCAATTTAAGGCTAATTTAAAGCAAGTTTAAAACCTTTGATTTAGATTTGCTTGACAGGGAAAAAACCCTGGTTGAAATGCAGCCTCACAAGTCATAATTTGGCAAATCAAATCAAGTCAAAGTAGAAAAAAAAAAAGTCATTCTTCATGTCTCTGTGGTTTTATTCCAAGTCAATAGAAAATCTAAAAAAAACTCCACCTGCTTCTTTTTAGTGAAGGTAAACCAGATGGTTGATTTTTAGCTCAGAAGTCAAATCACTTTAAAAGGATGAATGTTAATTCACAGCTGAGAAGCAGAACTTGTGTTTAATGTTACTTTCACCAGTTTACAATCAATGTGTCATGTTATTGCAGCCCTTCTATGCCGGCGCTTGACTGGCAGCTGCCGTCCTGCTCCGGCCCATACAGCTTGCAGATCGAGGTACAGCCGAAGTCCCACCACAGGGCCCATTATGAGACAGAGGGCAGCCGAGGAGCTGTGAAGGCACTGTCTGGAGGACACCCTGTGGTTCAGGTATGTGTACATGCACTATGCTCATATGGTAAATGGTTTTTGACTCAGATCTTTGAGATTCATTATTCACTTTTTATTTTCCAGTAATACGGTTCAGCTTGTTTGATTTAAAGTTGCTTAAATAAATTGCTTCCATTGCAGCTAAGGTGGAAAAAAGTGCATTCTGATGAATAACAGATTTTCTGTTCAACAGCAAGCCAGTGACATGACCACTTGGCTGTTGCTGTCTTTGTGACAGGATGCAGTCACAGAGGAAATTCTGAGCAGCTTTGACATTTCTGTCATTAGCGTGAACTTTGGTATTATCTTGATTTCTTCTTTTTTTGCCTTTTATATTAGGAAAGTTTACAGTGTTTAACTATTTGATACCAATTAAAACTAAAGTAGAAATTGTCTGCAAAGTTCTCCTTCAGCTATTTTTTTGTTTCTTGAATTTCTAAACGAAATTATACTATTTTTCCTAACACTAGCCTTCCCTGAGAGATCTGACAGCAGTATATTATTTACAACTAATCTACCATACAGTTCAGCATACGCTTGTTTGCTGTGTTGTTAATATTCCCAGAAGTTGAGACGGCTGTCTGACCAGCAGCAGTGCATGCTGACTCAATTAGTATAAAGGAGGACCATCGCCTCTAACTATTGTGCTTGGCGAACACTTAAAGAGCATACGTCAGTCTCACCAGCAGCACAGCACAGAGCTCCTTTCTCTGCTCCGCTGTCATCACACTGCGCTGACATCTCCGTTTACACAAGGTGGGGATTTAGTACTGTGTGTATGTCCTTCAGGCTGAAGGTAAATTTGACTTTCATGCAGTTAATTCAAAGTAAAATGGTCTTTATCCAATCAATTGTGGTCGTTTTCCTCTGTAACAGTTTTGTGGAAGAATGAATCAAAGGATTTAAGGCGGCAACACTATTTTTCTATACAGTCGAAGTAAAGCTTGCACCCTTAGAGAAATCTCATTCAGACCAGTGCAGTTGAAGGTTGGTGGTCTATCCGTGTCACTCACTTTGGGCTGTGTTATTACCACGGCTGTTTTGTAAATAGATGTTGTCACCACATCCTGGTAAACTTGGTGTCGAATGCAGTTGACAGCTGTTGGCCAAAGTAGTGTTATAAACAAGCCTGTCAACCTGCAGCTTTTTTTCTGTAAATACAGGTAATTATTCCTCTTCATTAAAAACCTTTGTGTATCAACAAGCATGAATCAACATTTCAGCCATGCTGCAGACAGAGGCTGAGCAGACTCAGGCTGCCATGTGCAGCTGTGGCAGGTGAGACTGGCTTTGATTTCATCACTTTCTGAGTCACTTTTTTGGCCACACGGCTAAGACATGTCTTTGCAAACAGCATAGTACAGATTTACATTAATATTCATGCTTCATAAGTACTGATTCAATGCTGACATTAAGTCTTACTATGTGCATTGTTGAGTTTAAAGCAAAGCTACAGCCATAGTGAAAATATTCCACCTTTCCTGTCGCAACTTCTACTTTATCTCACAACTTACTTTTACTTCTTAGTAAGGGGTGATGTATGCTGCTGATATTGCATTAAACTGGGATGTCTTCAGGATTTTATAACAGCAGAAGCCACTGCAAGCAAGGCAGAGGTCAGAAATATAAATCTATAAAAATTAGGCAATCATGTGCACATACTAAAGAAACATTACATGTTCAGGGAGTTTTTAAGCACAGTTTGAAGTACAAATTTCCTCAAACTACAACCTCTAAGTATTTATCTCTCTCTTTCTTTTTATTGTGGTGTTGTGTGAAATAGTGTTATTATTACCTTGGAGGATAGATATACTGTAGTCCCCAGTGCCCTATGATAATGAGTGGCAGGCGCTGGATGGGTGAGATGCAGTCAAGGAGAATGAGTCAATAATGACACAGGGGCATGGGTGTAAGAAGCAACTCAAGGAAGTGTGTGTGCATGTGTGTGCTGCGCAAGACTGGTGCAGAGAGCAAAGGGGCAGAAAGGGGCAGAAAGCGGCACCAAGCTGCTAGAACTTGACTTGGCTGCCCCCTAGAGATGTTCTGTATCCTACTGATTAGGACCTGAGTAACCCTGAGGATGGCTGAGTACAATGGGTGGTGCATTGGAGTCAAGGCCCATCAGATGCCACCTCCCCTTTCCATGCACCGGTGTCTCCCTCCCTCTCTCTCTCCTTGGGGCCTGAGGTTGTCACTCCCTCTGAACTGCTCATCCTTCAACTGTCTCCCAAGCCCTCACCAGCGGGCCTCCCTCGGTTGAAGCCCAGTCATCCACGGCACCATTGTTTTTTTACCTCATGCATGATCAGATGCATGTGCTGTGAGCAATGATGACATGTGTGTTGAAAAGCAACGCCAGGTGAAAAAACAGCAAGATGAAGAGCGTGAAAGGTACACTGCAATCTGTATGAGCAGATGGTTGAACTAAACTAGTTTCTCTCCTAAATGAGAACTTGCCTTAGATCTCTCTCTCTCTCTCTCACACACACACACACACACACACACACACACACACCCTTCTGCAGATGTGTTTTAAATTATATTTGTTGAAGCAGACCACCACACAAATCATGGGATCTATGGTACCCTGTCCCAGACACTCCCCTTTTCATTGCCACAGCTATGTGAAACCTCTTTCTGGTGGTATTATTAATTAATTTTACCGGCAAGATTATGTGATTATGTGACCTTGCTATGATTAAAAATGTCAATTCTGTCCCAGATATTCCAAAGGCAGTCAGGTTCATCCTCAGTTGTGATGAGATCCGCCTGGCCCTTGGAAACAGCAGACAACAACACCTGCAGAGTGTTAAGTACAGTGCAGTCCTGCTCATGGCTTGTTCATATAGGATAATCACTGGCCTATAGGCCTTCCTCCTCACACATACACACACTCTCTCATTAAGTCTAAAGCAGCAACAGACGTGTTGTAATTTCAACAGGATGTAGCCATCATCCCTATTAAAATGTGTGACTTAATACCCGTCTCGCTTCCTCTGCAACTGTATGTAATGTGCAGCAAATTTGCCGTATGTTTCCGCCATGGCGACATAAAAGCCCTCAGCAAACACGTGCTGGGTTTTTTGCATGTGCGGTTTCACCTTGGGATCCTGTGCTTACTGGCTCTGTAATGTCTCATAAGGACCCTTCAACTTGCTCCCCCACCCCCCTCCCAATCTACAGCAAACTATACTGTAGCTGTTAATTGCTCATTAAATATACTGCTGCCTCTTGTTTGATATCCAAAAGGCTTGGTTTACCCTTCAGTGCTGTTAGAGCTTAGTCAGGGCTATTATTCATTGCCCAAAGGGGTATTTATGCCAGTCTCAAATTGTGCTTCTCCGTCTGTGGGGCTTCTCTTACAGTAGTATTGGGCTACCACTAATTACAAGTTAATAACATGTGGAAAAAGTTGAGAGAGATGTGTATCGTTTTCACTGGTTTGAGGTGATAACCAGACGGCCCACAGATTTATGAGGTAACAAGTGGGTATTCTTGTTATTGCGGAGATGGAGGGGGCACAGCAGTCATCCATGCATCATCTTAGTTAAATTCTCTGTAGGTTTGAATGATATTTCTCATGGCAAACTGCACTGGTAACAAAGCCATTCCGTCTTTTTTATATGGAATTTGGACTTACGCTGGTCTAGACATGGGCTTGTGCTTGAAACGTTGCCCTTGATGACATAACTCCAAAGTACTCAATTCAACAAAAACTTTTAGGGTTATAGATGTTTGGTTGCTTATAAAAGAAGTAGCATGTGGAGCCATGGAAATGAAGCACATTAAAGGATTGCATATGTTGCCTTATGCATTCATTATGAGACACAGGGGACGAGAGCAGAGCAGCAGGGTGACAGAGTAAAGTTTGGATGGAGAGACAATTTGGATGAGTGTATGCTTAACTGGGTACAGCAAAGGCGGGCTTGGGTTTGTGTGTGGGTAATTGACAGAGAACGGAGCGTGATAATGGTAAAAAGCCTGAATCTGCTGTTTTATTTCTTTTCACCCCCCGCCCCATCCTCCTCTTTTGCTTCCAGTCATCCTCTCCTTCCCCTCAGTTCATTGCGCCACGTGGACTTCCACGAGTCATGACATTTCTCCAGGCAGTGATGAAATCACTCCAGAAGGAGAGGAGGCAGACTGCTGTAGGCCTGTGGAGTGTACTTGCAATCAGTTTTCAGCCAGGACAGACACATCTAATTTACCACTAAGTCATTATTACATTTAACATCTTCAAATATTTCATTTGAACTGTTAAGCCCAGCGTTTAAAATGTCACCATTACTACAGGAGTTGATGGATAAAACCTGCTATGAACTGCTTTAAGATATGCAAAAAAAAAATAAATAAATAAATGAAAGTGTGTACATAGTGTGTGTGTAAACTGACCAAGACAATACATCTGCTTATAATTACACAACTAAGGCATCGGCTGCCATATTCTCAATGCTTTACTTGCGTTTTATCTATCAGAAATGGTTCATACAACAGTGGCTGGTGATGAGAGATGTAAATGGATGGAAGTTGGCACCAAGATCTGAGCTGCAAATCAAATTATGTTTTAAACTCGGCTTAGATTAGCTCAAAGGAAATATACAGTGCATTTGCCAAATAGGCTGCTGTTACACCAAGAGAAACTCATCTGATGAAAATTAAGGGTTCTCTGGTCCAACCAAAGCTGAGGTCACAGGTGTGTATGTGAAGCCTCTCTTATTAGCCCCCATCTCTTCACCAAATCAACTTCAACTTATTTTATCCTTCATAAATGAAATGAAGAAGTTAGTTTTGCTCTCTTCTTCTGGTGAGCAGTTGATTTAGCATCCTGGGAGTTTCACAGAAAGAAAAGGAGGACTGCAGGAAGAGGGTGAGGGGGAGCACATATGGTAAACGAATTGAGGGAAGTTGCCCAGGGGACTAGACGGCCTTCTCTTGCTGCTGGGATGGCCAGCGTCACCAACAGGACTACCCGACCTCATTCATCACTTCCTCTACCCACATGAGGTCATGAGGTTTTGAGTGACGATGCCAGCATCATTGTGTGCTACCGCAGTATGAATGAGTAGATAAAGCCCCTTGCTCTCCCTCCTCATTCTCACACTTTGTTTTCTCCCTCACCGCTATCCAGCCTTTTTAGAAGGCCTCTTTAAAGACACGTGGCGGCTGAGGTAATGGCTGGAGGTCACAGAGAAACTCAAAAAAAAAAAAAAGGTCTACCGAGGCAAAGGGGACAGACGACACAGCTTTGTAGTGCGGCTGCCTGTGTTTTATTAAATCGTAAGGCAACGTCATGCAATTTAACGCTCCGGTGTTTCAGATTTGTACCTCATGCTCAGCCATAGCCCTCCCACAAGTCAATGCACAAGTAACTGGTAGCATGTGTGGCTATGGATAATTACTTCTGGTGACACTAGAAGTAAAATATAACAAGGGGAGCAGGGTCTGCCGGTGAGATCACCGCATAGATGAAGTGGCCCCAAGGGATGCAAAGACTTCAAGAAGCTCCTGACCTCTGCCTAACTCACTGATGACTAGCATGTGTGACTAGCTCACAGATCGAGACAGCTGCTAGAGACACTATGGTGAGCTGAAGAGAAAAATATGATAGTTGGAACTGGAGATGACTGACAGCTTTAGCTTTACCACTCCCTTTGCTCCCCCTTGATATCTGAATCAAAGAGCGTAGCCGGATAACAACTGGTGCTTAGATTATGAAGCATATGGATATATACTCTACTTAAATGACTGATCATATCCTACTTTTATGCAAGATGATTAATTCTGAAATTTTTAAAACTACAAAAGAAAAAGAGCACATCCTCTGACTTGTCTTAAATCTAAAGATCAGCTGTCAAATGTAGACAATAGGCATTAAATCTTAATGTTTATCATCAAAACAGACACCTTCTGATGAAAGCATCCAGACAAATTTGTTCTCAGACCACAGGCATTAAGTGTCCATGACATTCTAGCACTAATTTCCACACAGCTCTCCAGTCTTTAGCCTTGCTCTTCCTCACACCCCCATCCCTTCCTGTCCTCTCAAAGGTAATTATAAACCCATTAATCAGATTATGTCATAGGTTACATGTGGTCTGCGTTTTGTTATATGACTCAGTCCATTGGATAAACAACTGGGGTCTTTTATTCCATTTGACGTTACCACTGTTTTCTCTCGGACAGAGCTCAAAGAAAATTGGTCTGAAGCAACGCACTGGTGTGTGCTGGGGTAATTGACCAATTTGTGGGATTTTTTTTAGAGGCCCGTGGCTTGGTGAGCCCCGGTCTCGAGTAAAATTGATCTCTCTCAGTAAATGTCAGTGTGGTCAAGTAGCCACCTGGGTGGGTCCATGGAGGTCCATGCACTGATAGGTTTTGGTGTACTATACTAGATGGATTTTGCAGCTTCCTTACAGCTTTTTAAGTTTAGAGAGATTTCTTAGCCAACACCAACTTCCTCCCTTCAAACCATGGGACCACTTTGCACTATAAAGAAAGAGTATATCCTGGGAGGTCTGTGGTGCTAACACTCAGTTACACCAGAAATGCTTTGGTTGGCAAATTGTTCTAGTCAGAGATCACTCACAAGATATTAGCTGTCCTTCACCACACTCAAGAATTTGAATCCCTGCCTAAATCTTCATAAATTTAAACCATTACAATCTTAGTTAGATCTTCAAATTATGTTGCTTTAGACAACATCAAAAAATGAGCCAGTGATGCTTGTAATATCTGACGTACAGCCAACCAAAAAGCCAGCAGGTACTTGGTTGTAGAGGTCCCCCCCCCCCTTTTTTTTTTTTTTTTTTAAGATTTGATGTTTTTATTAGTTGAGCAGTAGCAGCTAATGGAGGCCTGCAAGAGGAAGTGGTAGTTGTTTGAAGTGGTGGTTCTGATACGGGAGTCTCTTTCATCACAGTGGGACACATTCTCTAAGCTTTAATGGAAATCATAATGCATGTTCATAACTGCTCCAAGGCAAAGGGGCTGGATTGTGTCTGCATCTTGCACCTAGTGGAGTTTTTGGGTGCTATTACCTTCCATATTTCAGAGTAAGCTTTCACTACTCACTTACTTGTATGGAAAGTTTAACTGAACTTACTGTTTTTGTCTTGGCTGTGAGTCTAGCAATATAGTATGATTTAAAATTGATCCACCAGTGTCCCAATTTCAATGTCTTCCTATTCATGCAGTCTATTTATAATGGGAAATTGGTATTAGCATCACATCTTAAAGCAGTCCAGTGTCAAAAGTTGTCTTTTAAATAAGGTTTCTTGCTGCTATATTGGTCCCTTTTTATGCAGTTGTGAGATTTTGTAATAAATAGTGAAGTGATGGAAAGCCAGTCTTTCTATTAGTTTTCATGTCTCTGCACCCCAGAGATCTCATGAAATCTGCACCCATACTGTGTTCATTGTGTTCATTCAAAAACATCAAAATTGGAAAAAAAAAAAAAAAAACTCAGACAGAGCAGACAACTAAAAAAAGGTCTCCAACCTAAAGAAAAAACAACCAAAAATGGGGTGTGTTTTCATACCATGTTTAAGCTATCATTAAATGCCTTTTTTCTTCAGTAGCTGATGCACATTCAATCTCTCTTTTCTAAATGAGAGCTTGCCTTAGATGGGGGTCTTAAAACCTGATGTTGCCTCTCACCTGGATCCTGTTGTTCTCCCGGCAGCTTTATGGCTACATGGAAAGTGAGCCGCTCACCCTGCAGCTGTTCATAGGGACTGCAGACGACCGCCTCCTGCGACCACATGCCTTCTACCAGGTCCACCGCATCACTGGCAAAACAGTCTCCACTGCCAGCCATGAAGTTATGCAATCCAACACCAAAATTCTGGAAATCCCTCTCCTGCCTGAAAACAACATGAAAGCTATGTGAGTTCCATTGAACATCCAAACATTGACTATACAGCACTCTTTCTATATTTTTTACTTTTTTCTCTAGTATACTCTGCTTTAACACACATTGTTTTTTTGTTTTTTGTCCACACATATACCTTACCCTATGCTTCAGCACTACAAACAGAATGCCCAATGATAAGTACATAAAAGTGCATAATACTAAGTAGGCTTCTGTACTTTACTGCCATAGAAATCAAGGATCTCTGATGGGTTAAAATACTCTATGTTAACATTTATGGGTCTCTAACTCTGTCCAGTGTGTTCAGAAAGGATGTGTACAGATTCAAACAGATACACTTAGAACAGGGGTCTGCAACCTGTGGCTCCGGAGCTGCAAGTGGAGCTGGACTTTCCACAATTGCTCTTAATACATGGATAAAAATGCTAAAGAGCTAACTAATGTTTTAAATAAAGATATAATAGCAAATGCACAACATAATGACACTAAAAAGGCCATTAATATATTTTAGCTTATTTTCTTGTCATTAGGTTGGAAACTATGGGCTCTTTTTTCAGAATTATTTGTCTTTTTTCCAAAGGTCTGGTAACATTTGCGGCTCTGAACACGTTTTATTTAGCTGGGCTGAGGGAAAAATGGCTTTTTGGATTGTAAAGGTTGTAGACCCCTGACTTAGAACATTCTGGGCTATCAGTATGATGTGGTTCCATTACATTAGGATTGACTAATATATTTGAACAAATTAGAGCATTTGTACTGCAGATAAAAGAATATTACAGCACCAAAAGAATGATCCTGATTTTAGGGGCAATTAATCCAAGTTCTGAAGTCTGCAGTGACTGAAGTAATGACAAACAAACTGTTGAGCTTCTAATAACACATCTAATCCAAAATTTCTTTTAAAAAATTAAGTTTTTTTCAACATTACTATTTGATAAAAACAGTTAGCTAGCTTGCTGGCATTGCCATTAGCACTGACGTGTCCTCCTGTTAACTAACAAGTCTAGTCACTTCATATACAGGTGGTATGCTAAATGATGAATAATCAACACACTTTTTTTATTACACTAAATAGCATACTTCTTGTATGGGATTTAAAACCATATCAGGTGTTATTAAGAACTTAATCACAGCTCAACTGCACTCAAGTGTTCAAGTAAGCCATGGCCAGCCAAGAGAGACAATACCAAAAACCTAGGCTACACCGTTAAAAAAAAAAAAAGCTTCTAGACCACAACCATTTAGATGGCACTATAAGCTGTCCCAGTAGCTTATTTATCTCACGTTAAATTAAACAGACATCAAAATGTAGCCAGTATCATTGTTCAAAAATTCCTCGCTCTGATACTGAGGAACCACATGAGTTCCTTAACCTACTCTTTAACAGTGTGATATACTGCAAATTAAGCTAGCTAGCTAACAAGCTATTTCTTTTTTTACAAATCTGGATGGTAGTTTTTTCATCAAGTTCATGAAGTCTAAGAGGTCCACTCAAAAACTAATTTATCAGACCACACTTAAAACCACTCTGAGAAGTGCTCTTATATATGATGTGCTTTATCTTCAGAAAAATACATATTAATTTATTAGGCTGAGGCAACAGACTAGGCCTCTCTCATCCTCCCTCCAGAACTGAAGTAATCCAAGGGCCTGCACTCTACAGTGTATCCAGGCAGTTGCTCCTGTACTGGGACTCCTTTCAGACTAGGCAGCAGTGAATTTTTTGGACTGAGGCCCAGAACTCTCTATTACTGCTAAAAAACTGCATCTGAGGATTACATAAGGTTATTATATGTCTTACTGCCCTTCTTGTTTATCCCTCACCATTTCAATGTTGAAATAGGCTACTTTGTTTTCTTTGATAAAATTAATTGGAAACAAAGTTCACTTATTTTCATGTTTGTTTAAATGATAGGTATTATAAAGATATTTATGGGACATAAAGTGTTTCCCGACTGCATGAATGGTTTTAACATTTGTATTCCCTTACTGTATCATTTCCAATAATACCACAACATCCTTTTATATTGCAACATTTTCAGGGGCACTGCTCACTTGATTGATTTAATGTGTCCCTTAGGGTATAATTTTATATATAAAAAAAAAAGAAAGAAAAAAAATCCCAAGTCAAGAGGAAGTGTCTTTCCCTCTTTGTCATCATCAAATAGACTGAAAGCAGAGGAGTAAAATTTCTCTCTTTTTCCTTTGACGAGCTTAACAGCCAAAGATGAAGAAAAGCCTTTAACTACCTTTTTTTCCATTGAACTGTTAAACAGACGCCTTGATAATGCAACATCCAATCTCAGCCAGCAGCCATTTGCTTGCTGTGTGGGATGCAGACTTTTGAAAACTGCAATCAAAGTTTCAGTCTTCTGATCTGCCTTCTCAGTCTGTGAAAAAGGGTCATCTTACATACATAAACTAACTTAACTTAAAGTACGTCAGGAATTGGCCTATAATTCCTAATAATGAAACAGCTATCAGAATAAACTGCTGACAATTACTGCTGAAGTTGATATGAAAGAGTTCCCATTTTGTTTATAATGTATGTAAAAGAAATTTAATCAGTATCAGAATTATCAGCCCATATTAGATTGTAGGCCAGGAAAAAGTCATTCAAATTGATTAAATCATGATCACCTTGAGTTTTATTTAAAACTACCAAATGATAAAGCATCAGATCATGCAAGTAGGAAGAGAAGTGGTTGTGGGCAAAACTGCACATTTGAATTTTTCCTCATTCAAATTGTGTAGTTCAAAGTTAAGGAAGAAATTTCTAAAGAAAAGAAGTCACCATGTTCCAGGAAGACTGCCCAGAAACCTACCATGTAAAATAACTGAAATGCCAAACCATATCTCATTTGTTTTCACTCAGTTTTGCCAGCCACATTACTTTTATTCAAATTCACAAATGGCTTGCTAAATAATGTTTGGGGATTTTTTTTTCCACCAAGAAAAAGGGAAGGTAATTTATCCTTTCTACCTCCCAAACTGTGAAATGAAATAAATAAGGAAAGACAGCTTAGAGAATGGTCTGTTGCTACATATGGAGATGATTAACAGTGGTTTTAACGTAAAAATGCATGCAGTAAATGTTGTGAGAGGACATGGCAGGCTGGATGCGCTCTGATAGCAAAGTGACTTTGAATGCTGATGGAACCTGTGGTCTGCTCAGCGGCTTATTCCTGGACCACTGTGACCATTTAAAACTTTGAAATTAAGTCACAACTGTCCAGTTTTGTCTTTGATGGCATGCAGGGATTAATAGTACAGTCATGTTTCAGTGAACTTCCAGCGTGTGATCCATGGGGGACATCATTACTGGTTCACAGCAACTTTGCTTAGTTGGAGTCTAATCTTTGTGAAAGGTATACTGTTGGATTACAGGGTAAAAATTCATGTAGAAGAGAAAATAATGCTTTGTCCATCATGTTATAAATATCATGTTTAAGGTTTCCCCTCCTTTCCTTTTCCCTAGTATTGACTGTGCAGGAATCCTCAAGCTTCGTAACTCAGATATTGAGCTACGCAAAGGGGAAACAGATATTGGACGTAAAAACACTCGTGTGAGGTTGGTGTTTCGAGTACACATCAACCAGCCCAATGGCAGGACAGTGTCCCTACAGGCATCCTCAAACCCCATTGAATGCTGTAAGTCTGACACACTTGCATGCATAAACACACTCATAAATAAAAAAAGTCTGGCTATTTCTCTTAGCTTTCCGCTTAAGCGAAAGGTGGCATCTACTGTTGTAATCCTATAAACTGAGCTACGCTTTTATTACTTGGTGGAGCGAATTCAGTGCACCCAGTAAGCTTTATATGATCAAAGGAATTTGCCAAGGTAATAGATGCATTGTACATGATGCCAAACACACGTGTTATCTATCTCAAATTCACATTTTATGACTGAATGCAGAAGTTATTGTGGTAAGACTTCCCCATTAGCACAGATTTTACAAAGGTCGTTTGCCAGCCCCAGTTTTGGCACAGTCGAATGAGCACATTGAAAGAAACCTCTGTTTCTTTGTCATTCATTTGTGTGTATAGGTGTGATGTTATTTGCACCCAAGGAAACCAATTAAAACTAGACGTGAGACAGAGCTGGCAATGTGCTTTACGGCCCTAAGTTGCAGTTAATCAGTTGCTTCATTCATTACTGAAGAGTCATGTTGTTTAGCTCTGTAGAAAATTCCCGTTTAGATAAATTCATAGATGAAATTTCACAATTATGTGATAATAAATATTTATTGTATTTTTCTGGCTATGAATCTGGTCGCAGTGTTCCAGAGGTCAGAGGCAACACACTTGCGTCATTTCATAGAAAGCAGAGACAGGTGACTGGCCGCAGGCTGCTTGATGGAAAATAATGAACATGGATCTGACAGTGAAAATACTGTTTTGATCATTCATGCACCTTCTTTCGTTGTCATTTAAAAAGCAGCTGTTGTTTAAAACCTCTCAGCTAGAGGTCATGAAATCAGCATTATAAATTCGATAAGCCTGTTTCCCTAATGAAAAACTGCAGTTTTACTGGCTGTGTGCTGCTTATTTTCTTCCCAGGTTAGAAGATGATTAAGAAGCATGTTAATGGCCTTGCACTCCGAATTGAAAGTTGTGTGTGTGTCATCTTCTTTAGCCCAGCGCTCAGCTCAAGAGCTTCCCCTGGTTGAGAAGCAGAGTGTGGACAGCTACCCTGCCACTGGAGGCAAAATGATGTTTCTCAGTGGTCTCAACTTTCTCCCTGAGTCCAAGGTGGTGTTCGTGGAGAAAGCACAGGGTAAGCTGGAGTTAAGCTTTATCAGCCCTCTTCACTGCAATTTAATTTCCCTTTCTAATATCTCTTTCAAATGTCTCTATCCTTCTCTTTCCCAGTTGCGTTTTCTTAGTCTTTCTTCCCGTCAAAATAGAGCTGAACTTGCCAGCAAGCCACATGTGGTGTGCATTAGGCCACTATATTTTTAACCAAAGCGTATTTACATTTGCAGAAGTTTTCCATTGCCTGTTCAGTGGTGCTCGCCACAAGTGAAGAAATGAATCACAACCAGGCCATGTGCAACGTCTCCTTTCTCTCACTTTCCTTCTCTGCCTTGCTGTCCCTTCTCTCCTTACTCCCCTGCTTTTGACAGCTAACCTCCTCACTCATTTATTTTCAGTAGCTCCTATGTCCTCTCTGACAAGCATACGCCTCGCCTGCCCTGTGATGGGTATGTCAGTGAGGTATTCCTCCTATTTGTCCTTGTGTTTTCTCTGTGTGGATGGAAGCAACAGTTATGACTGATGATCAAATTTAAAGACTGATGATTGTGATCATTTTCTTGATTGCACCCACTAAGTCAAAGTACAGCTTGAACACATGAAACCTCTGCAGTTTATTAAGATGCGATTTGGCTGCTGCTGTTAATTAGCAACACTTAAGACAAGGGGGGGAAGATTTTGACTGTTACACATCAGATTTTTAAACTTCAGGGCCTAATGTTACATTTTGACTGTATGGACCATGGCTCAAATGCATGACTGTAACAGCAAAAATATTCTTTACTAAAATTATGGTTCTTTGTGACATCAAGGTCTATAAGAACATTAACTTTTTTCGTGAATAAATCAGAATAAATAAGAATTGGATGAGCCTAGCTCACGAGATTAGAGCAATACATCAAAATGAAACAATTTGATTACTTAATTTAAATCATTAAAACAACACTAGAAGGTCACAGTCTGTACCAAAACCAGAAACCAGTTTCATAGTTCTAAAAAAAATACATTTAAACCCACTGAGTCACTAATATTTTTTCTTTGTCAATGAATCACTTTTTTGTGCAATTTTGTTTAAAATCAATGACATGCAGCACTGCTGAAGCTCTTTCTTCGCCTTTATTCTTGGCAGAAGATTTAATTGAATCAACAAAATGTATGCAATTTAAAAGATAATAGTACTTTCCATTTTCCCAAATTACACTGGAATTATTTAGCCAACTCTTTTTTTTCCCCTAAATATACTAAAAGTCATCTGATGGCCATCCAGGGATTCTCAATTAGAAAGTAACAACTAGTGAGAAAAACATGTGGATTCAGATCCTAATCATTTAAAAATGCTTAAACCATTTTTAACATTGATGTCTTTCCCTGTTTGAATGATCTACTTCTAAGCACTTAGGGGTTAAGAAGGGGGCAGTGATGGGGTGAGAGGAGGCAGCTGAACTTAGTAAAATGGGGTCTCCCTCCGCCTGGCTTTACTTAGTCATGCAGGGAGTTACCTTAGAGAGGAAAGCCCGTACATACGCCCCCTGCCATTTAAGACTCATGACCCTTTCTAGGTTGCATTTTTCTGCTTTCACCCACTCTTCTTACTTTAGTTATGTTTCCTCCTTTTTCCTCTGTTTTACCTCCTTCATCTTTCGCTTTTCCTACCTCTGTCCTCAATACCCGCTAAAGACATTAGCCGGTTTGGAGCTCTGCACTAGCGGGATCCCCACACTTGGACCTTCCATTGACATTTCAGTGGTTTGTTTTTTTGACTCTGTGGTGTCGAGAAGCATAGAAAGAGATTGAAAGAGGGGTTGTCTGTCTGCTACTTAGACTGCTTTTATGCAAACTTTAATGGCCCACCACTTCAAGGGTCTCCTAACTTAAAAAGCCCATTACAGACATACTCATGCTCTAAACACACATGTACACACCGGCGCACGCACATCTTTCACTAATGGCAACTATGTATGCGCAAGAATGAGTGTGGAAAAGTACTTACACTCCAAATACTGTAAGATATTGTCCCTTGGCATTATAATCAGAAAATCTTCTTGCTCCTTCAAGGTTCTAAGACTTGAGATCCATCTTATTGTTGATTTAAAGGGGCCAAATTGGGATGAGAAAAAAAGAAACCTATAAAATTATAATTATATTACAGATGTATTCTATAACTTTGGTTTGATTTTCAGCTGGAAAAGTTCATGACTAAATCCAGCCATGAAAGACAGAGTATTTCACCGCAATAATTACTTCTCGCAGACATCAACTTCCACACACAGCAAGACACACACACACACACACACACACACACACACACACACACACACACACACACACAGAGCCAAAGTCTTTGTAAGGCACAACACCAATCACAGCTTTTGCCACAGTGGTGACAGCCATTACTGCTGCTGCCATCAAAGGTCAGAATGGCTGCTCAATTTCCAAAATTGACTCCAATAAACACCTTCCAGAAAATTCCACAAATCTAAGAAGCAACAGACAGATTTTGGTGAGACTCTGTCCAACTTGTGTGAATAATTATACAGAGTTAGAATCATCTAAGTTGAGTCGGAGCAAGATCACACACCATGCAAAAGCCCATTAGCACAGATGGGACAGAAATAAATCATAAATACATGCAGCTCTTTAAATGCCCCTATTTGCAGTTTTTTTCTTTACATAAAGCCCTTTAACGGATACCACAGATATTTCAGAGATTGTCCCAATTGCAATTTGTGGTTGAGTGAACAGAGACCCACAAAATATTTTTTAGTCCTTGGCAAACCAATAAAACCACTGGCTTTATCTTAAAAGTGTGAAAGATTACTTTGAGAGATTAATTAAATGGGAAGATTTCAATAATAAGAAATACAAATTTATCATGCTCCAATTTATAGGTGTGTGTGTGATGCAAACATACTGCAGTAATCAATGTTTTGTTTTTACTCACTGTTCTCTTCCTCACAAAGGATGGCTCACCAAAATTTGCATCCCAATAGTTGGTGCACCAGTTGTTTTGTCTTTTCTGGCTGGTCACACATCTCCCAATTTTAGCATTAAAATGCTAATTAAGTTTTACAGATAAGCTGAAACTGTTGAGTCTTTGTATGATTTCCTTTCTTGTCCTTTGTCTTAATAGTGATGCGTAGTGTTTGGAAAAATTTTGAGTCCAGCACAAATGAAGTGCTGCTATAAATAGTTATTGTGCTCTCAGCGTCACAATTTACTTACTTAGTGGCCAATATGGCAAACGTAATCAAAGCTTGATATCTGTCAGTGGACAACAAGTTATTTAACCTGAAGTGATGTAGTGAGGAGCCTGTCTTTTTTTCCTTAAACAACCACACTGGAATACAGGTCTTGTGGTCATGGAGAAAATGTTACTCGGTTTCAGTAGGGTCAAATTACTGAAGCTATTAAAATGGGATTAAGAAACTGTCAAATGCATGAATAAAATCTGGTAGGATAGTGATGAAACATCATCTTCAAAGTTGATGGTTCACCATAAAGATTTATGTTTGGAGGAGTGGAAAATGGTAATGTGGTCTGGGTCCAGATTGACCTTGTCCCAGAGTGATGGGCACGTTGGAGATAGAAGAACAACGTATGAAGTGCTGCGCCCCATATAAGTCTGTGACGGGGGTATAGGTCTAGGTTCATATTTTCAGATTACATTGCCAGAATTCATTGTTCTCAGATTGTGAAGGAGTGGTTCAAAGAGCATGAAACTTTATTACTGGGATGCACTAAAGGACTACAGAGACTACACCACAATTTTTGCCTTCATCAAAACAAGATTGTTGTGAAAAAGTCTTGCACTCTGGATGAGCTGTGACACTGCATAAGCAAATGATGCTGCAGTAAATACATGTCATTATCAAAGCTAATGGTGGTCCAGCAAATAATTTTAGTGTATGACTTTTGTTACTTTTGACCAGGCAGTGTTTGCAAATGAACCACAGTCACAGTTTTATATGGAATATAGATGCTTTTGTTTGTTTTTGTTTGTTTTCACACTTTTTTCAAACAAGTGAATCAAACACAAAGCAAGAAACATGTTTTGTGTTGCGTAACACTGAATCCTGATAAAAAAAAATAAACAGTGTAGGAGTAGGTAGAAGTCGAAGCCTTATCTAGACCAGCCCCCTTGTGCCATATTAAAAAAAAAGGAAAACAAGCTATATAAAGCAGCCAACATTCATAAAAATCCTATAACAATGACTATGCTTATGTTATTATAATTAACATGTCCCTGGAGTTAGCAGAAATAGTTATTAAAAAAAACACAATAAATAAATAAATAAATAAAGTCTTGTGAGTATACCATTATACTTCCACACAATAAATAAACAATGGGAGTATGCAGGATTGATACTGTGTTTACAGAGATTTAGTAATATTGTGATAATTTACTTTGTAAAATTTTTATGTGGCTTCCAGCTTAGTTTTTTAGTTATAGTTTAGTTAGTTTAGGTAATATGGTTTATAAAGTTTCACTGATCAATGGAATTACAGTTCAAAAGTGTCATTGATGTAGCGGATAAACAACAAAGGTCCGAGCACGGATCCCTGCGGCACCCCACATGTTACAGTCTGATAATGTGAACCGACTTCATGAATTTGGACAAACTGTTTGCAATCTCTAAGCTAACTTTAGATACATAAGAAAGGAACCTCTCTCACCCTGTATGTGTCTAGTTTTTCAAACAATAGTCTGTGATCAACAGTATGAAAAGCTTTTTTTCAGGTTGGACATGCATGCTTTATTTAAACCTACTATAATGTAGAATTAACATTTCTTTGTGTTTGTCTGTTTTAATCTTTCATTTTATTTCTTTCTCTGCCATTTGAACCACGAGTGTGTGCCTCCCTTGAGATATCCCCACTATCAAATGAGCAGAGCTCCTAGATGTTGTCACTGTGGGGAACCTTAATGCACCTTGAAAAATAATTACTTCTACTTTGTAAATGCCACGTCCATCCCCCCTTCATCACCCACAGGATAGCTGATGCAAACTCAGTGGATCCACTGCATGTGCATCTGTGTGTTAGCTTTTGTGCATGTGTACCCTCTGAAGCTGCTAGCCTGCGGGCCTGTTTGTGTTGTTCAGTAGGAAGTGTTTTCAGTGAGTCATCCACAAAGGATTCCCTCCAGAGGAGTGAGACGGAAAAGATAAGATCCCAAGATTGTAAATGGAGAGCGCATGACTTCCTTAGAAAGACTTGAGTGCTTGTGCACTGTATCATTGAGCTATTATTTCTTAGCATAAGGTTAGTTTTTAATCTTGTTTAATGGATTTTAAGTGTAGGATCAGTTTTTACTTGTCTGAGCAGATGGTTGATCAGATTTTCAAGACAAACTCATTTCCGATCATCAGACTAATGAATATTACTGTTTTTCTTAGTTGTGTTTGGGTTCATTGCAGACCACAGAAAAAATATAAAGTGAATCAGACTATTGCTAAATAATAATAGACTCAGGAGCTCCCCTTTTTTTCCTTTTGCAGTGAAAGCATTTTTTGGTCTTAGCTGACAGGTATTTCTAATGGGCCTTGTCATTTTTTTCCCTTGCTGAGAAGAGTTGTTCCTTTTACAAAGCCACAACGTTGGCGTCTCAGAGACTTTCCATCTTCTTTTGCATTGTTGTGCTTGAATCAATTTTCTGTTTTTCTGTTATGTGTATGTTTTGTGTCAGTGTTTCTATTTGCCCAAACCTCTCTTTTGGCATAGGAGTAGGGAGACATACCTGACGCACCTATTGCAGTGTGTGTTCTGGCTTGCCCTGCTTTCCATGGGTGGAATGAGTGCTAGAGGCAGGGAAAATAGAGAGACAGACAGACAGACAAACAGAGAGAGAGAGAGAGGGATGGGGAAAGCCTGCACTCTGACTCAGAGGGGAGGTGAGGGAATTCCCTGGTGAGCTGGATAGTTTTTACATCTGGTTGGATTGGAGTATTGCCTAGGGCTCAGCAGCGCCACACAGCCTGGTCTGTACCAGGAAGAAATCTAGTCCTCCCCACTTTTTCTTCAGGCTTCAAAAAAAGCAAATCTGAGCTACACTCGTATCTGTGTCTGTATTGTCTGTAACATTAGGACTGTTAGCCCACTACAACAGGCTTTGGTTATTATTGTTCTTGTGTGAAGAGGCCTCTGCAGCAGGCTGAAATGTTTGGATTTTCATAGTTCATAGTTCAAGAAACCCAGTCTTTACAGTATGATTTGTTAGAGTTGAATCAAGGACTGTTTATACTTTGTGTTTATGCTTCTACCTTGGGCAAGTTTAAACATCAGACAAGCTGGTCTATGTGTTGTGCTTCTCACATATATCTAGACTGTCTTTTAGCATCAGGCGAGGATAAACTTTATGATCTTTTTCAATGTGGGGCGCCTGGTGTATGGGCCACCTTTATCCTTTTTCAGGCTAGAGATTTGTACAATTGTCTAATTCTATGTTATATTAATTTTTTAGAGCCACAACAGCCACATTGTATCTTGAATGGAATAATTTAAAAAGCCATCTAAAAAATATTCCCAACATGTTTACTGTTTGGATTGAATGACAAAACAAAAAAAAAAATAGTTTCTGCATAGGCAGGAAAGATTAGTCTCTTCATTGACTAATATGCTGTAGTCATTGCATCGCCTCAGGAAGTCCAGGAAGTAAAATGGGCAATGAAGAAAATGGGCAATGCCATCGTGGAAGAAAATCACAACAAGGCAATGTTCACTGCAGCTCTTAATGCTCAAATCAGATTTTTTTCCAAAATCCATTTTTGTTGCATGGTCATTTATGTTATCATTTTAATGCAACCTTCATCGCACTTAAGTGTGAATGGTATGTTGCTGTAAAGTGACAGAGGAAAGCATGCAGAGGAAAACACAATATCACGCATTGCACGGTATTTACAGAAGTCTGGATGCTTAACGTGTTTGTGTGTCAATTTGGAAGTACTTGCACAGTCGGGACCAACAAAATTATGCCTAATTGATTAATTAAATTAGTCTATATTGCCGCAGTCTCCCACCACTGGTGCAGATTTATGCCATTTGTCTCACTTTTGTGATGTCAAAGTTAGATGAAATGCAGCTTTATCTTTCAATCTGAGGCTGCTTTGACACAGATCGGATATGTAAAGTGCCCTGAGTCGGATTTTAAAGAATTGGATTTGTGTTCTTCATACTGTCATCAAAAACTTTGGTAAGAGTCACATATAGGCAACAAAATCAGATTTGAGCTGCAGTGTGACTGAGCTTAATTAACTGCAAGCATTAGCAGTGGCTACTGGTAGTTATCTGTGATACACTTCATCAGCTGTACTGCTAGGCTTTAGTAAAAATGTTTGTGTCAACAAACATTAATTGTCCAAAATTGTTTACACTAATTATGATGTAGTCCTTGATGAGTTTGTGGTGGGGTGTATGTGGAAAAAAAGTTGCAGTTGAAACACTACAAAATGTGTGACTCACTACAGATGATTATTGAGTGAATGGGTGAACTATTTGAAAATAATGTATGCCTATTTGGGACTGGATCAGTCACTGCTTAAAAATAGCAAATTGGAGTATACAATATTTGAGAGGACATGCAAATGCACCCTAATATGTGAGTCATTTAGCTAGCTAAGCGTGTATTATACAGTTACTTAATGTGATAATGAGCAAAGCTGCCAACTTAAATGTATATATTCTATTGTGGTATAATACATCTGCAGTGACTCCCTCTAACTTTTAAAGTTCCAGAGAGTTTGAAAACCAATGGATAGTGAGCTCACATGACACCATGCTCATTGGCAAAAAAAAAGCTAAGCTATGCTGCTGCTTTGGACACATCTATACATAAAAGCAGTCGGTTAATCATAGCAGGAGTCCTGTGGCCTCCGCCCTTTCCTCAGTCTTGTCTTGACATGCTATACCAAGATAATCCTTTTAAATCAGTGAGGTACAATCATTCTTTCTGAGGCAGGTCTGAAAGATTGTGCTTTTGTTATGGTAAGAATAATATATCTTGAAGAAATGTGGTTCATTGCATGGGTCTTCTACCTAATTTGTCTACAAGCTTTTGAAAAGAACAACTAAAATAAAAATAAAAGACACTAAACTGCATGTCTTTACTTTATATGATCAGTCTCAGGATTGTTAGTTTGGGTCTTGCTGTTACCTTTCCTAGACTTAGTAATAATGTGCAATACACCATTTTTAGAGCTGAATGTTTTGATGCATGTGAATGAAATGCTCTCAGCAGAAACTGTGTGAATGTGTAAATCTGGGTGATCCTTCAGCTTTTATTCCGAGTCTTTAGATCATCGTCAGACTCAGTGCCACACAGCTGGACTAGTGATAAAAGGATAAAATTTCACTCCTCTGATCACCATCCTTCTCAGCCTGTATGGCCTTAGGTCAAGTTCACTCATGCTTTCCCTGTTATACACCAAGAATAACTCACTTCCCGAATATAAACCCATCATAAATCTACTGTCAGGTCATAATTTATACAGAAGCCTCTCAATCTGAAGCAGACCTACGTTTCTCCAATTTCACCAGTTTTCAGATTAGCAGAGGCCAGGTGCTTCTGAGGAGAAAACAGCTGTATCTCTGGGTTCAATCATTGAGATTCCCTTGGTTGACCTCATTGGTTTTGCTCTTCAATGATTGCTGTGAAAACAAGTGTAAAAATTACTGAAGCATTTCTTTCAAGGCAACAGCAGCAGAAAGGTAATAAAATGGAAAATGAACTTCAGATATGTAAACAGGAAAAAGAGAAAAATGCTCCTTAAAATCATCTCTGGAAGAGGGACTGCAGAATACATCTGGGTTGTTTCACAAGACAGCCTCCACAATTAAGCATGTGAATCATATTTTCCATTTTAAAAAAAACCTGAAGTGAAATCTTTTTGCTCAGTGCTGTTGTGCACTAACCTGTGTTTTTTCTTTTTTTGTTGTTTGTTTTAAAAGAAAACATCCCTACCAGCTGTCGGTATAAAAGACAAAAAAAAAAAAGAAAAAAAAAATGATAGAGACAATCTTTAGTGTCTTGTGAGGTCAGTTAAATCAGTCAGCTGTTGGAGAGTCTGAAGCTGGAATCATGTGTGATGATTGAAATGTTTGTTTGCAATTGGCAATTAATTTACACCAGGTGGTGTCTCTACTTTCTGCTCATTAACCAAACTTCAGTCAATGAAAATATGACAAATGAGGGGTGTGTTTGTGTGAGTTTTACTATGACAACAACAGGGTTGCCAGGTTGTAACTGGGTACACAGCATTATCTGAACATGATGAGTCGAAGATGCCTCCCCCCACATGCTGTCTAATTGCTTGATGAATGTGTATGTTGTTCTGGTTGTCTGGTGCTAGTCTTTGTGGATCTCATTTGCACAAGTGAGTCATGTAAAACAGTACAGAGACTGCTGGTTTACCTTTGAGCACAAGCACTAAAAATAAACATGCATGTGTCCATTTATTTCTCAGTTTAGCTGACACAGGATTATACCAAGATTTAGCTATATGCCACCTATTGTTTTGTCCTTCCCCATCTTACAACTTAAGCAGAAGGCCAGAACAAGATGAAGGATATTGCGGTTGTGTGTGTGCGTGCATGCGTCTGCATCTGTTTGTGTGCATTAAGCGTGGGTGGAGGTTGGTTGAAGGAGGAGGTGTTGTCAGGAACAGAAGCATTTTGCAGATGTTGCAGGGAAGAAGGAGAGAATGGAAAGTCCTGTGGTTATCACTTGTACAACCTGCAACGGTACACCGCAGGTGACAGCATCCCAGTCCAGACTCAGTTTTAGATTTGTTAAGACTGATAGGAAAACCAAGCAAAAAGTACAAAAGGCACATTAGGTGAGAGAAAAGATCAAAAACAGAGGTAGAGAGAGAAACAGATGAAAAATTTGAAAAACATGTTTACTAGTGGAGCTTGGGGTTGACGTCGTAGTCTAAGGTTTCCCTCTTGGAGAGCCTCCCAGAGCGGAGGCGGGTGAGATTCCCTCTTGGTTCCTCTAGACGTAACATGAGGAACACTCTCTCTGCCTTGCTCTGACCTTCTCTGTCTGTGCTCTCTCTAATTGCCCCTCCATACTCTGTTCAACTTCACAGCGTTGCTTGTGCATCTCAGTCACCTGCCATATACACAGAATCATTGCCCTGCTCAATGACCTTTCTGTGGGCACAACTCTGCTGCCACTCCCCAGCCATCCACTTCATCTCCATTGCAGAGAGATGCATTTCTCCATATGCACCTCCGATTTCCCCAAGTTCAAATAGAAAACTCTTATCTGATCTCTCCCCCATCTGTTTTTCTCTTCTGACATCTTTAATATGGCCATTTTGGAAAGATATATCTACTGATGTTGACTCTCTGAATAATAAAGCTGGCCACCCGCCCCCACTACCACATCTCACCAATAATAAACTAACCGTGACTGGAATCCTTTACTCTTTCACTCACCGCATGATGTGAAAAACATCATCCTTTTGGAAAAATCACAGGTTTTTACATCTTCCAGAGCTGCTGGACTTCTGCTATCACTACTCTGATTATCTTATCTGATGGCTCTCTGTCTCTAAAACAAAGTGCAGCTTTTACAGCAAATTTATGACTGTATTCATACTGTAAGCTGCTGTTTCCATTTACTAACTTACAGTGGCATGCTATTGCCTCACATAGTGTGCCACTGGCTCAAAGACTGCACTGTGTCACCTCAGTTTCTGGCAGATGTAATGACTCATCGGTTCTGAAAAATAAAGACAAAAAAATGGCAAGGCGGTCGGTGCTGATTGCCCTAGCAGAACTCAGAGCGTCTGTTGGTGTGGCATGAAATAACAGAGAAAACGTAAAGAATGCGAGCTGAGCTTCTGCAGACTCCCCACAGCTGCAGTAGCTCTTTGGACTTTTACAGCATCACAGCTAGGGAAACCTCTTGACCTCAACTGGACAGAAAGGAGAGAGAAGAGAAACAACTGATTCTGTTATTTATTTATTTTTTTCTGTTGTTGTTTTTTATTCAAACTCTTAATGTTAAAACCTTAAACGTCCTTAAACTGTACTTGTTCTCTTCTTTACTTTGCATCTCTAAATTATTTTCACTTTCTGGATGAAGTCCTATCACATCATAAGTAAAATTATGTTTTTTTTTTTTGTGTGTGTGTGTGTGTGTGTGTGTGTATGTCAATAGATGGGCATCATCTGTGGGAAACTGAAGCCAAAGTTGACAAGGACTCCGTCAAATCCGTAAGTGCACCTCACAAACATGATTTGTCTGAAATTTTCCTGTCTTGAAACCCGCCACTTTCCTCCTGAGACTTTTCTCTTTCTTCTGCCTCATCCTCATCTGTCCCATGTAATGATGTAACCCTTGCTAAGGCATTACAAATTGAGACACAGACAATGCTGATGAGCCGCTGCAATCCTAACTGAAGTTTTCACAAAATCTTTTACCCTCATGGAAGTAAACACAGGCTGTCGGATCTTTGCTTGAAAACACTGCCAGGGATTACGAAAGCGAGGCATGAATATATACACACACAAACACACACTCAAGTCACAGCATAGCCAGACGTTTAGTTCATGCAGCGTTGTGGTGAATTGGGCTTAAACACCTCATCTGTGCTGGGATTGTGCAGCCAAGTGTGGCTCACACCCCTACTTTCTACCTGCTGCTTTTCATGAAGGCAGTGAAAGAAAATAAACCAGTTCGCTCATTTTTACTGAAGCTCAGACACACATTTGGATTGTATTAATATAAAACCAACCAAAAAGGAATTGTCAACAGAGGGAATGAAGCAAATGTTGTTCTTCGTGTCACAGAAAGCTTCTTGTGCTCTGGAGTTAATTAAGATTTCATCTAAGTTCATTAGGTCTGCTTTAAGTGTGGAGACTAAAGCGCGAGGCTTTTGAAAACCTGTTTGTGCAGGGTGACAGTATGTTTTGAATTGCTTATGCCTTTCATCAGCTGCATCTTGAAGAAGCCTTTCTTCTTCTACTTGCTTTCATTTTAGGTAGATGATGCGGTTGCATCAGGAAGGTAAATATGGACTCAGATGGCTAATTGTTTGTAGACTTAACTGATTAGCTGTGGTGGGAGTCCAAGATGCCAGTTAATAGGCGGGTGTGTAAGGCTTGGTTAGGGGTGATGGTTCAGGGAGGCAACATTGATAAGAACAACTACTATAATGTGCATATTTTTAAATATAATAAATAGAGCCATGTCCTTATGTCAGTTGCAACCAGGCAATTTTAAAGTAATCCAGTCTGCCTGCTTGGCTGTGGTGTTTTTATCACTGTCCAGAGTGTGCTAACCTTGGTCGGTTGGGATTGAGAGGGAAAGCCATGTGCTCTCACGCATTTAACACACTCGATCAGCCACCTGCAATTTCCTTGTCATCATCTGGAAGGCAGACTGGGGCTGAGCTCACCTTCAACCAGCCAACCCCATCCCTCCCTCCCTCCTTCCTCCAAGCACAGTGATGACCGACAAAAACCTGCTTCCTGTCAGAGTTCCCCACTCTAGCCTGCGTAGGCCCTCATGAGAGTGACAGCTATCCCAGGAATTAGATGCAAACACGCTGACAAATTTCACCACTTTTCTCTGTCAGAGTTAAAGCAGTCAAAAGTTCATATCCGTCCAGACTTGCTGTGGCCTACCGGGGCGGGTATGGGCAACAGGCGACCCCTCCCATGTAAGGAACGGCTGTGCAAACAAATAAGCCGGCCTCTCTTCTCCTGTGCTGTGCAGGGAAAAAAGCCAAAGCCCCCAGGGTTTTCCTCAGAGACAAACACGGGCACTGAATCAACCTCATGGGTCCTACTACTGCATCTACACAGTCCAGACATACTCATTTAGACCAGGTCCCCCTCCAGCCTCTTGGAAACAGTCCTAATTTCAGGCGAACTGCAAAATAAACATAGCTGTTGATTAACCTCTCAAAGCTTCTGGGCTCCGAGTGTATTATACTGTAACCTTCTGAAGAGGAACCATCCTAAAACATCTTTTTAATTTCCAGTGAAGACCCCACAATACCAGGGATGCAAAAAATTTCTAGCTCAATATGGGAAAATTTATCTCAAAAAGTTTTATATTTGACATCTGAACAGTTAAAGGGTTCATATTCTGTTGTGTAAATGAAATTAAATTTGGAAACATGTCAAAATCACTCCGACATTTGTTTCTTTTTGTATTAGCAGGTGTCTTGTCTCATAAATATGATATACAACTACAGTTTTTGTTTCAGATCATAATAGAAAAAGAATAATCTGGTTCTTACCAGGTCTTAAAGTTAGATAAATTCATCCTCAAATGAATATCAACTTATGACATGTTGCACTGTGTCATTATGTACTGAACAAAACTAAGCCAAAGTGCAGAAGCAGTGTGTGAAAGTGCATCCTAAAGACCCATTTATGTTCCCTCTACACAAGTAAATATTTACGTCCGTTTCAAACGTCACTGCCATCATTCTTTCATGCATCCCTTACGATACCATTGTTGTTAGCCAGTACATCCACAAGAGGGCAGGGCAGAGTTCAGCGTTCACCTCTGAGTTCTGACATCAGTTTCAGACCATAACAGACATGGCGTCACTGAGGGAGATCAAGATAATGTACATTCTCAGGAAAAGACCAAGAAGGAGGTAATGCAGTAGACGGAGGAGATCTGTGCGGCCATTAAATACATTGCTGCGACTACTTCTTCTTCTTCTTTAGTCGCATATCAGCTATACTGCTAAATACTATCCCTGTGGTTTCTGGTGGTATTACTCCATTTACTCTGTCAGGGTACGGATCCACAAGGGCCCCGAAAACAGACCAAATTAGACACCTAAATAAGGCAGAAGACAGACGAGTCTATTAGAGAGCATGAACAGGCCTTTAATATAACTCTACCTTTAGCTACAATGCTTAAAAAGTTATTGTTTCATCTATTAAATAATCAGTCTTGCACTGCAGTTTGTGGCATTTGTTCAGGAATAGCCCTCGTAAGGTCCCACCAGAGCATTTAAATCTAGTTGATGTCTGTACTTTGACTGGACGATTGCAACACTTTTCTTTTTCAGTCATTCTGTTGTAGATTTGACCCATGTCCCAATTTTTCTAAGCTTTGGCTGCCAGATAAATGGCCTTACATTTGACTCTTAACTTTGGTTTACAGAGGAGTTCATGGTTGACTCAGTGACTGCAAACTGTCTAGGTCCTGTGCCTATAAAACAAGCCCAAATCATCAACACTCCACCACCATGCTTTTGTGCTGAAATGATGAATTTGATTTTCACCAAATATAAGAGCCGAATCACATGAACAAACATGTCCAGTTTGGTTCTGTCTTTTCAAATCACACTGTGTTTGAATGCACCATTGCAAACCAAAGCAGTGCTGCCATCTTCTTTTTAGAGAGATGAGTTTTCCTCCTAGCAACCTTTTGAAGCAAGTCAAACTTTTTAAGACTTTTTTGTATTTATTATTTACCTTTAACATTATGTGAATTAAACTGTAGGGTCTGAAGTGCTGCTCTTGGGATTTTTTTTATTTTTATTTTTTTTTGTTTGTTTGTTTTGTTTGTAGTTTCTCATAGCAGTGCATGGTCTGAACTGGGGTAAACTTGCTGGAACGTCCACTCTTGGGAAGATTGGCTGTTGTATTGTTTTCCGCTTGTGAAATATATTTCTCACTTCAGAGTGATGAACTCCCAGTTGTTTGGGAAAGCTTTTATAATCCTGCCCAGATCGATGATCAGAAACAAATTCTTCTCTCTATGATTATGGCTGATGTCTTTCTTCCATGGCATTGTGTTACCACTCATCTGAACCCTTTAGACCAGGCGTTGCTTACTAATCAGGTGCATTTGACTAACTGGTTTGTACAAATTTCTACTATGAACTGTTACATTTTATTTCCATTGTATTTTAGAATACTCTCCTTGTGGAGATCCCACCATACAGGAACCAGAGAATATCCAGCCCTGTGTCGGTTAACTTCTACGTCTGCAACGGCAAGAGGAAGAGGAGCCAGTATCAGCGCTTCACCTACCTGCCTCCAAATGGTAATCATCAGCTTGATCTTTATGTTAACAGTCACTCTTAAAAAACATGTATACTTTTCTCAAGGTGCACTATCTGCACTCATCATTCAGAGTATTTCTTTAAGTCTTGACATCCACACACTGTCGTTTACCTTTGCTTTCAACATGCCATGTGGAATTTGTAGCCATTTTTGGTGGATGTTTCTGACATCTTGCCTGGCAACACTTGCCTGCATCTTATGAGTGAGAGCAGAAGATGTGAGGAGTGTTTATTCTGCAGTTAAACCACGTTCCCTAGCCATGAGGTATACCCGCTGAGTGACAGAGCCTCCAAGTGCTGTCGGTGTAGACAAGTCAATCTCCTGGGGACCTGACTTTCACACCCTGCCTCACACAATACCTCCCTGGTTCACCAACACACCAATGAACTGACAAAAAAACATGCAGGCACACATACATCCCACCAGTCATTCAAGTAGTGACCTGAAAATCCAGGATCACTTCTCTGTGTGCTTATCATACACCCCTGGCCTCAGTGTTTATAGACAGCTTTCATATTGGAATTTGAAGAATGAATTGGTGTTTTGACGTGAGTTTCGCCTCTAAATTGCACATGACTTAGTTGCTTCTCTCACAAGGCACAGGTGAAAGCTCTGAGAGCTGTAAGCCACGCCAACCCAATTCAGAGCTTCTAAAGACATTAAACAAACCTCTAGCTTTAAAAACTGGTTGCTGAAAGCAGTTTGAGTGATGCTCCAAAACACTTATGCTGGTTTAGCGATCCCAACCCGCATCTATACATTTGTTAGACCTGTATGATGATAACAAGTGAAATCTATTAGATTGTGTCTAATGGGTCTAATGCCTCTGGGAAAGCCTACAGTGTGTTTTAAGTCTACAGCTGTTAATAAGATGTGACATTTACATTATCAGCAGGTGTATTTATGGCCATATGAGCTGAGTGATCAGGATTTAGGATAAGGTTAGGGCATGGCCCCGTTTGAAAGTGCCTGACGAACAAATGCATTGTAGATAACTAGAGGAAGCAGTGGCCATATATAACCAATCAATTTCATGTACTGTAAATCCACATAGGCAGAAACAGACATAAAGAGATATGAGGCTTCTCTGCCTCCACCATATCCGTCTTTTAGTCATTTCCCTGAATGTAAACACAGCTCTAATTAAAAGATGGCTCGTTGAGTTCTCTCTTTTGCTGCCAAGTAAACCACAAGCACAGTGTGGACCACACAAGCAGGGCCAATGTCTTCTCAAAGATGCATAATTAACTCGCAAGTGTTACAGCCAGAGAGACCAGGAATCACATACTTGAACTATTTGGAGATTTCCCATTATTTTCCAAGCACACATTAAAATATGCAACACTGAATATTTCCGAAAAACAATCACTCACTAACCCGATCATAGAGTCAAGTAAAACAGCTGCACTTGTGAAATTGAAGCTGAGTGAAATTTACCTTACTACTTGAAAAAAATATATTTTCAAATAGATTATTAACTTTAAATTTAGGTTAGATACCACCATGTTAGTTTAAAGACAGAAAACAAAAGAATGTCTTTTTAATTAAAACAAAAACATTCACTGATTTAAAAGAAGAGTGTATAAAGATTCAAATGAGCAAGAGCAGAACTTTTGTAATGATGATGACTGCAGTAGTTTCATGGTTTCAGTACATCACTGAAAGAGGAAATCCTGGTGAGCTGTTTGCTTTTGTGGGTTTTAGTGTGTGTTTGTGTGTCAACACTGAGTAAAACAACTAACACTTTGGCCAGGTACTCGGGGCGGAATAGGGAGGAGGACACCCACGCATTCACTCTCTCTCACACACACACACACATTTGTCAACACTCTTTTTTCTTGTTTTTGCTCGCTGGTATGAAAAAACTCATCTGGCCCAAAGTCCCACTTCAAGCACAGTTGTGGTCGGTGACGTTGTTTAGAGAGAACATTTCTTTCACACTCTGCTGTCTGCTCCTCTATAAAAAGGCAAACCCACCCTTAAAATAGCCGACTTGTTTAAAACAGCGGAAGGATGGAGCAAAAACTCTGTGGGTCACAGATGCTGAAAACCGCCTTTATTTTCCATTTGGGTCATGTGACCACCTCGTTGTTCTTTGACAGCAGTGAAAACGTTGTCAGCACCCATTGCTGCTGACAGTGAAGCCTCCATTTAAACAACTAAACAAATCAGAATAAAAAAACTTTAAAAAAAAATCTATGTTGTATATTTCCAATAGATTTCCATCTATTTGTTTAAATACACTGCATTGTTTCAGACTTATCAGATTTTATCACTGCTCAGCCTCACCCTTATTACTGCATGAATACTCACATATCTTTTTTACTCTGTGGAAACATAGTGGCTGACAGACATAGATGAAGTTCTGTGATATGAGTGGATGGGTGCTTTAAACCTGTTGAAACACTGCTTTACTAATACATGAAAAGTAAAAACAGTATTTCAGCCATATATAAACACTCCCTTTCAAATGTCACAGTTACACTGCAAATTTCAATATGTCAGCAAGTCCAGAGGTGGTGTTTGAATAAAATAAAATAAAATAAACCCTTCTTTTGTTTATCTTCATACATTTGCTTTATCTTCCAGAAAATCTGAGAAATTTTTCTAAAATGCAATAAAATGTTCTGTGATTTGTTCATTTGCCTGGACCTCTATTTAAGAGATTATGTTTATTTGTTAACTCACCAACTTTATCATATTTTTAAAAAATCATTACATCAGGCTAATAACAAAATTGGGAGGGAGGAAAAAAAGACAAAATAGTTTATAGAATTTGCAAGTTTCTTTATTCTTGAGGTTTCTACAATCAGCAGATTAATTGATAACAGGTTAGGGTGTCAGGATTGGGTATAAAAGGAACATCTATCAATGATTTGATCTTTCCAAGCAAGACTCAGCCATAGCTTACAACATAGTGTCAAACTATGTTAGAGAATTATCAATAAGACCCAGGGGCAAAAAGAGAAAAAGTCTTTCAAAGACTGGGGACAATTTTGGTCTGTTAACATCTATAGTAAATACTGTGAAATGATATAAGGTGTCTAGCCAGACCTTTGAGGCCTAAGGTGGCACTGCAGAAATCAACATGCTATCATGATAGTTATATGTCGACATGGGCACAAAAGTACCTTAGAAGACTTTTTTATTCAACACAGTCCACCCAGAGATGTAATGTAAAACTTTATTATGTAAGAATATAGTCATATATAAGGTTTTCTGGGCTCATTTCACATGGGTAGAAAGACAGCACACACTTTATGATGCATCACGAAGAGGGGAATCAAAAAACAAAAACTACAACCTGTTAAACATCTGAAAGTTTTATATTATGCAAGAATTTATGCCTCCTGAAAAACAGCAACAGATAGCAAATTATTTAAAACTGCTAATAGAAAGAGGCTAATGTAAGGCAATGGTAAACATGGCTCCCTTTAAACCCTTTTTGTGTCATTCTAGCATCAAAGTTTAAATATGCTTGTTTTCTTAATATGGCCATGTTGACTGTGACTGTTTTGCCGTTTTATTTCCCTCATGAAAATATTTAATTATTTATTTATGCTTTACAAAAACATAAAGGTTAAATTCTTATGGAAAATACCAAAGTTAAATTCATAACAATGCCCAACAGTTGAGTCAATTATGCCAACATTTTACTGCCCAGAAGGAATATAATGATAACTGAAACAAGAAGACATTTCCAGTTAAGATCTATCATCAGTAGCTTTTGTGGTTCTGGCCGGAGTGCTCGGCCATGATGTTGCGATGCAGATACAACCGTTGTTGTCTGGCTCCCAGAATGAGCGTTCCTTTTCCAAGTTCCCCTCCAATCATTCTTGCGTGAGTAGAGACGTGACGTGTTGCTCCTTAAATAAGAAACAGTTTTCAGAAACCACATTAGACAACAAACGCCAAAAAAGTTCTGGCAATGACGGAAGCTCAGGCGAAGAGCTTCTCGGAACCCCTTCGATTTTACAGGCCGTTTGGAGATTTTTCTGAAATATCAAGTTCTACTCTTAATGCAATCGACACACACACACACACACACACACACATACAAAGACACACACACACACACCATTACAACGGCTTGTGGTTGAAGTTGGAGGGAGCAAAGCCAAAAACATGTTCTATGACACAAACAGGAAAAGTTAATGAACCACACATTTTTTTCCTTTGTAAGTATTTGCACAATCATGCTTTTCCAGAAATTGTATCATGACAGAGATGTTTCGTTTTATTGCACAGTTTTGAGCTTTGCCAGACTCACCTACAGTATACTAAAGCCCACAGCAGGCTGGGTGACCAGATTGCTTACGCGGTGGGAGATGGTGCACAAGGTAACCTGGAGTTAATGAACTACCACCTGTTCCATTTTAAATGCAGAGCAGGTCCATGCCAGTTGGAAAAATTTTTTTTTTTTTTTTGCATCCCTTTTTCTTGGTTGTCACGAGTACAGATGATTCTAGGAGACAATTTAGCATTACTAATAAAATAAACAGTTACATACACACATCTATGTCTCCTTTCCTATTCGCTTCAAAAGAAACAAGTGATCAGTAAAATACCTAGATCACGCCTGATCAGTTTAATACAAGGAGACAGCTGGGGATACAGCCAGAGAGGGAGAGAAATCCTTGTGCAGAACTGTCTGTGAGCCATAACCCACAGCTTGAGAGGAAATAGAAGCCAACTGAAGTTGAAGCTGGTGAATCTATTTTCTCAACTCACATACGGATTCAAAAGAGACTCAAAATGGATTGAGATGGAGGGGAGACCTCTGTATATATCTGTAGCAGAAAAAAATCTAAGAAAAAATTGTAACTTAAAAAAAAAAAACATCAGTCCAAAGTAATCAGATCTCTTATGTTGCCAGTTTCTCTCACAGTCACAAAGCATGTAGGTAATTTACATATTTACTTATTCAACAGGTTGCTATAAATTCTCACTCGCCAGAATTGCTGATACACGAGTGTTCTTAACTCATTTCAGTTATGCTTCAAGTTCGGCTTTAAAGCCATGCAACAGATTTGAAAATGTAGATTTTGCTATATATTCCACTCATTTGGCTCAAAGGAAACCTTTCATGCACGTATATAAGCAAATTACTATTTAGGCCCCATCAAACTTGATGAGAATTTAAGATTAATTTATTTAAATAAATTTTAATTACAAAGAAAAAGGTTAAAGTTTGTTTCAACTTAAAGATAACAATCCAGTGCCGGAGTTGAAGCTAAAATGTAAAAATGGTCAAATTTTTATGATTTCCACATGACAATCCTGACATCATACTTTTGGCTCTTTGGCCCTCTGCTATCCATTCAGACTAAAGAAGAAGCAAAAGATAAGGAAGACTTTTAGAGAAGGAGAGTGTCTGTGGATGTATTATGACCATGTGGCATCTCTCGTTGCTCCCCAGGCTGTCGATCAGAGGCTTGTGCATCATGGGACTCGCCTTACGATGCTCCCCCAGACACCGGGCCCCATCCCTGGGCTCTTAAAGCAGACAGGGCTGACGTAAATGTGCTCCCTGCTGCGTTATCGCTCCACCGCAGCTCAGCACCCCAGAGGCAACAAGCGCGATTAATGTCTCTTCAAATCCAGCTCAAAAAAATAATAACACAGTGAAAAATAGCCCATCTTTCATATGACACGCTAAAGCTTCATTTGCACCATTTGTTGTTGCGATCACTCAGTGGTACTTTTGTGGACTAAATCAAACAGTTTAAACAGACAATTTATTCATACTGACAACTGTGGGCCTTTTAGTAAATGTCACTCAGAGCAAGTTTAGCCCAAAAACTTTTTTTATGCTTGGCATCAAACGCTTGCCACACCCATTAACACATTTTAACAATGTGTAGAAATAGAAACAGTATGTCCATTGTGACTCAGAAGACTTTGTTATGCTTCAGGGTATCTTAACGCTAGCCTGTTAGTTTTGTGCTGGCACAGTCTGTGCATACGTACTTCTATAATAACTCAGCAGAGAGCTTGTTAACGTGGACCTCTCTCCATCTCGCAGCTCACTCTACGTATGCACCTCTGTTTTTGATGTGTGCAGACTTAAATTTTCAACCTTTCTTGATCGCATAGAGATAACATGTGATACCTGTCTGTCAGGGCTGATCAGGAAGCAGTGGAGACAGTCTGCACTGGATGAGAAATTCAAAGAGAGAAGGCAGGATGATCAAGTAGGGTCACAGCACTCTCCTGCATTAGCTGAGGTCTCATGCTCCTGAAACCACAGGCTCAGCTCTGCAGCCTCTTAAGGAGCTCAGGCAGCCTAATCAAAATCAAATCATCTCCTTTTTTCACTCTACCCCCTATCTTTTGGCCCTGGGAGAAACAATTACTCCTAAAGTGTGTAGGAAACCTGGGGGTCCTGGACTCCTTTAGTAGCAGCAGCAGCAGCACCAGCAGCAGTCCAGTGCTTTAAAGTACTTTTATTGGATATCAGAGCTGGAGGAGAGTCCAAAGAAAATAGGTCTTATTCATTATTAGAGCCAGCTGTGGCTTTCCACACTGATGATTCATCCATTTTTCTTTCCCCCCCTTTTTTTTTTTTACTTTTCATGGAGTGGTGAAGATGGGTGGTGGTGGGGAGGTGTGAGGGTTCCTCCGTAAGAAGATTCAGCCAAGTTGATACTCGGCCCGTATCCACTGGTTGTTGTTTGTTTGGATTATGGAAGGTACCGCAGCCGCAGTTGTGCCTGCCCACCCCTCTCACTCATGCACACACTGCGCCACGTGGCTTCCTTGCAAGTTTTTTTTTTTTTTTTTTTTAACATCTCCACCTTTCTTTCTGCTTTTTTCCCTGTCTAGTGCCGATAATAAAGACAGAACCCAATGATGATTATGATTCTCTGGGGACTGTTGGGCTGTCCATGCATTCAAAGCCGTACTACGGCCAGCCCAGGCTCACTTCCATCATGCCTGTGGCCGATCCAGAGACCTGCCTTGTTGGTGGCTACCCTCCCTGCCCGCCTTGCCATGCTGCCATTCCACTGTCATCCCCCAGCTCCAGCCCTACCCTGCATGACCTTTCCCCTGTGGCATACAGCAAGTGCCTCCCCAACAGCCCAACCAATGCGGCACCACCAGGTACCGGGGTGCCCCCTGTTCAGGAGACTCCTGGCTGCCCTACTCTTACCCACTCAACATCACCCGATCACAACTCTTCCATGGGGATGCTCCACTCTCACAGCAGCCCCAATCACCTCAACAGCCCGGCACCCCATGGTTACCACCCTATCTATGCCAACAGCAGCCCCTCATCCTCACCAGTGTCCCACCCTTCCACTCCCAGTGGGCCTGCAGAGAGCCCGTTTGTTCAGGCCTACAGCCCCGGTCAGGTGCAGACAGCAGTCAGCTCAACCCAGGCTGGAGGAAGCCCACCCAGCCTGCTACCTGAGGATGCCAGTCCCCCGTCAATGGCCATAACCATCAAGCAGGAGCCACAGGAGCTGGACCAGATGTACCTAGATGACGGTAAGTGGCGTTTATGCAGACATAAAGATAAATTTGATAGTAATTAGACAAATTTAGAATTTTTTGATAAAAAGATAATGATCTTAATATCCATGATAAAATGTCTGTTTATGTAGCACGTTACATTTAACACCTTTGCTTATCTGCAACCACACAGTCACACCCTGTTGCACCTCTCAGTATTTCCTGATGAAACTCTGGCTGCAGATCTGCGTCACATTTGTTTAATTTTAGACCCAGCAGATTTATTTGCTTTTGGTCTAACATTCAGCCCAGCTTATGTTGTCCAAGTAGCTGCTTTACTTTAAAACGCCAAATTGCCTTGATGGGATTTTGAAACAATCTGTCAAAACATCAGAAGGCCAGGGTCAACTGGGGTGCAGCAGAACAAAAACAGTGGCACACGCGTAGCGAGCCAAACTGTTGACACAACGACTAATGAAGGAAGCAAAACAATGGGTAGGGGTTTCCTGAACTGAATCGTTCCCCCCCCTATATTTCTGGGAGGGATGCAGAGAGGCAAGAGGGAAAGGCTTTGTTTTCCCTTACTCTCCCCACGGAGTCGACACCATGTGGCTGTCGTCATCAGGGGAGACTGTGGGGTCACTGGTCTCCCTCCGGCAATGAAACCAGTCACACCCAAGGGACCATATGGTCGGGTTTATTGCCTCCTGTGCCCATCTCACATAATGTCTCTCGGGTCAGCAACCTGTTATCTGTATTAGCAGAGGCTCCGCTTGTTATGATATACATTAACAGCCCACATCACGGGAAAGCTGCCAGTCTGAAATGCTAAAAATCTAGCTGTATCCTGATAAAGGTGAGGGAGAAACCTCCACATTGAACTCAGGAATATCTCTTCCTGAACAGCTTTTATTTAGTAAGCTAATGCCGCATAAATGTCTGTTTACACGTGTATGTGTGTGCCCCTGTGTTCTATCATCAGTTCTTTTTATTCACTTTTCACTCAACAACTCAGAGACATGAGGGGTGATAGGCATGAGGGGAGTTTTGCAGTACTGTAATTGAGTTGAATTTCAGTTTGTCAGCATATCTGCCAATCTTGATGAGTCCCATTACTCCTCATTTCATCAAGACTATACAGACAGGCCTGTTATCGGCTCTTCAAACACATTTTAAATCTTCCATTTTCATTCTACTTTTTTTACTGGGCTAGATTGTCTGGAAATGTAATTTGAAACATCACCACTCAGTTCAGATTCTTTTTCATTGTTTTTAATGGCCATGATGGGTAGAGGCTTTCATTTCAGTATTAATTGGATAAAATGAAACTAAATTTTTATTGTAAAAAGGCAGTCAAGAAGTCTTTTTACACCAGCAGTATGAAGTTAAACCAAATGTACAAAGTAGTGCTAATGCAACTAAAATCAGGTAATCTTGTTTAGCTACCCCACCACTCCATTCCCTGTCACTTTACGAGCTTGGTCTTCCTGCAGCCTGGTGGCCAAATGTATCTAGCCAGTGATTACAGTTGCATTAGAGGCACACAGGAATGCGTATTGATTGACCAAGGACAGTGAAACAGCTCCTTGAAAACCTCAGCGTGCTGCCGCTTTGCATCACCTAACGTCTGTGCGAGCATCTGCGGTGAGCTGCTAGAGACCCGGTAAGTGTGTGGTGGTAACAGCATACTGCAAAGGCATCTGCTGCTTCCAGGCCCGGACCAATCCCAAGCACCTCAAATGAGCCCTAAGCTAAAATAAATAAGATCGGAAGGCAGCTCGCAGGGCGCTCCACTCCCTGTTCACACGCATTACGGCTGTATGTTAGCGAGTCAGCGCTCCATTAGAGAAGGAAGGCAAGCGGATGACCTCACCACAGCGGCAGTGATTTAACGCCAGTCGTGTAGTAAAGCTCTCCTCCTCAGCAACCGGGGGGCCAGTGATTTGGAGTCTGCAGGAGAACACTTGATCTTCCCCAAGAGTGGTGCACCTCCCACGCTTGAACACTGAGGCCTCCGGCTCTCATCAGCCAGAGGAAATGTGTCTCTGTAGCCAGGCCCAGATTTTACACAGCCTCTGAGAAATCACTCAACTTATCGACGGTGAGCTACTGTACCGCAAGGATCTGGGTTAGTATGCATGGAGCCTGAAGTGTAAAGCCCTTAGACTGCCATACACAGTCTCTGCAAAACGTTAAATTCTTCCCCTCACTGAGATAGAAAACTCATGAGGTGGTGATTCTGGTATCTGTAAAGAGGTTTTATATGAAATGTCATATTGCTGTTGGAGCACCCATTTTCACTGAGTGGCATGTTGGCTCTCGCCTGCCACAGTCTCGCTTCTCTTAGCTGAAAGTAAAGCCACAGGTTGGTTTAAGGAATGGAAGCAGAAAAAGATTAAACAGCGCTGCTAGAAGACTATGCCTCGTTGCATTGTTGACTCACTGTCATAGTGGGGTTCATATAAAACTTACTCTGGGCCTTGAGTTACTTACTCACAGGCCACTATCTGGACTTTACAAGCATGTGAATGCCAGAAAACGGCAGACAAATGACATCAGGGTATGTCAGCATGGATATTTGCCTTGTGAACCAAACTAATTAAATCTAAACAAGAAAAGTTGAAATGACTCCATGTTTTGTCAAATGTATTTTAAGGACAGTTCTGATGACATCTTGAACGATCACCGACACACCAAATTTTTGGAAAAACAGCCCACATGAGGCTTTACAAAACATTCACTTGGAATACTGTCCCTGGTGTTAATAGGAATTTTACAGTGGAAATGTGTGTGTGTATAGCAGAAGCAGTGGCTGTCTGTCCTGGCCATTTAAAGCTGACGTTGGGTGTCCTGTTGTATTAGCTGTTGCTGTGATGGGTGATATCATGAAACGCAGCTGAATGCAGCAGACAGCAAAGGAACTTGTGCTAATCAGTGAACCAGATTTCTACCAGCTGCCTTTCTGAGAAACAGAGGACCCTTATTCCCCCAAAATAAGAAAAACACTGAGCACAACGCAGCCTCTGCCATTTTTGACATTTGACATATGTGCTCTGATTGCCTTCTGTTGTAAGGTAGTTTACTTTTTGATTGTTTCCTGTTCAGTTCAAGGTTGCTGCATTTGAAACTCTGCAAGGCTTGTTTTGTCTCAAACTGGAAACAGAATTGTTGTCAATTCCTCTTTCCTCTTTGCTTCCTCCCAGCAAGTTAAAAAGTATTCTAACCTTCCCGAGGATCTCCGTCCACCTTCGATGCCTCTGAAGGCAATTCAAGGCATTCCTCATGGAAACTTTTACACATCTTGGCACATTGCCCAGACCCCAGGACTCTGCAAAACCCCTAATGATGATTGAGAGCACGTCCACACCATGCTGAAAACATGCTGAGTCGCTAACATTGGAGTGTGCCGCAAGGCTGGGTTGGCTGGGTTTTGGAGGGGTGTGTGGGGGGGGATGTTCATTAGAGTGCTGCTTGAAGTGTCTGATGGGACTCACTAAAGCAGGGCTGCCCCCTGTATCTGTAGACAGTAGTGTGTGTGTGTGTGTGTGTGTGTGTGTGTGTGTGTGTGTGTGGCTAGAAGCGGAAGTGCTGTAAGTAACAGCGGGTGCTTTCACAACACTCCACCTCTGAACCTCTGGCCTTTAGGGAGCAGGTCAAGGTCCAGCTAATAGTGTGCAGAAAGAGTCTGTCTTGTGGTTAAGTGCAATGCCTAGAACGGTCTCCTTCCACATGTAAGGATATTGACAGGTACAAGAAAAAATGTGATGGCTTTTTTATTATTTATGACTACAGAGAGGATGTGGACATTTTACTGTTGTTGTTATTGCTGCCTTCTCATATTAGGAGTCCTGTTTTCCTGGCAGCATGTCTCATGGTGAGGTACACGTAAAAGTTTGAGCGTCTTGAAGAACTTTTATAGTCATGGGAAAAATTAATAGTCAGATGCACTCATGCATTTGCCTTTGAGAGTCATTGACCACCTGAGCTGTGGATCAACAACTATACTTTTGGGATCAGAAATAGATTTCTTTCAATTTGCTCTCATTAAGATTAAAAACCATTACTTCTGCTGTGAGAGTTGTGCAGCTTTGGCTCTTATTGCACATTATCTGATTCTACGGCCTTCACTAAGCACTCAGAAGGGAACACATAGTAGCAAATATGGAGATCTTCACAGCTTATTGTGAAATTTGTGATCAATTCAGTGTCAGACATGAGACATCTGCAGTTTTTTAATCTTCCAAACTAATTGTAAGAGGATGAGAAAACTGGATTATATCATATCATTGGTAAATGATAAAAACAGCACCCATTACAGCACTCAGTCAGAAATATTCTCATAAAGCACCCATGAGTTTGCTATTAAACTGTTTAATATGTCATATAAAGAATGGAAGGTGTGATGGTAGTTTATCTCAACCTGGCTTATGGGTTCTGAGAAAAACAGGAATGGATGCCCAAAGCCAAATGAAAGTCATTTATTGAAGCTAAAAAAAAATGATATGAAACCAAACATAAATTGTAGGATGTGGATGGCCAGTAAAGTCAGCCAATCAGATTGATGCGCGATCACAGCAGTCACAGCAATTCCTACAACAGCTCACAAAAAGACAGTTACCACAAAGCATACATAACCAAGGCCGTCAGAAAACGGATACTCCATTTTTTTAAGTGGGATTGTGTGCAATGTGATTACTTAATGTCTTATCTGCAGAAGACGGTTGTCAGAGCACTGTTAGTTTGGGGAATCCAAGGTATTCTGGCAGTGAATCTATGCCAAAACCACTTTAAAAATGTCATAACACTTCCAGGGATGAACAGATTTTCAGATTTCTACTCCCAGCCATTTTTACTTCTAACAGCTTCACATACTGTCTCTGAGAAAGGGTTCCAACACACTGTGTTGCATCACGGACGTTCTTCGGCTGAGACAATGTGCTGACAAAGTGAAGAACTGTCTGATGTAAAAGTGGCACAGAGTAAAAATCCTTCAGTCTTCTGGTGTTTCCATAATGAGTAGCTGTTAGTTTGGCTGCAGCTTCTCCTTTCTTCTCCAAACTTAGAGTTTTCTGACTATTGTGTGTTGCATGTAAAATATTAACTACTTATAAATTATTTTAAAGAAATGTAATAAACTCTCAATGGAAAATCATGGGGAGAATAAGTAGAGGAGAATAAGAAAAAAAAAACCTTTTCTGTGTGTTTAGTGGAAGTTGTCTGGATTACCTTAGCACACTTTCCTTTCCCATCTCTTTTATCTCCGTCCCACTGGCTGATGAGGGCCATAACATCACTGGTTCTCATCATAGATTTATGTAAAATATTATGAAACCAACTCAGTTGTTGACACTATTGCCCAAAATTATTTCCAGTTTAGCAAATAATTGGATTCAAGTGGTAACATATGATAGTGGTAATGGAGTCACTGTATTTGCACTTTTTTACCTCTTTGTAAAGCCAATCCGGGATATTATAAGAAAACTGAATCTGTAAGAATCGATCCATTTGTGATGGCAGCAGGTTAGTTTTTGCATACGTGTGCCTGTGCATTTACAACTCAGCTCAGCTAGAGGATCTGGTCTGGCTTCAGTCGCTCCATCATAATATCCACAGTCACTGTGAAAGAATGTGTCTGCTGAAAACCTGCAGTGAGATTATCTAAACAAATTGGGGTTTTTTGTGTCTGGAGTCCACACACGAACACACGAACGAATTTAGATGAGAGACTTTGATTGTCGAATGGGTTTCATGTTGGCACAAGGCAAAAGTGTATTTGCAGAACTGCTACTGTAAAGATTTTTGTCTTATTCTTCTCCATTACTGCAAAAAAGTAGCAGAGTGTGAGCTTTCTATGTAGGGTAATTACCTGACATCAATAGCAAAATGGACTTTAGTGATGTATAAAATCAAATGTAGCAGAGTAAAGCCACAAGGCACAGTGGATGTTTCCCTCTACAGACACATTTGAGTCTATTCATTAAAGCTATATTACTTCAGTTCATCATGCGTAATGTTTTTCTTATAGTTTCTCCTGACACAGCCGTTTAGAGGCTCGGTTTATGTGGATCGCATTCTGAGGTTTAGGAAACGCGCGTTGAAAAGCCACTGAGCCACACAGATCACAGCGGGTCAGGACTCAGACAGGGTCTGTGGCTTGGCTGAGCCCTTCCAGTGTATATCTGTGATATACACTACCACCACTACCACCTAATGCCAGATACTCTCATTATTGAATCATAATATGACAAATGTCAGTGTGGTTGACTTTTCTGACAGATTGATCACTGAGTGAGCCTCCTTCTCCTAGAGGGTTCTGAGGTTATCTGAGCCTTGGTGAGGGCTTCATTTAAGCTGTGATTTCAGCCTTATCCAAGCCCTTATCCATTTGCTGTCTGGCTCTTATTCTTTCATTTTTAGAGGCTGTTTTTGACATTCATTGTTCATGACGTAAAGACTTATTTTTTTTTCCTTTTGGAGAGTGTAGAGCTCAATTCCCTTTAGTGATTTCAGGGATGACAGTTATTGTGTAGGCTAATTTATGACTAAAAAAGCATTTTGTAAACTCTGCAAATACAAATATTCACCACTACTTCAACAGCGTTTCTTTATGGAGAGAACACCACAAATGATGCGCCATCACAGAGACCATAAATTTGTTTAGCATCTGGGATATTTCCTCCTGGCAATAGAGAGTATGAGCACATGGAAAACCCATCGAGCCCAGACACATGCTAAATATTCAACAAGCACAAATGTTTTGCCAAAAAACAAAGGTTTACATTTTAGAGTTAGGTGAAAAGTCAAGATCAACCTCTGGATAACAACCATGTAGATCGTAGATTGTCCAGCCAGCTGACAATGACAGTTGTGTGTAGTTAAAAGAGGTGGAGGGGGGGGGGGGGGGGGGGGGGGGGGGGGGGGGGATCATCCATTTGGACATAATAACCACAATGAGCTGCTCGTACTTAGAAGTTGTATTTAGAGGCTATAAATACCTGCGGCATCAGTAAACAGGAGCAGGTCTCCATCCCAGACCACTTAATAACAGCTCCCCATCTGAAATTCGTTAACTCAGTGAAATAGTATCCTGTAGCGACGGATGTCAACAGAGAAGTCTGGTCCAGCCTGGTGGGATGGGGAAAGCCGTTGGATTTTGCAACTGTTGGCACAAATACCTCAGAAAGAAGAGGATGGAAGAGAAAGAGGGGTGTTGAGATGGAAAGTACAGGGGAAAGTGAAATAAAAATGCAGCTCTGAAAATAAAGATTAGAAACAGTCACAAGGCTAAACCAAATGCAAATGTTCTAGTTGTATCTCACAAAATATGCTCAAACTTTCAAATAAAATACTGTGAAAATAATGAATATGCCAAAAAAAATGATGATTACACAAGACATGATCTCAGTTTCACAAAATGTTAATTTAAATCATTTTAGGGTGTCAGAAAGGTAACTTTCTCTAAAGCTTTTTTGTGGGATATCTTTCACCAGATTGGATCTGATGGTCCTAAAATGGAGAGATAACCACAAGTCATGAGCTGTGTTTCATGGTTTTACAGATTTTGAGGTCAGGAAGTTTTCATAATTTCCTCACATCCAGGAACATTCAGCAAGCATGAGGAGAAGCAGGTCAGCCGGAGAAATAACGGAGACAAGAGAAACAGACAGACTAAGAGAAAGAGGGGAAAATCTGAGGTGGAAGAAAGTAGCCTGCAATCTTGGTGATTTTCCCTGGCAGCTTCTCTCGCTGCCCCTGTTCTTTACACACACACAAATTCACACGGAAACACACAGACACTTCTTTCTTGACTAAAGCTGTTAAAACCAAAACATTAAAAGTCAAAGAAAGAAAAACATAACCAAACTTAAAGATGACATTTTATTCCTTTCACACCAGCTGCTGCTTGCAGTGTAAAGACTTACCACACAGGTTTACTTCAGGGGAGGGAGGGAATGAGCATTACCACTGAACTGTAAGTGTCCTACTGTTGACATATGACCCATGGCAGTTATAAACCTCCATTGGTCTCTTGATCCTGTGATTGTACTCAACTGAGCTCAGTTTCTTCTGAAACAGCATCCTAAGAAGCAGGGGAAATCCTTTCCTGTTTAATAAGCCTTATTTTGTTATCTATTGACAGACTAACTGATGATACATGGCTCCTGCAAAACATCAAGACATTTTTCTTATTATATTCAGTGTTAGAAATGATAGGAAATAAAAATAATAATAATTTCTCGATCGCTTCAAATTTACTTTGACTATCAGTTTATCTAAATGGCAGTAAAGGTGCCAAAATGTTGACTCTTGAGCCTCTCACATGATTTATACAAGAAGTACTTGATGTGAGAGGATGTTTTCCCACCGAAAAATGGGACTGGCAATACCGGTAACTGACCAGCCAGCAGTGGAAGATGAAAAGCTGAGTTTTTGTTTGAGCTCAGAAGTTTATTTATCTAATGCAGTTTCTCATTGGATCCTTTAATGTCTAAGTTGTATATTGGCATGGAGAAGCAAGCAATTAGCAACTCTTAACTGGTGACCTGCTGAATTAGATAAAAGAAACTCCCTTGGCTAGGGATGTAAAACTGTCTTTCTAAGCTGGAAACTTTTGCACTGAGTAAAAGTTTTGTTGTTGTTTTACATTAAAATCCATTCAACATCAAATGTATGTTGCAAGAAAGGTCTTGTGGAAGTTTAGTTGTAATTCATGGAACGAATTAGATATTAAAAGAACTAAGTAACTAAATGCTAGTAACTTGGCATTATGGTTGCCAGCCTGGAACTGCCATTGCTAGGCTGGTAACAATGGATTTGGTATTTCCTGGGCTAATGCCTAGTCCAGGGGTCTGTAACCTTTATAGTCCAAAGAGCCATTTTTCTCTCAGCCCAGCTAAATAAAACTTGTTCTGAGCCACAAATGCTATGAGACCTTTTAAAAAGAAAACTTATAATTTTTTATAACTATATACTATAGGAAATTTGTTTTTAAAAGGTTTTAAAATAATGAAAAACATAAAAATCTTTTTCAAAAAGAGGATTGACAGATGTTCTTCTATGGAATGTAGATATTTGTGAAAAAAAATATGTTAAAAAAAGTCAATAGTTTCCAACCTAAAGACAAGAAAAATAGATAAAAACAAATATTACTGGTATGTTTAGTGTCATTATGTTGTGGATATTCAGTGCAATTATTCCATGAAAAAAATGAAAATTTGCTAAAATCTGCATTTGTTATTATATCTATATTTAAAAACATTAGTTTCATAGCATTTCTAATCATGTATTAGGAGCTACTGTGAAAAGGTCCAGAGAGCCACAGGTTGCAGACCCCTGGCCTAGTCCAAGAAGCATCTATTTCCATGGGCTACCAGCATAGAGATGCTAGTTGTTGCCTCTCCATGCTAATATACACCCAATACTATGATGATCCAACAAGTAGCTGTGTTAAGTAAGTGAGGCATCACTTACTGTACAGACTGAATAAATGGTCATCTTTTCTTTCACCATCGCCAGCTGTTTAGCTGGCTTATCACTGATCTGGTCTGTATCTGGCTTTGACAGGGATAAACATTCTCCGGCTACAAGTATATAACCTCTGCCAGGCGCTTAATAGTTTAACTTTTCATATATATTGCAAGGAATGATGTAGCAGGTAGCAAAACTCAGTATCCACACACACAACCGTTATGCGGTTTATAAAGAAAATACATTGTTTTAAACATAGAGTGATACAAGCAAGACCAGATCTAGGAACAGTTGTATGTTTATATTATCCTCTTCTATGGGACAGTTACTGAAAATGAATTTATTTGGACATTTTCTTTTTCCCAAATTCAGCATCTTCATTCTGAAAGGACATGAGCTGCGGCTTAAAGTGATATAAATTCACAATGAGTAAAGGATGTTTTAAGCAAGCTTCATCATTTTCTTAACAAGTTAACAAATGTTTTTATACCTTTCTAAGGTGTTTTAGCTGTGAATACTTCTTCACGGCTAAACACACTACACAGTGTTATAAACTATGCATTAACAAAGGTAAATGTTAAATTTGTGATTTCGGATTTGTAATGGAAAAAGCAAGAATTACAGTCATAAAGAAATACTTTGGCGTGGCCTTACAATAATGTCACTTATAGCTAATAATTCAGTTCACCCTGGTGACATCTGCAGTGAAATCAATTTAAATAAATTTGTTTCTAAACAACATGTAAAAAACGTACATGCAGTTTAATTAGAGTGCAGTAGCAGGTGTTTGTTTCTGTAGAGGTACTCACAGGGGGCAGAGTTTCTTCCTGAACCACAGCTACTGTTAAAGCTGCAAGATAAAACAGCTAGACCAGAAGCAGGTGAAACTGGGATTCTGTGATCTACAAGTGGCAGAAAATGTCTCTGCCACACCTGCTATCTGTGGAAGAGTAGTTCTGTCCTCAGCTTCGACTCAGACAGTCTGGAACTGTATAATCTCCAGATGGATGTTACTGTGTCTGACTATGGAAATCAAAGTGAGGCTTTATGCATTGGAAAATACATAAGTGGAACTGTATCCAAGATTGTCTCTCTCCACCTTCCTTCCTCTTCTATGTGAATAAGTCTGTGATGTGCCCTGAAGAGCCCTCATCATCTGTGTCTTTGAATCCCTGCAGGCGCTGAAGATTTAAAGCTGTAGGACAGCTCTCAGGGTCAGCAGACAGAGTGTTAATCAGATCCCGCTCAGCTATAGTACAGAGCCGGATCACTGGAGCACCGCAGGGATGTTGAAAAGAGAGAGGCCATGTTCTTGTGTGCAGCAGGAACTTTTGTAAGATTAAGTTACCTCTGCTATACTCTTTAGTGCCTCTCCCGTGACTTTAGAATGAAGCCTGCAAAACCCCTCTATTCAGCTAACCAAGATGCTGGATCAGTGGAGATGTCAGTCGCATCATATAATGCGATCCAAGGCTGTAAAACTACTGATAATAAACTAAGGTTGCAGTTTTAGCTCTGAAGTACTCCATCTGAGCGTCCTGTTTGCTGATGTTCTTTGTTTAGTTTGAGAAATAATGATAATTAAAAAAGAAAACAGTCTTGAGAGGCATGCACTATTTTAAGTTACAAACAACTGGACCAATTTGGTTTAAACCAATCACAAATAACCTACTTTGGCATCCCTGCAACAGATGACAGCAAGGAAAGCTTTTGCTTTTTTACCAATGGCAAAACAGAGGGGTTACCCAAAGGCCATGACATGCTGTTACAACACTCATCAACAGAACACTAAACAACAGGAAGGAGTACTCTCAGCCTTCTATCTGTGATGGATAGTGAACAATAAAGCATGCCCCAAGGTAACCTTCTTTAAGCACAAAGAGACTTTTTCCCTCTCTCCCTCGCTACATATATATATATAGAGATATATATATATATATAGATATATATCTCTATATATATAAACTGTTTTGAAGGAGGCAGCAGATGATTTAAATATCTACGCCACAAATACTGTCATAAATTGTATTTTTATGCAGATGCACAGCCAAATCTCACCTAAATGGTTGTAGCCAGATGCAACATGATTGTTTCAGTATGCTCATATTTTTGACTCTGAGCCACATAAGAAACCCAGTGAAATTTCAAACCGTCTCAGTCTGCACAGAAACATTAGTTTCTACTTCAGAATCAGGGACTTCAAGTTTATCAGATGGCTGAGTTGTTTTAGCATAAACCCACCGGTAATGAGCCATGAAAAGAGTTTTAGTCTGTCTCCTTTCATATCTTTACCACAAAAATATGTGTTTTGCTCAGTTTGGTTCGTATTCAGGCTCCGGCGTTTGCTTTATACTTCACTAATTGTGTGAAACTTAGCTTTTGATTCTACAAAGTCTTAATCAGTTTGCACAGAAGCTCTTTAGCGTCATACTTCTGTGCTTACTTTTAATAAACACATTTGATTGTAGGGTTGTGTTGTGGTATTCTTCAACTGCAGCTACATGAAGGCAATTTAACACAATCGAGCTGAACTGTGTAATCAGAAAATTTGAAAGCAACACTTTGGCGCCGAGCATCCAAGCATCTGCATTGTATTGAGAGAGTTTACGTAGAGATCCAGAAGTGTGGGTTGTGTTGGTTCATCTCTTTGTTTTTATGCTATGAGAACCGTCCATTTACTGCATTTCAAGTTTGAAATGCGTCTTATGCATGTTGCTGTGCAACAATACAGTGGAATCTTTATTTATTTTGAATGTTGTTAATAATCCAGTCGGTAACGGCTGCATGACTAACTCAAAGGAGTTAATGCTAAGGGCACTGGAGATCAGCTCCAAGTAAACACCTCCCCCTCATCCTCCCTGGAGACCGACCTCGAGCGCACACACCCGCGGCCTCCTGGGTCTGGGAGGAAATGAGAGGAGGAGGAGGAGAGGGAAGTGGCAGGCTCACAAAGTGAGACAGAGTGAGGTGAGATAGGGAGAGACAGAACATGCCACACAAGATCAAAGGCAAAGGTTCTGCTCCACCGTGGCCAAAATAAGCTCATCAGCGGCGGGACTTTCAGTAAAAGTTGTTGTCTTTAGATTTCTAATTTGGGATCATGCTGTTTTATTGTTTTTAAGCCTGTCTAGTAAATTTGGCTATGTTTAAGTGACTATAAACTGGGTGTAAACTCTGCTTGGTCATGCCATTTGATTTGGCAAGATGTCTGATTCCTCTGCAACAGAGAGGCACGAAACCTGTGCCTCTGAAAAGTGAGACAAGTCAGAGACTTGCAGGTAGAGATTAAAGCCGGGCTTCACTTTGTCTCATCCCTTTAGCCACAGTGAGTGTGTGATTTCTCGAGGCTGCACCATCTGCCTCATCCGACACAGCAGCAGTTCAGTGACAGTGACTTTATTACACCCTCCATGCTTTGCGTCTTCTTTCCTCTCAATCCCTGATAAATACAGATTGTGTCACCTCTCTTCTACTTCGATCGGATTTGATCTTCCTGTTTTTATTTTCTATCATTGCCTATCTCATCATTTTTAAGTGTAAGGACAGTTTCAGAGGTAAAATGTACTGATAAGGGAATGAAATTAAAGAATATTAACATTGCATGTGATTACCAGCATGATTTTTGGTCATTTTTATTGATAGAGACTTGAATCATATATTTTCTCCTTTCCTGAAAAGACTAGTGTCATTTTCTAATATAGGTGATGTACAGTTGTGTCTTTTTAAGAAATACACTTGCGTTTAAGTCCAAAGACCATTAATATGCATTTGTAAGATCCCTGAGTAATATTTGCACATCTTCTTCTGAAAACAAACACGATCAGATGCAGAAAAAAAAAAAACTTCATTAGTAATGTGATACTTGCTAATTAGTAAGTTATCTCAGTAGTTAGTAAGTTAGGTCTGAAACCAGATCAGTGTTATGAAAATGCATAATTATAAAAAATGTACTATACTGTAGTAGCTAATTATAGTATACTGTTACAAATACTTTGAAGCAAAAAGTACAGGAAGAAATCATTCAAATGGGCCTATTATTATTAAGATCAAGTGTATCAACAGCCTTACAGAGGAGTTATACAATCTCAGTTCCAAATAACTCACATTTAACTAGTATGTAATGAAAGATCAAAGAAAGCAAATGATATATAAAATGTGGCTTGAATGTGAACTTGCAATTCCCCACCCAGTCCTGGACAACTGTTCTCCTTCACATCATAAATAGCTTTAAAAACCTCAAGATAAGTTATTGTGTGAAAGTTACAAATACTTTGGCAGGCCAATTTAAGGGGATATGTACAGTATTAGAAATTAGATCAGAGCAAATGAAAGAAAGGGATGATTCATTATGATATTACCTGATTTTAACTGATATGCAGAATGTTTTTAATTTCACTACTAAAGCAGCTTTTATAGAAGCTGACTTTATATTATAAACACGAGTCTCGCTGATGAATCTTAGTATGATCTTCCCCATTTTTATATCTCTGCTTAAAAATGTAATACAAGTTCATTTGCTGCCAAAGGAAATGAAAAAAGTCATCTCCTCAGGCACTGACTGCTGCACGGATAGCTTAATTACAGTGAATATGTGGTCCTTTCTAATGCAAACTGACCTCAAAGAACATGTAAACAGCTCCTCTCTTTGGGCAGCTGGACACTGTTGCTCCCGTTTAGAAAGATTTGAGGAGTTCTTACTCAAACAGAAATAAGATAGTGAGGGGTAACATCTCCTTTCCCCCTCTTTATAAGGACAAAGCAGTGCATAGTACCATGCAGCTGCTGCAGGTAGTTGTAAAACCTCACTTCTTGAGGTAAGCTTTCCTTTGCAGCCTCCCCGTCAGTTATAGAGACAGAATGTTTCCACATGGGAAAGCCTCGGACTTCACACAGCAGCCTAGCTGTGCAGATGAAATATACTGTCTGTACATATCATCACATCATTAGGCCCAAAGGGATCCCTGCGATGGATTAGAAGCTGTCAACCTGCAAAGCTCAGATGAATTTATGAAGCACTTTATCATGATGAAGCACAAGCAGAACGCCTTGTCTATTTCCATTTGGGTTTATCTGTGGGAATAATGGCTGCGTCTCCCACCATTTTGCTCCTTCTTTTTTTCTCGCTCCATCTGTGTTGCACACGTGTGTGTTCTGACCTTTGACTCCTCCCCATTTTTGACGCTGCTGGTTATGAGCAGAAGATAAGTGACGCTGTCCAAGCCGCTTGAGCCGAGTGTGGGAGGCAGCAAATTGTCCATTAAGTGTTTCTGCTGAGGCCGAGGGAAGATTTGATATAGCGGGGAAACAAAAGTAATATGTAGCAGGAAATTCAATTGTCTCTCTCCAGCAAGTTTGAGCTTTGCTTTGGCTTCCCCACCAAATCAATTTCACATGAAAGCACAAGTTCAGATTAGGTTTAACTGTGAGTCTGCCTCAAAGCTAGTCTCCTTGTACCCTCTCTTGCTCCTGCACAGGTTTGTGTGTATCAGTGTTTACATGATAGGACTTCTATGACTCAGATGAACTTCCCCACTTGCCCCTGAGAGTCTGATTGCTACAATGGAAGGAAGCTACCTCTTATTTCTCACAAAGCTGATGTTGTACTACAGGAGGTATGAGTGAGCTTAGGAAATATTCCCCTTTGCCTCACTGGGAAGGTCCTTGACCTTTAGAGAGCTGCAGTATGAAATTAAGAGGAGTTCAGGAAGGTGTCTTTGACTTCTTCAGTATCAAGAGACTGCAAGTGGGAACAGAAGTTTCTGCCAGGAAGCTGCTGCTATAACCACAAGTTCACAGGTCGTGTTTTGGATAGTCAGCTGAGGGAAGCTTGGGTGAGGTGAAGTCACTCTGTGCCAGGTCTTTGCCAGTCAAGTCTAACTTGACTGTAGGAGATCATGTTACAACTGCAAGAACCTCCAAGAGGCTCTCAGGCCTGGATGCTCTGCATCTCTTCAGACCACAGGGCTTCTTCTGCACTCTGAAGAAGCCCAGCTGTTATCGAACCCCAATGCACAGCGCTCGCCTCTAACAATGCTAACTAAATCCCCAGTGCAGGTCAGGTTCATGCTGAACTCTAAGAATAACTAAATAAAGTCATATTAGCCATGCTTAGATTACTGTTTAACAAAAGGAGCCAAGCTGTTGCACCACAACTTCTTTGTTCTCATATCAGAGTCTGAGATATTGTACATGTTATATTTGTACAGCATCCTCCAAAAGTATGCGGAAAATTAAATCAAAACACAAAAGGGGAAAAGTCAGGGGACTTATCAGATGCTTCCCTGCATGACATGATGACCAAGTCGCAGTCATTCCAAAATCACCATTTATGTGCATTTTTTTTTCCTCTATGTGAAAGCTCAGATCATGTCATCTTTATTGGTTTCAAGTCTTTTTTTTCTTTTCTTCTCCATTTGTCCAGTTTCCTCAATTTCGTTCAGGCACATCATGCTGAGATTTGACATGTTCTTGGCCAAGGCCTCTTTGGAAATCACTTTGTTGTTCCAAGAATACAATTTTATTCCTGTAAAACCTTCCATTTTATCTTTCACTGGTCAGTGTTAAGTGGCTGAACAAACAAAAATTACATTCTTTTTGGTCAGGTACAATGACTGGAGTGGAAATGAAAATATTCAAAGAAAAAGCTTGGAGAACTGTTGGAAGCAAATTTATAAAAGAATGAAAGGTGCCTCAAGATACATGAAAACATTTTGCCAATTGCATCCATACAGCTAATGAAAACTCAAAATTCAGTCAGAAAACTCGAATCTTAATACAAATTAAAAAGACAAAAGGATTTATAACACATTAATTCTAGCGTGTCTGTTTGACATTTTGTTTCCAAATTGATTTGGTGAAAAAAAAATCTTTTTCAATTATTAACCAGCTCTGATATCTCTTGCTGTGGTTTCCACACATAGCTGCATGAGTTACTCATACAGCATTAGATTGTTTTTTTTTTTTAGCAGCACCTGATGCAACACGTCCCTTATGATTCTCTACTGGAGTGAGGTTCACAGCACAACACAACATTAACCTGTTGCCCCACTATTCATGTTATGAAGCTTCGTAAGACCGCAGGATGTCCTCTCTTAGCAGGTTAAAGCTAATCATCTTCATCACGGTTTGTACAGACAGGTTATTCTAGAGGGGTCAACATTTATTCAGCCTGCCGTCACACCCAGCGTAGGCCGGGATTTAGCACTGAGCCGTGCTCCCTGCCAAGAAACACTGGCAGGGCCTCACAAAAGAGCTGAATTGTCTCTTTAACTTCTCAGCTCAGCTGGCATCGCAGTGAAGCATCATATTTTCATGCCACTCTCACACCTGCTTAAAATAGATCTCCCAGCTGCCACGCCTGAGGTATAAGTCCTGACAGGTCTGGACTGCGGTTAACAGATTACACCGACAGTGCCACTAATAAAGGAAGATTCTTTGTTTAACTAACAGTGCACGTGTTTCTTTTCTTTCTTTTTTTTTTTTTCTTTTTTTAGCAGGGGAATATTTGGAGCTCAGTTTTCCACTGTTTTTGTTTATTCATGAGAGGGTATCCTCCCTTTAAGAGCTTTCCATTATTAACCTGGGGCAAATACAAAAAAGAGAAAAAAAAGAATTTTCCAGTGCTGATGAGAGAGATGCAACTGTGCTCGGTTTTAATTGTTGTGTAACAAAACATGCTGTTTCTTTTTTACAAAATAGAGATGGTGAAAGTAGAAATAGTGCTGCGGAAAATTACACCTAATGTTGTTTATTGATGTGAATTTTTTAAATATACCCCTGCCCATCCACATTACGCAAAGGGCTGAACGTTTAGAGCCAAATTCCACTCAGAACAAAATGTTCCCCTGCTTGTCTGACTGCCTTCCCCCGACTGAATATTTGTGGTTATCTAGTCACTTCATGAAAGGTGAGACAGTCTCAAAAATACAGAGACGTCATGCAAGAGAGTTTGCCTCTGAAAAAATACGTCTTTTACAGAGCTCTGATATCTGATCATGGTTCCCTTTGCTTTCTGAAATTAGCAGAGTAAGAAAGATGACCTTGGCGTGCTGCATTGTTAGTTCGCTCAGTCATTACCTGTGTGGGGGTTTATCACTTTCAGCCACTCAGGTTCTTCAAAATTTCTTCATTTCCCAGAAATTGTTGTAATTAGATAGACATGGGCTACGTTATTAAGCTGCTATAAATAGTACCTTGGTGTTGTGTTGCGGTGCAACGGTTGGCCACATCCTGTTTCTAAAATTCTCATGTTGCCGACAGAGTACAAACATGAAAACACAAAGGCCAGCGTTTTATCTCTCTTCTATTTTTTATCACTCTCTTTTTTAAGTGGAACATCGCTGAGCATGCCAGTGGAAAATATTGGTTGATATAACACAGTAAAATAACACAACAGTTTATATGTGGGTGGAGGAGACGTCATGATTTTTTTTTTTTTTTTTTATGACTGAAAAGAAGAAAGGAAGCCAGAGCTTTCAAATTGAGAAAGACATAGGGAACATTTGTGGTTTCTTTTCGGCCGAGCTGCTGGGTTTTCCCATCCCTTCTTCAGAATTACCTGGAGCCCGTTTTCTCACCTCTGCAAACAGAGCTGAGCAGCAACATTGAAGCTGGATCATCTTATTGTTGCATGTGCCTGTACTTCCTTTATGTCCTGCGATGGCAGGACTAAAAATAACCTCAGCGTGTAAATGCCTGTTTAGCCCGGAGTGGAACAGGGTTGAAAACAGCCAGCAGTGTTGGCACAGGTTGGATTTTTCCAATGGGAGTTCCTCCTGTTGAGGGAGGTGAGTCCCAACCAACCTGTGTGTGTATGTGTGTGTGTGTTTCTGTGTATGTGAATACATGGGTATATGCATACAAAAAGCAGGGCATGAACAGTCTGTGGCCTACTTTTTTTGAACATGTTACACTTTATTTATTCATTAATTAACACGCATTCACTGTATCTTTCTGTTGAAGCCACATTATAGCATTCAATACTGCGGCTGTGTTTCAGCATTTTCTTCACTTATGAATATACCATTTTGCAAATCTGAGATTTTCTGTTTCAGGACATAAATATTAGTAAATAAATCATCTTTTTATTACCAGGTCATAAAATCAGGTGAATAGAACCTCAAATAAAAACAACACACAACATATTACACAATGTCATAATTTATTGAACATAAACTAACCAAACATGTAGAAATCACATTATTTATACATTATTTTTTTCTGTATGATGTCTCATCTCACATTATTTTGGAGTAATTTTGGCCCACTCGTCTTTAGAACGGCAGCATTTGTTAATGAACCGCTCTCTTAAAGTCTCACCACTTTAGCTGTCAGACAGATGGCTTCACAATTTCAGTCTAGAATACTTAGGCTGCAGGACAAGCCCAGATCATAAGTCCTCCACCACCGTGTTGTCACCATAAATGATGCTTGTGGTTCTCTGAGCATTTCACAATCTGACCTTGGGGTGTATATGCTGGGACATCCACTCTTTGGAAAATTGTCTTGGATGTTTCCCACTTGTGAGTAGTCTTTCTTACAATAGAATGACAGACCTTTATATTATTTGGAAATGGTAATATAACCTTCTCCAGACTGATGGGCAGCAACATTGGCTCCTCTAAGGTCAACCCTGATGTCTTTCCTCCATAAAGTTGTGTAAACACATACCTTCATGCTCTAGTCCAGCAAACTGCCAAAATGTTTGCTTTTATACAGATGTTCACCCAGAAGAAGGATGTACATTCATTTTCACATGACCGCGGGTTAGTAAAGCTGTAATGTGATCCATTGTTTAAAGAAAAGAGGTCGATAAAATGAAGTTTTAGGTGTTTCATCAGCTAACAATCCAATTATTACAGCAGTGTAAAGAGAAAAATTAGCTGCATTGAAAGAGTTGAAAATTATATGAACAACAAGTTGCTTTGTTTTTGTTTTCATTTTGTTCTTTGCTGATGCTTCACCATTCGTCAAACAGTATCTAGTGATAACAAACTGCAGGCCCACTTTGAACCTCAGAGTGGGTGGACTTCCTGTCTCTGGTTTCACCAGGCTCTTTCTCTCTTAGTCTGCATCAGCCTTTGTTATCACCCCGAGCTCCACAACTATGAAGCTTCTTGTTTGTGTCGAGCCACAGGTCTCGGGTTCCTCGCCATCTTCGCAGTCACTTCCCTCTGTTTTGCCAAAGAACACAGAACAGATAAACGAAGGGACTGATCGACGTCTGCCCGACTGTGGGAAAAGCGCGGGCACAGGAACTGGTGCAGGAAAGACAAGTCGATGACTTAAAACCAGAGATGTGTGCACAGCACTGATATGACTTCGTAATGACATTGATATGTTTGGATTGCAGCTGTTGATATGCAGTGCTTGTCATCTTGACTAGAACTATGTGAAGTATTCAGCTTAGTATTGGTGTGTTTGATGTTAAATCACTCACTAGAGGTTGTGTAATAAGGAAACACACCAGACGTGAAGCCACCTAGAGTAAGATCATTTTCAAATTTTAACTTTGATCATTTTCACCCAGTCATAGTCTCTCACGTTTTTGGTTTTTGTTTTTTGTTGTTGTTGTTGTTGTTGTTTTAATCACATCCAGAGAACATGAATGGATAAAACTGTTTTTTCACTTCAAAATTAAAATAAAAATCTTCAGGGTCCCTTTAAACCCCAAATTATCCTACTTCTGTAATTTATACAATAAATTTTCTTTACTTTTCAGGTTTTACTCTTTCCCTTCTTCCCTCTTTTATCTTTTTTTTTTTTTTTTTTTAGACAGGGGGTTCTGTGAAAGGTTCCTAAAGTTATAAGGCCCAAAATGTACCAAGGGTTTAGCTTCTGAACATCTTGAAGCTCTTTGCTTTAAACTCAGCTTTTGCTTTCCTTACTTATCTGCATCGCCGGTTGACATATTTAACATATTTGGATAATGTTGCTTTTGTTTGGCACGTCAGTTTTATACTTTCAGACTACATAACTCATTATAAAACTGTTACATCAGGCTGAAGTTGCTTTAACTATAATAACTAAACTGATTTTACTGTAGAGTTATGGTATAAAATGGATTGATCCTAATAAATAAGCCTGGACCCAGGTTGCTTCATTGGTAATGTAGCATCTCCAGGTGTTTAAAATGCCAATCCTATTGATCAGCATTTTCCAATAAGTGTAAGAAATATCCATGGTGATCTGAACTGATATTTGCTGTGGCTGGTTAATAATGATCTGCTATTTTTCTTTTGTCTCCACAGTTAACGAGATCATTAGAAACGACCTCTCCAGCATCTCTGTGCACACTCATGCATAGAGATCCAGATGTCTTCTGCTGCAGCACACACACAATCAAGCAGCAGCATCAACCACATGAGGACAAAAAAAGAAAAAAAAAAGTGAAGATCCAGATAATGAAGAAAGAAGAAAAAAGTTTTGACCAGGATCTCCCACCTGATCATCGTCCCCATCAGCTCCACTTCACTCGTTGCAGACTCCCTGACAATCACTGGCAAGCTGTATTTGAATAAACAGGTGAAATGTTTCATTTTAAAAAAAGAAAAGAAAAAGGAAGTGATATCAGGGGCAAAGTATGTGACTGTACTTGCCTTAATTCACAGCAGATGCTCTTTAGTGGACCAAGCAGCTCAATGAGACTGAATTACTCCTCTGCTCTTTTATAAATGACAATCTTCATTTTGAGTGTGATCTGTATGTTAATGCATGGACAAGCTAATGGGAAGTGTCAAGCTTCATCACTTTGGTTCGTTTGTTTGTGCAGATGGTCAGTTACAACCAAACTGGTGCCTTACAGCAGCGATACTGACAGCAAACAGCAACAGCAGTCACACAAACGGTTCACTGAAACCCAAAACAGACGTTTTATATGATGTTTTTGTATCATTTCAATAATTTGTTTACAGGGAAACAGAATAAAAAGGCTGGGTAATATGTAGGGAGTGTGTGAATACATTATAATTGTACTTTTCTTGCTTCCTTACTATTATCTTTGTTCATATATGCTGAATGTTATGTATATTATTCTTTTGTATAAACCTGTCTTTGAAAATATGTATGCCTTATGCTTATATCATGAATTACTTTTTTAAGCTTCTGCTTTTCTCTTTGTCCTCCCTTTATATAAGTTTTTTTTTTTTTTTACTTCTACCCTGCATTACACTTTTCACCTTAGTGCCTATTTTTCAATCAGCCTTTCCCAGTCTTCCACCCAGATCATGACATAATAATGCAAAGACAATCAGAGAAAATGAAGTACATATCATATGACAAGCAGCTCCTGGTTTATAGGTGCTGATAAAGGCAAGTGACAGGAGTTTAGTTTTTCCCCAGCATCATGATCGACGAACAATGGTATGCTTACCTGCTGAAACTAAATAACAATACTCCTGGACAGTATACGTCCTTTCCTTCTTGCACTGTTTGCATGTAAATAGGCGCAGGGATATCCTAAGTGCACCACAAACTTCGTTTTCCTCATCATCTGGGTGATTTCACTAAGGAGATGGCAGGACTGTTATTTACAGCTGGCAATAATTGATCTGAGTAAACCAAAGGATTTTATCTTTGGTGAAATTATTGTCCAAGTTTCCTATTTCTGTCGGAGACTTTAGCGCTGAGCGGTTTCCCCTCTCGTACACAAAACATTTTGCACTTTACCGCAGGAACAGAGCAGACCAGGCCAAATATTGTAGAGTGATTTCCACAGTCGTGTCACAGACTCTTCTTTCACAAAGCTGCAGCTTTTTCCATGTTATTTGTCTTTTTGGAGCATGCGCACCATACTAATGTTGTGGATCATTTAGCTAATAGTAGCAGCTTCCACACTAGCTTCCTAGTACAATTGTGGACTTATTCTGTAATAGCATGACTAAACTGTAATGAATAAGGTTTCTATTTTTTGTGCCTTACTATCTTTTTCATGGCTTCAGAATCACTGCAACTGTGTGATGCTTTTCTGTGTAGGCACAAGGTGAAACATATTTCTCTTTAATATGAAATATTTATGAAAAATTAAATGTGTTTTAGGTGCATTTAATGTGTTCTCTAAAAATGAATTAATAAATGGTATAATGGTGACCATAAATAACAGAAGTCCTGGTTTTATATTTCCATTTTTGTTCTTATATAATTGATTTTGTCCAATAAACTAAACTCTGCTTTGACATTTTAAGCATGCAACTGGCCTTTTTGGCTTAGTCCTTGTAGGAAAGTTGGAGGGATTGGTGCAAAAGTTGTTTTCATACAACATTTTGATTAATAAACTTTATTGTGATATATGTGTAACAATTTTTTATCTACAAATAAGTTGCAGATTTTTTTATTTTTATTATTGTTATTACATTTTGTATAATAATGTAGAATCAGTTGACCAGTGTAGATATGGAAGAGGTGTTTTCTGGCTTTGATTTTTAAGTACCCATCTCACAAGTATCTTATTAAAATGCAACAGGTTTCTGGTATGCCCAGAGTGAGCAGAGGACTGCATGTTTTCCAGTCAGTATTGTTTGTGGTGGGTAGTTGTGAGTCAAACACCTCATCGACATGGGAGATGTGCCATGCTCCTGTGTACCACCTGCTAGTCCAGCAGGCTTTTTCCATTTAGCAAAGTTAAGAAACTCCCACAGTGACAGAAGGCAGGCCTAGGCGGTGTCCCCCTGTACTAGCATGGTATGCCCAAAATAGCTTCACTATTAAGAGATGCAGTCACGCCCCGTTTTCCTGGCACCCTGTTCTTCTTACCTTACTCTTCCTCTCTCATTGCCATAGGTTTGGACACAGAGGAGAGGTGCCATTGGGGCTGTGGTTTCACAGCTACAGCAGCATTTGAGTAGACCAAGCTTTAGAACACCCATTGTATTAGAACAGGTGTACAATTCATTAAAAATAACCAAAGAAACTGTGTTGTCAACAATTCCAACATTTCCACCATTACTTTTTTTTTTTTTTTATAACCTGCAATTTGTAAAAACGAAGCACTCAATGCTCCTGGGCACATTTTATATTTAGTTTTTAAAAAATCTGCTCAACTGTAACTTTTAGGCTGTCACTGCACTCACCGGAAACTTCATTAAGTAGCCTTTGCTAGATCAGGTTTGGACCCCCTTTGCCTCTAGAACTACTTTAATTCTTGGTTTCATGGATTCAAGAAGGTGTTGAAAACATTCCTCTGAGATTTTGATCCATATTGACATGATCGCATCACACAGTCGAGGCAGATTTGTCAGCTGCACATCCATGATGAATCTCCCGTTCCACCACATCCCAAAGCTGCTCTGTTGGATTGAGATCTGGTTGCTGTGGAGGCCGTTGGAATCCAGTTAACTCATTGTCATGTTAAAAAGAATTAAAAAGAAAAAACTTTTGAGATGATTTGAGCTTTGTGTCATGGTGCATTATTCTACTAGAAGTGGCCATCAGAAGATGGTACACTGTGATAATAAATAGATGGACATGCAACAGTACTCAGGTAAGCTGTAGCATTTAAATGTTGTTTAATTGGTATGAAGAGGGCCACAATGGCCAAGAAAATACCCCTCACATTACACCAGCAGTAGTCTGAACTTTAGAAACAAGGCAGGATGGATCCATGCTTTCATGTTGTTTACATCTAATTCTGACCCTTCCATCTGAATACTGAAGCTGTAATGGAGACTCATCAGACCACGCAATGTTTTTTCATTCTTTTATTGTCCAGTTTTGGTGAGTGTGTGTATATTGTTGCATCGGTTTCCTGTTCTTTGCTGACAGGATTGGCTCCCAGTCTGGTCTTCTGCTGCTGTGGCCCATCTGCTACAAATTTGGTTGTGTTGTGAGATGCTATTCCGCATATCTTGATTGTATGATCATCTTTAACCAGTCTCCCTGTTCTTCTCTGATCTCTGACATCAACATGATATTTTGGTCCAGACAACTGCTGCTCACCCTAGAGATGGCTGTGAGTGAAAACTCCTGTAGATCAGCAGTTTCTGAAATACTCAGGCCAGCCTGTCTGGCACCAACAAGCATGTCACGTTCAAAGTCACTTTAATTCCCTTTCTTCCTCATTCTGATGCTCTGTGTAAAAGCAAGTTACAGTATCTTGACCATGTTTGTTTTTCTAAATTCACTGAGTTGTTGCCATGTAACTGGCTGATTAGCCATTTGTGTCAAGTAATTAAACTGGTGTACCTAATGAAACGGCTGGTGCATGTACTTCTGTTCAATAATTTCAGTATGCATGTATATAAAGTAGTGCTGGGCAAGGATTAAAATCTTTAATCGCGATTAATCGCATGACATGCTGCGATTAATCGCGATTAATCGCATCGTTACGCACAAAATGTCTCTTTCCTTTAAGAAAAGGCCTACAGCTATAAAAAGAAAATGCAGTAAGTTTTGGTTTACAAACACTACACATCACAGGTCTCCAACCTGCAACTCTGAAGCTGCAAGTGTCTCTCTGGACCTTCCACAATGCCTCTAAGCATATGGCTAAAATATTTTTTTTTAAATCTATCTTTCTTGTCATTAGGTTGGAAACCATGGTCTTTTTTTTTTTTTCTTTTACATCATTTTCCACAAATATCTACATTCCTTAGCAGAAAGTCTGCCTATCCTCTTTTTTTTTATAAAGGTTTTATGTTTTTATTTATTTTAAAACCTAAAAACAGAAATAAAAATGTGGTTCTTCAAAAATAACAAACATCCTATGGTGGCTCTTCATTAAAAATATATATTAAGTTTCCTTTTTGAAAAGTCTCGTACCATTTGCGTCTCTAAAGTAGTTTTATTTAGCTGGCTGAGGGAAAAATGGCTCTTTGGATTGGAAAGGTTGCAGACCCCTGCACTAAACACAAACAGGTTTAGCAGCAATTTTCAGATAAAATGTTTCTTCATATATTTTTATAAAATCACATATTTATGACAAAGAAGGATGAAATGTTGAGGATTTACTAACTAAAAGGTAAAAAGTCAGCAAGATGAATTTAAAGCTGTGAAGCTGCTTCCTTTTAAACACAGAAGGAACAATATGTGATGAATATCAGCATCAGGTGAACAGACAGAAAGCAGGATGAGAATCTCACAGCTTCTAGATGGTGAGGAGGGAGAAATATTCACAATATGCACAATAACTTCCAGCCATGCAGCTTCAGTGTTTCATTATCCAGGTTTCTGGCCTATAATTTCTCTAAACTTTCATTTTCAGCCTCCGCTACCGGGAGTTAAGGGGTTAACATCTCGTTTCCGGGTGTAGCATCAGGTCTGTAGATGTAACTCTAAACATGTGTGTTATCCACAGAAAGTCCAGAATCTCAGCTAACAGCTCAGTAAAACCATTTCTATCACCAACAAACACAGTTAAGACAACAAATAATTTAAAGAGCAGCTACACAAAGTCCGAAAAATATGTAAACACAAATGATGTCTCCCCGTGTCCACCCCATGGCATGAACACGAACAAACGACTCCTTTACTGAAAGCTCACATCTCACAGATTCCACAGCAGGAAGTTTCATCTCGCCATGACCAAGATTCCACGAACCAGAGGCAGAAGAAGACCCGATTTATGCTTCACGTTTGTAAAAGTCAGAAAGCATGTCTTACCTTTGCTGTCTTGCATAAATTAAAACCACATTTATTAAAAAAGTAGTAATAAAAACGTTTTCCGTCCAAAAATTACGATGTTCTGTCCATCTGCATGTATTTTGACAAAGAGAAACGTCGGTTCTTTTTTTTTCTTCCTGTTCCAGACAGAAAACATCTCTTTATTTTAATAAACCCGCTCTCTCCCGATCATGTCAGACGCACTGCTGCAGCAGGGAAGAGAGACATGGACGCCATGTTTCTGTCATCAAAGCCAGCGGCCAGAAAAAAAAAAAAAAAAAATTTTTAACGCGCGATTAAAAAAATTAACGGTGTTAATTAAGCGTTGCATTAACGCGCGATTAACGCGTTAACGTGCCCAGCACTAATATAAAGGCTACGTTACCTGCATTGTTCTTTTTCCAAGCACTGTGTGCATCCTCAAGAAATAACCACTGTCCAAGTTGAATGTGACACGTGGAGTCAGTGTATGGGTAAATGTGAGTCAATAACAATCTTCTTTATTCTAAGGCTTGAAGTACCATCTAGTATACTGCAGCTCTTACTTTTTTCTCCCATCACAACATAAATACTAACCACCTATAATGCCTCCAGTCTCTTTGTTCTGTAATTGTATTAGTTTTGACTTCTCTGTAGTGTGGCAATATATAGTTACAGACAGTGCACAGGAAAGGATATGAACAGTTATCCCAATGATGTTGTCTGCTTGTGTGAGGTTAAAAAGTAAATGCGTTCTATGTCTGAAGTGGACTGGTTAACACTAACAAAAAGTGCTTTAAAATATTACGAGCTGTAGTTTTACAACTTATAGTTTTACAAGGCAGAGTACATTTTTCATGTTTTCCAGCTTATCTTCAGTAGGCAATGCATTTAAACAATGCATTATCACCTTAAGCATCATCCAGACAAGGCAAAAGATAAAGACAGGAAGTGAGCGAGACAGAGCGATATAAAACTGTTGCTACTATATAGATATGGTACCAGTCAACAGTTTGGACACATTAAATCCAGAGGGGAAAGTGTGTCCCAACTTTTGAATGTTAGTACCAATAGAGGATCCACTGTGGGTCTCTGAGAAAGGCCTTTAACGCCTCACAACCACTCCCAGGGGGCCAAAACTTGGGAGCCCACCGCTCTCTAGTACAACTAGAGATGGGTTAAGTGCAGAGCTGAATTTCCCAGTCGGGATTATTGAAGTATAATCATTAATTACATGCAATATACATGCAAGTATATATTTGACAGTGTAATACAAGTATCTTGGAATTGTGCTGGACAACGGACTATACTGGAAATGCAACACAGAAGCCATCTACAAGAAGGGACAGAGCAGACTCTACTTCTTAAAGAAGCTGAGATCCTTCGTTGTCTGTACCAACATGTTGCATATTTTCAGTAAGTCTCTTGTGGAAAGTGCAATCAGCTTTGCAGTCATCTGCTGGGACAGCAGCATCAGAGCTAGATACTTAAGAAAGTTAAACAAACTAATCAACTTGTTCTTTGCTGGGGATAAATCTGGAGCTGCTGGAGCTGATTGGCCAGAAAACCATGGTTCATAAGCTGCTGAAAATAATGGACAATTCTTCACATTCTTTACAAAAACACAGTGAAGAAACAACTGAACGTGTTTACTGAGAGACTTTGCAAAGCTTCCTGCAAGACAAAAGCTATCGATCAATCCTGCCAGCAGTCGTCACCCCTCTGCAATAAGGCATTTTCTAATTATTACTATTAATATTGTTTCAGTTACAAAAATATATATATGCAATTTCTCTCTGGATAATAAAGTATTTGTCATTTCAGTTTGTTGACCAACTGGAAGATGGGACAATCAATAATGTTGGACAGTTGGAGTTAATGAGCATATTAACCAAACCAACATAATGATGTATTCTTTGTTTGACTTGCTCATCTTCTTATTCTGGATCCGACTAAAACAGCTTTTTTGTCAAAGTTTTCCCTTATTTAAGGAATACCATGGCTCATGAGTAGTGTGTGTTCAAAAGTCACAATTAAATTTGTTAAATGTCCTGTTTTGCTTTAGCTATTGATCTGGTTCCCAAATAATTTCTTGTCAGTGTGGAAGATGTGCAGACAAAATGCAGTAATTTGCTGGAAATATAAAGTCAAACTTTCTCAAAATTTTCATAAATGTATTAGAATTAAAATGCCACAGATAAATACTGTCATACATACAGAACTCAGATGAAGATTCTTGTCAAATGATTCAGTTGTCTGTTTGTACTGGCGGGTTGACAGATAGTCCAACAGCATCCCTTCAGCGGAGACAAAACAGGTGAGCAAAAGAAGCCCTCTGATCATAACGATTGCAGCGCGTGCCTTTCCTCTCTGAGGTCTATGGCATGACTTAGAAGTTTCACTGTACAGATTTATAGTGTCTTTATTGCCCCACTTCCTCTCTATTGTATTCCCAAAGAGCTCTTGATTTGGACTTTTATAAAGCCAATGCATAGGCACCGTGCTAGCTGCTGCCCTTGTCTCTCATCAGCCATCTGCAGGCAGTAAATCCTCAATATACCTCTGTTATGAAGGGCATGTTGAGAGAACCATGGGGGTGGCTTTAAGAGACGCTTTAAGAGATAATTACTTGACCATACTCAGGGACCTGTGATAGTTCTGCCCCATAAGCCAGGACTGCATTTGATCTCTTTTGGTCCCTTAAGTCAGTTTTTGAGATTTCTTTATTCTTCAGAAACATATGTTAGATGATTATAAACAGACCCTCTTATCAGTTACCTTTGGAAAGTAGATGAGGACCATGTGTGTGTGCATGTGTGGATTTGAGTCTGTGTTTACACATGTTTGGGGTGGGACTGTCAAGCTCTGCAGGTGTACACAAGCTCCTTTTATAGGATCGTTTCACGTGTGACAGGTTCAGCAGATGACATGCTGACATGGTCACATCGTTGCAGACCCACAAACAAATCACCTTTTTAAAAGACACTTTAAGAGACACTCAGAAAGGCAACCAGATGGGGTCTGGAAAATCTTGTGCTGTCTTTTATTCTCCATCTGCAATCATTCAGCTTGATTTGCTCTTTCTTTTGTGATGCGTGAAATGTTGTGCAAGGATTTATAAAATTCTGCAGTGGGACAGATGGTTGAGCTTAAGTAATGTGAAAAGTGAGAATTATCTTTAAGTGTCTGTTTATGTGATCCCAACACATGAGTTCTTTATTCTTCACATCAAAGTAATAACATTCAACATCCCTTGCTAGTCCAGTCTGAGAGCTCTGGGTCTTCAAGAAGGAAGAGAAAAAAACTCAAGACATTCAAAGCAATCATTCTTCCATTGTTTGCTGTAAATGTTTCGGTACATATGCAGAATGTTTATGTTGAAGGTAGCACGCATTAGGGATGCTCTTAATGGGCTGCAGTAAAAGCCCTTGCTAGTCTGGAGTTCAGGCAGGTGCAGACTCTTACAGTAGATAAAGGAGCCTGGCACTGGAGATGAGTTCACGACAATCACTGAGGCTTTTAGACGCCTTCTCCAAGCTCAATCTTCATTTCCCCTGACACTGATTTTGCAATAAGGATCCGGAGAAAAGGGGAATGTCCATCTATTCATTTTAATGATCCCTCATTATTGACTGCTGGCAGGGAGGGGGCGGGCAAAGGTAATGATTCTCTGTCTTTGCTGGCCAATCACTCCTCTTAAAGGAATAAGTCTCTAAATAAGGCCACTAATGGATGCCCAGCGTGACCAAAAGCTGACCCCTCATTGCAACCCCTGTGAAGACACTTCCTGATATTAAAGAGTTTGCTGTTAGTTATTTCCTTTTGTTTCAAATTATGCTAGTTATTGATATTGTCCAAATAGTGATCACGGATGTCAGAAATTCTGTCTGGTCTGTAAAAAATAATGATAAAAAAAGCAAATTAAATGAAAATTTAGACATCAGCGCCAAACCTGATGCTACTATTGGATTAGTTTAGCCTGGACACACAAAAAGACAGAAAAATAAAGAAAAAAAACCCCAGAAAGGTAAGTGACCAGTCAAAAGATATCAAAATCTGCTTAGACAACTCTAAAGTAGACACTTGAAAATGTTTTGTAAAAATGAGTCAACATTATGCTATTGTTTGGATGTGTTACTTGGTAGCAGACTACTTCTTGGTAGTTTCACTATACTTTTGAAGGTAAAACAAGACAAGTTTGTGCCACGTATGAAGAAATGATCTCACTATTTTCTTGTATGTTAGCATTGAAACAGCCAGGAAACTGTTAGCCTAGCTTTGCACAAAGACAGGAAACAGCTAGCTTAGTGCTGTTAATGTACAACTTAATTTTCCAATAAAAAAGGAACAGTGTGAAATTTTAAATAAAACAGAAATAATTTTGACTTTATGTTAATAAATTTATGTTTCAGAGAAGTTGGGACAAGGCCACAAAAGATTGAAAGATTTATAAAATTAAGTACACAGAAAACTTGAACTACTATTGTCAACAATTATGTTGCCTGTAAAAACAGCAAGTCAGTATTTTTCGGAAGAAAGAAAGAGGGGTGTTTTATGATTTTGGTAGGTTTTAATCCTCAACACGCTAAAGCCCAACAAATGTAATACTTGATCTAATGAGTTGTTGGGTTATACATGAATAATTGCTCTATAATGTTCAACAGCTAGCCTATCACTCACCAGTGCCAGTTTATAACTGACCAGACCAATAGCTGACTTTAGGATGGCTATATTCTCCACCAGCCTCTTAGCAGCCTTAATTCTTTGCTGTTAAACCTAAATTGTGCCTAACACAATGCTCAAAGTGAGCTGTGACACCAGCAATGCACTATAACCATTTGTACCAGTGCTTGAGGTGTGCTCCAGTCACCAACCTAAACAGTAGGTGCTGCTACTGACAAAATTACACTAATGCTACACTTCTCAAACTTTTTATGTACTTTTTCTGAACCTTGGTACTAAAGCAATGCAAGGAATAGTACAAGAAGTAATTTTTTTTACTAAAATATATGATAATCACATAGTCTTAGATTATTACTTTTAAGTAGTGTTTTAAGGTTTGCTAACAGTTTCAAAAGTTGTATCTTTTATAGTTTTGATGTTTTTCTGGAGCTCTGACTTCTTTGACTGCAGGTCAGGTTTGCTGTTTTCCTGCTAGTATGTACACATAATAATACAAGGATTTCTTGTACAGCTTTATGTGGCCTTTATTTTACTGGCTATGTGACTATGAACACCTGCAGCCAACCTCTGCTGTCGTCAGCCTATCAGAGTAATGAACCAGACATCTAACAGCTCTTTAAGACACATTTCACACCACTGAAGAAGTACACTCAGGTATTAGTCATTCTGAATGAATTGTCTGATGGATGAAGGGTGGGCGGTGGTGTTATTAGGAGGATTCATCTTCAAGGCTCCCCAAGCAATACTACAAAAAACTGACTACAAGACAGCCCTATCATCCTCAAAGATTACCTGTCTCCTACACCAAACAGTATATGAATGTTTTATCATAAAAGCTTTTCTTTTTTGCTAAGTGCCTCCTTGAGTGTTTGCTTTTACCTTTTGATTACTTTGTGTCCTGTTGCAAAGAAGGAAAGAAATGAAAAAATAAAAAGGCTCAGTCCATTTGAATATAATGGACTTAACAGGAAAAGTAATCTGTTTTGCTTCACTGACAGGATAGCGTGTGTCACGGAGGTGGAATTTGACACAACGGGTGTGAAAGTTTACATAAAGTGGTAATAAACTAAACTCTTATCTTCACATTGTCATCGTGAAGCCGAGCAAGTTGAGAGCAACAGGAGAAAATAGACATGACACAATCACATAAATATAACAGTATGGCTGGCTTTGTATATGATCCATATGTTTCCGTCTGTGAGGAAATATAAGATGTCATGCATGTCGGTGTAAAAAGACTCATTTGCAACCAGTTAAAACAATCTGGTTGAACATCTCTGTGTTTGATGTGGTGGATCAGATCTCATTGGATCTTTTTACATACGACAGCTGACTTTCTCTTTTATAAGAGCTTGAGTCATTTAGAAGAAAAAAATATTTTCTCTCTTTGGGTCCAGACGTTGAGGTTTCCAAGCCTGGGTCCTCCGCTGCCTCCTCCTCTTCCATAAGGTTTTACCAGACATCGCGTTGTGAAAGGGGAATGGTCGATTGCATAACGGCAGGCGAGACTTGATTGTTTCTGGCCTTCTCACAAAATTCAATCATTCTCTGCATACTCCAATCCCATGATGGCCCATTAAAGAGCAGCACGGGCTAGGATTTCCCCTCATGTGTTTTAAATTGAAATTACGGTCACAAAGTCTGCCGAATGTACGAAGACAGGAAGACAAGGAGCATGGGGAGAAGGAGATGCCACACTAGTTGCAGGAGAGGAAGGGAGAGACTAACCCAGAAAGACAAAGATGACAACGCTCTCCTCAATTCTTTCCTTCTGTTACTAAAGTGACCCCTGCACCCACAGACTAGGAAGTCTCTAACATTAGGGCATTTTTTTATACATTAAGCACACAAACATTCAAATTTGGCTTATTTTTCTATGTTTCGTCATATTCAGACAGTGGTAAAGTCTTTCCAAACAGGTAAACTACTTTTAAAATCAACACACCATAAGTCACTGGAACTACAAGAGGCGATAAAGAGGATGGGTCAAGTATGAGACACCAGTCAATGATGACCCCAGATGTTCTCCAAGGAGCCACTGGGATCTGAATCAGACTCTGACTGGCCATGAATTCCTCATTCCTGTTTGTCTCCACGGACTGGAGGAAGGATAAACACATGCTCTCACACTCCTACCACAGTCTCTGATCTAGTGTGGAGGACATGATGCATACATGATTCCAGTTACCTGGGTGAACGCCACAAAAGAGATTAGTCTCTCTTTTGTATTAAGTAGAGCTATAAGCAATTTTTACATGCATTTATGAGTTCCAAAATAAAGACTGGTTCAATGAGAACATGTAGGCTCAATGTTTCTACCTGTTTCAACATGAAGGACATCCAAGATCCAGTTTTATTAAGTCATTGAATCTTATTGGGAGATTCAGAAATTTTAGCTAAATTAATAAAGTTCTGCATTGTCTTTATAACTCATAATCACTGCAGCAGCATCTTGATGTTAGTTTGCAGTTTTGAGACGTCCTCAGTGGCCATTAATGAGCTTCTTATCATAGGGCGACATCTAGTGGTAGGTTTATAGACATGCAGCTGTACAAAGATTTGGAGTAGACTAGAATCTGCATGTTACTTTAAAAAGATGTAAACTTACAAACTTTTACCTTATATTTTAGCCTCTTTGTGAAAAGAAAGCTAAATAATATTTCATATTCAAATATATTACTTTTCCCACCGATTTAAAATGAAAAGGACTTGATAGAATAAAACCTAAGCAGTGTCTTTGAACAGGATGTAATTAAAAAAATCCTCTTACACAGTGTCGGGAAGCTCTTTGCTGTAAAAGAAAAAGGTGCTGAAAATGTTGAGTGAACTTAAAGAAGAAGACCAGCTGCAAAAGTATTTTGAGTTAAGTCTACAAAGCAAGTGAAGGGGAGTAAACTCAACTTCTTGTGTTGTGTGAACCTAAATTAAAAGTGCAACTCATTGTCTTGAGTTTATTCATCTTAAATTTAAATAAATAAATATTCAGGTTTACTTATGTCTTTGAGAAACAACTCATGGTGTAAAATTTTGTACATTTTTTTTTTTTTTTTTTGAGTTTATTTAAAAAAAAAAAATCTTTGCACCCGGTTGCCTTACATTTTAAAGTTTACTTGACTTTATGTGTTTTTTAAACGTAGCTACTATATACAGGTGACAGTTCAAAAGTTCAAATTAGCTCAGCTCTGGCCTTTTCATGCATGTTATCCACCAATAGAAAATTATTCAAAAACATAAAACTAAAATTATATCAAGGTTGACTCCAAATTAAGTAACGATGAAACTTCTTCTATTTTTATTTAAATTATCCAATAAATTATGGTTTGGGTTATACTTTGATCATAGTATTTCATATTTCCAAACAGATTTTCTTTTCATTTATTTCTTTTTAAACTAAAGAGTGAAAATGTAAATGTCCACTGAAGTGGAGGTCATATGCCAGTATTATATAAACAGCACATTCTGTTCATCAGGACCTTTGCTTCAGTTTAAAAATGACACCATGAATAATTCATAACAGTGTCATATCATTTTTATCTGATAAATAATTGATGTCATGGTGTTGATGTTGAATTGTCTGTATGCTGATGCAACTCTTATATTTAAGCTTGTCTGTGGTTTTATATGGTTCACCTGAGCTTGATTCATATGAAAAATGAATCAAACTGGTTTTTGGGAAGCAAAAAACCACAATGGATGACCAAATTCCCTTGTGGTCCCAGAATATCTTGGTAGCTTAACCAATGAGGACACACTTGTTTTTGTTGAACATGGCCAAATAATTCAGCATGAGTTCCAAAGGACAGTGTCTGAATAAATGTAACAATGACGCAGTGTGAGCTAATGATGAGGCCATTTCTGGAGGTAAATATGTTAGCTCACTTATTGGATTTGATGACACCACTGGCCACTGGGTGCAGTTTTCAGTCTGGTCTTGGCAGACTTCAGGACATTGTTTTATCAGGCAGACACTGCTGCAGAGTTGTCATCACATCATCACATTTCACAACATCAGATCAGCGGTTTCACTTTGTCAGTAATTTCTTGCAGTTATGAACTCTTTTGTGCTTTGCTTCTTTTATTATCTCAAGGTTGTAACCCTCTATGCAGCTGGAGAAAAAGGAAGGTGCTGTCACTGTCAGATGTGTGGTCATCATCAGACAGCTCATATTTCTGCACAATCATTTGTGGCTTGATTCTGGGTATGTTGGGATTATTTTTCTGCAAGCAGCTGACATGCTGCTGGTTATGCTCAGTGTCACAATGTAGTTCTTCATCGCTCCTCTTCAGTCTGCCGTGCTGGTGAGGTCTTTCTGTGGACCTGTTTAATGTGTCGCAGGCTCAGTTTTCTCCTTTTCTTAAAAAGTAGGAACGTTTGCCTTATTACTTGTATTAAGAAGTGTCTTTGACATACTTTTAGTCACCCAGATTTTTAAAAAAAAAGAGAATAAAAGAAAAAAGTGGACTTGTGGAGCCCTCTTATGGTTTGAACATGCATATGTGAGAAAATATTTCAACTAGGAAGTTTTCATGTTCTCTACAATACTAGTTGAAATGATTCCCACAAACAGCAGTTCTCAGTAGAAAAGAGTTGGATTTATTCAAAAAAATGTTTTCAGATCAATGCTGCTTTCATACCGAACTCACAAGTTTTGTTGGACTTTCTTTTTTGTACCTCTGTGGCCCTTTTTATTGTACAGAACATTGTTCATATGTTCAGTGGCAGAAAGAAATAATAAATCTCATCTTTAAAAAAAGAAATTAACTAATATTTCAAGAAAATCTAACAAGAGTTTTGAACTTCTCTGCATTTATTCAAGGGTAATAAAACACAATGACTAACATATGTATCCTAAATTAGTTAAAGTATAATTAAGATAAAACATTTTACACTCTGGTGTCTTGTAGACATTTGTGTGTCCCTATAATGATATTTTACAATCTTTTTCTATCCATCCATCTATCCATCCATCCATCCATCCATCCATCCCCAGCAGACTGTGGCCATACTTTTTAAGCCTAGCTGTTCTTGCCTCCTTCTGTGATTTTGGAGGGGGAAGTTTAAAAAAAAAATTGAATTGTCACACATAAACATGAATAAATGAACCTTGTCTTGGTGACTTTCACGTTATAGTAAAACCATGTTTCATTTGGGTTCTGGCTGTGAAATGTAAAATCCTTTTTAGTTTTTTTGTTTTTTTCCAGCAGCTGAGACAGGAAATAATTATACTTCATGTTAAATTATTGAACACATGGCATGACAGTTGTCAACAAAACAGATTTTATTTGGTTTATTTGGTTGTTGAACATTTACTCCACTTCAGTAACAGAAACAAACAATTTATTCAGCTACCATCATTGTTATCAACAGAAGAAAAAGCACAAATCTCTCATCATCTACAATTAAGGCACATTTTACAGCTAAATGGTACCATAAGTTATAACAGACATAAAATCCATCAATTATACTTTCATGTCATTTTAAAAGTTCAAGTAAAATGTTCTCTGAATTTATAAGGAATTGTTAAACATGTAAAATCCCTTCAAATTTGGTCTTTTATGGTTTAAAGAACTGAACATGTGGATGTAACTTCAGGCTTTTGTAGTGTTCACTCCATAGCTCTATAAATATAAATAAATCTTATAGAAAAATAGCAAACAAACAGGAGTGATATGAAACTGTGGTGTAATGATCGCCTGCGACCTCTCAGCTCTCCTAAAACAAGTTGGAATATGTAAAACTCATGACTGCATGGAGTTCAGTGCAACTAAAATAAGTGCATCATAGGCTAAAGTTTGAACTGCAGTGTCTATCTTTAAAACAAATTCATTTTTTACGATGGACACTTGGTGTTGCAAGCATCACCTGACCTGAAAAGTCGATAGACACTGACAAGTGGGAACATGGACAGAGCGCCGAGCATTGATCCCAGCTGCACTACAGAGCCGCACCACACGAGGGCGCTGTGGCCCTCGTCCCTGAGAATCACCCCGATGATGACCTTCACGTAGGAAAGTAACAGGACAAACAGGATCCAGGCCAACACCTGCAGCAGAGAGGAAGTCAATATTGTGCATGAAATTACATCTTCTTTGCTGAATCTGAAATTTCACTTAGTATTTCCTTTTTTCTAGATGCTGTTGTCACTTAAAAACTTATTTAACCTGTACCTGTTAACTAATGTTTTAGTCCATCATTTTCTTTAAAATATATAGTCTGTTTTGTGCTTTAAATGCCACTTCACTCTTAATTACTTTGTAACTTGTGTTTAAAAGGTGAATCACTAAAGTCATGATTATTACTTTATGATTAGACAAGTAAAAAAAATAAATAAATAAAACACCCACATGAAAAACAGTCTGATATTGGAGATATTTAAGCTATCAAAACCTTAATCGTTGCCATTAGAATTGTTTTGGTTTGTTTAACAGTCACCAGTTTTCTTATAATTACTAAAGAACAAATGGAAAAACAGAAAATGAGATTAAAATTTCTCATTCTTCTTTTCCACCTTTTACAACTTTGGGGTTTGAGATGATTGTCCAGCCATCGCTCTCATCGCTCTGTCAGCCTTTTACACATGTAGGCTAACGCAGGTGCACATTAAAATAAACCTTTTAGGGGCTGTGGATTTGGTTGAGCTTGATTTTGTTTTTATTCTGTTAGTTTTATTGTTGATTATTTTTATTCTGCTTGTTTTCAAGCCTGTGTCCAGTTAGTTTTACCTTTGTCTGCAGGGGTAAAATGACTATTAAATAAATTACCTTGATGTAACAGTTCAATCACTCTTTAACTAAACTGCCAGCATGTGGTGCCTAAATGTGCATTAAAAAAAATCTTCCAGGAAGGAAAATCTTGTTTGGAAGAAATAACCAAACAGATAAAGAAGTATCATGCATGTATGAAACTTTCAATCAGGAGAGAGCTGTGTGGTCAGAGTGATGCTGAAGGGATGTCCAGCAGGAGGAGAGCAAAGATCAGAGTCTAGCCTTTGCTGACTGTAGCTGCAATTTGTTAATCTCATGTCATGAAAAAAATGAATGATCTTTAACGAGCACGCATTGCTTATAAACCAACAACACCACTAAAAGTCTCGCCTTATGGCTTATCCTGGCCTTCACCTACGGGATGGCAAAGTTTTGCCTGGTTGGTGAGTTTTCCAGATCTGACACAGCAGATGCTTTATCTAAGTTTACCACACTGACTTAATAAACTGGATTTAGGTTTGCAGTAGTTTATAAAATATGCTTCACCTCATGGGAAATGTTAGAAATTTCTCTATTGCACTGTCCAGTACTTGAACAAAATCCACTGGGGTGTAAACTAGAACTGTTTTCACATAAGAACACCGGAGATTTTCAGGAAATATGCAAACAATTTGATCTGGACATTTCCCGGAGTTGCTATTCACGTCATGCACTTCACAGCAGGAGATTCTGTGTTAGAAATACGTAAAGAGAAGGTGCAGGGCAGCATCATTGTAGAACACATAGAAAACAGGGCATGATGAATATTTGTGTCTCTAGGAATTTTTAAATCAGTTCATGTGTAAAAATTGCTTAGTATTTCCATGTATTTTGCACAATAGCATAAAAAAAGTTTAAAATCACAACGTTTTGAGTTTGCCATAGAAAACAAAATATTTAATTTTATTAAATTATTCTGTCTGATTAAATTTTTTCGTGGTTGGCATTAAAGAGCTGAGCCCTTATTTGAAAGAAAGTCTGTTGTAATCTGATTCTTTATGAGGGTTAAACATTGTGAAGATAACTCAGGCAGGATTGAGCTGCCATGATTGCAACACAAGCTGATGCCGTTGCTGCCCCACTTCATTAGAAATCTTACAAAACCTTAATGAGTATGATGTGTGGGTGGTATTTGTGCGGCACATTTTGCAAAGCAGAATGTGACAAACAATCTGAAATCTCTGCATGTGTTTAACGATTGACTAAAAAAATAGTCTTACTATGATTACAGTTCCAGAGGTACTGTATACGAGCAAAGGGCAGGGGCTAAGAGCAGCCATGGCCATGATGTACGCTCCAAATCCAGTCCCAAACACGGTCAAAAACCCCATGAAGATAAGAGACCTAAAACAAAATTGTGAGGAATAAATAAATATTTAGGTTACCGTGAGATTGCATTCACTTCCTCTGATTATCTCTACAAACTACTTACAAATAAACATTTCTTTATCTAAAGCATCCTGTTGTCACTGATATTTGTATTAATCCAAAAGAGCCTTGTTAAGATGTTAATTTCTCACCTGAATGGAACTAACATGGCGATGAAGCAGGCTACAGGGTTTGCAACAGCAGCCATGGTGGCGGCTAGATGGTAGGCCTTGTTCCCATAAGGCAGGCAGGAGTAGGACTGCACTGAGGGAAGCACGGCATTGGTCAGAGCATTGACCCAAGCTAGTACCATAAAGATGAAGGCCACCTCGAAGTTGCTGTATGTTCCTCTCCCAAAAGAGCTCCGAGGTTCTTTCCTGATGGCATCTAGAGGACTAATCATTGGCTTCTGCTCTGGTGTCTGGGCATGCAAAGCCAAACCTTGCTCCCTTTTCTCACATTCCAGATCTCCATTGAAGTATCGGTCACTCTTCCTCTCTTGAGCCACAGCTGGGTGGTGGTTGAGTAGAATGAAGGCCACTAGGCATACAACCATCATGGCACTGAGAAACACAAAGAAGACCTGGATGGAGAATTTGGCCGGCTGGTAGATGGCTTTTAGTTCACCGCTGTGCTCCACGCTGGAATTATCAGCTGAATTGTTTAAAGCCAAAGTGGCATTTTCACAGTGGACCACACCAACACCCTGAATCAGGGCCACCAGTGCAGGCACCAGACCACTCAGGCCTTCACCTGCAAAATAGGTTGTGAGATATTGTGGATGCAGACGCATCATGAAAGGCAGGAAGGTGACAGATGATGTGCAGTCCACCACAGACAGCAGGAAGCTTAAAATCAGCAGGGGCACACTGTGCGGAGAGCCTGCTATGGTCACTGTGTGCCTCCAGAAGAAAGCCAGCAGGAATGTAGCAATGATTCCCAAGCCTACGATACAGTAGATGACAGGCCGCTCATCCAGGGCTCCTGGGCGGAAGCGGTGCATCAAGGTGATGAAGAGAGGACCTATGTTGGCCATTTGAATGAGGACAGTAAGGTAAGAGGGCAGGTACCAGCCCTCTGGGATCTTCTCTGATACAAGTAGAGGGAGCTCCACCCACATCCCATTGATGGCCACCCAGGAGCCCATGCCAAACAGACACGCCAGCACATGAGTCAACAGAGACATGATGGAGGTAGGAATGAGGTAAAGTAAGAAAAGTAGATATGTAAAATCTGAAACAGATCAAGAAAACAGACAAGGTTGATTAGTGGAATATAGAGGATTACACCCTTTAAATCTTTATGCAACTATGTGATTTATAGCACTTATATTTACTGAGTTACACACTTGTAGATTTATTATTTTTATGTTCAACTAGACAAATGTGAAGATCTTTGGTTATCAGTCATTTTCATAAGGCAAACACTGGAAGGTAACCTCCATGTCATGGTTCACAGTTGGAAACACACTATGATCCATGAGAAGACCAGTACGCGTTCAGCGGGTTCTGATCCGGAAAACTTGAAATCTTACACTCTGTAATCGCACATGTGTCACAGTCGTACAGTTTTTATCCCAATTAATGAACAATTACCTACTTTGAGATCTTGTGATGGATTTTAGTGATTGCTGGAAACTTTTTATTCCATCTAAAAGCATTATTAGGTTGAACATACTGAGCTGTTTGACATTAATCTACACAACTTGCTTATTCATTTATTTAAAGTTAAATTATTGATAAGATTTAAAATCTCTTTTTAGGTTAAGGACTTGAACATGATTCTGTTCCACTTTTCTGTGAGAGTGGGCTGCTCTAGGTTGTCTCTGTTAAAGTTATATTAGACAAAGATTTACTTTTATAATTTCCTGGTTTTTCTTCTTTCCTGTCATCTGTGAGGAAATCAGCTGCTGACGACATTTCCCGGCTGAAGTTAACTTTAGAAATTTGCATAAATAATCTTGGAGCTTGTTTTTTTTAATTCTTTTCCTTAATAGTCATGCAATGACTCAGCATATTTCAGTAGCAAAGAGAACAGCAGGTATCACAGTATGCATGAGAGGTTTAAGAATGCACATTGTGCTTATTATTACCACTGACATCCTAAAAGTTAAAAGTTGGGATATCATCTAGAGCCTGTGATTGTAAGTTATAGATTTAGATTTTTAAATATGTTGATATGATTTAATGTAATCTTGTAACTCTGCCAAAAATTACTTTTAAGTGTCTTAACTTTTAATTACTTTTTTGTGTTTCACTACATCTTTATTCACTATTTGAATAATGTCATAGAAATTTTAACTTCTCTACAAAACTTGGGGATGATATTTGGTGGGTACTGTACAGAGCAGAAAAAGAATCTGAATATCACTAAATAAGCATAACTTAACTTTTTCATTAGTGTGAAAGCACATGACCTTGTCAGTGTGAACAACTTTCCCAGTGTGCGTCTCGCTCTGCCTCCACCACCATTTTTAACATGCACTGTCCAGCAATGGATGCCTGACCTTTCACACACTGACACAGTGGTCCCATAAAAAGCACCATGTGCTGCAGGATAAACACACATTAAAGGGCAGTGATTGTAAAGCTGTGTAATAAAGTGCATCTGCAAACAGTGAAGGATTAGCTCCACTTGGAAATAGAAACTGGAAAATCCATGTTTATTAAAAAGATACAGTCTTTGTGTTCTTGAAGCCAGTTAGTGTTTCACTAGGTCAGCATCAGAGGGACCTTGTTTTAAAATGGCTTAAGGAAAGAACAAAGAAGTGGCAAAAAATTAAGGCTTTAAGTATTTTACCACAACACGGTTAAATAAAGTAGAAGTTGTAAAAAGGGAAACGTATGAATGATTTTAAAATCAGTCATGTGAATCAAAGAAATTCCTGAACCTTTGGATCAAAATCTTCAATTAAAACTTAGTATCTTGTTAATTCTTCATCCAGTCAGATATTAAAAGGAGCAGATGGTCGGAACAACACAAGGCTTTAGACAACCCCACAATCTAATAACCTTTACTTCCTTCTTAGATCAGCTTCGTGCTGCTTTCAGGTAGCAGAATTTCTTTTTTCTGTTCTCTTACCTTGTCCAGAACCCAAGAACAGCTTCCTTCTGATCGCTCTCCTTTCTAAAACCTTCTCTCCATTGTGATTACAGCTTTTTCAGTTACATCTGTCGCAAATATATGTGTGTGTGTGTGTGTGTGTGTGAGTGAGTGTGTGTGCCTTCCTCCCTCCTTCCTTTACCCCCACACACACTCTTTCACACACTCACAGGCTTACATTCTGCTTCCTTGTCTGTACTCGATGGGGGGAGGGACTGCACAGGCGCACATGTCCTCCACCACCATGACACTTGCATCATCTCACTGTTAGAGGGTGGTTTCAAAACCGGCAGCCATGTGCTCTGCCTCTGTTTCAGGAAGCTCAGCGATAGGATGGAGAAGAACTCCTCCCTCTCACTCCTCCTTCCCCCCAACCGGCAGACAAACCTTGTGATCTGCCCTCCTTTAAACGCACAGGCAGCAGAGTGTGTGTGGGTGTATGTGTGTATGTGAGAGAGGACTCAGTTGTATTTGGCTTCACACTCACAGAAGCTAAACTGTATATTTAGCTAGAGTGTCCTTCTACTCCTCACTTTATTTTTCATGGTGTGCCAGCAGTTCCCTTGAGCCAGACACACAGACTGCATGTGGCTCGTGTCTCAGGTATCACGATGATGTGAATACATTTACACAACTGAGACAACTGGTTTTTCAGGTTTAGTTAGTTCAGTGAAAATGTGACGAGGCAAGTTAGACGGCAATGTTCCCAACATATGTTTTATTTTTAGTTTGTTAAGAAAGATTTAACTTAATGTTTTTAAGTACAGTGATAGCATTAGCTTTATAGGTATCATAAGCTGCACGAACAAACTGGATGTCCCCTGTTTCAGCTTGTTGTAGCTTGTTTCAAGGTTGTCAGCCACAAGGATGTTTGGATCTACAAGGACCAGGTTCTGAATCTAAGAAGGATGTTATAGCAGACATTTCCAAAGTTCTTAATGTTTACTGGCTTATTCAAAATCCTTATTATATTGTATATATATTTAATATGTAATCAACCTTAGGTTGATGACATCTAATGTGTAATTCTACATTTTCAATCAATGAAAATCTTGTAGTTTTCCCTATAATAATATCAAATGTAATTATTCGATTTGAAGAAGTTGAATGAATACAATGAATACATGTAGCACATTGCAGGTTTTATAGATAAAAAAATGTCTTAGACAAATGAGTCAGCACACTTCGCTTAAGTGTTGCTAATAGCTTGTTTGTTTAAAATGAAACAGCTGTTTTTTTAAATTCTAACTAAGCCAAACCAGGAGCAAAATTGGTCACATTAAGATTTGCCAATGTGATATAAAACACTAAAATATCAGAACTGATTTCTGTTTAGCAAATTAAATCCATTAATCATTCTAAATTAAGAGCCCTTTTACCTGTCTGGGAACAGAGGCGCGCTGTCTGTTTTAGTGAAAGGTTGCACAAGTGCTGCGATGCGAAACAGGGCAGGGGTCTTCTGGTGGTGCTGTCGGTAGAGTCTGCATAGCGTTGTTGGCTTTGAGCTGTACTCGTCTGTACCTCTGAGTCTCTGTCATGTGACTGCTGAAGGCTGAGCCAGGGGTTCAGTTTAGGAACCAAAGTCCCAAGCATGCTGGGAAAGTAGGTGGATGAAGGGAGCGGAAAGGTCAGGTGGGGGTAAAGAGAGAAGGATGGAGAACAGAGGAAGGATTGACTGTTGGGGTAAAAGTACCAGTAGTAGAAATGAGTGAAATCATGCAAGGATGTGAAGTTACTCAACGTTTGGTTGTTTGTGGGCAGCCTAACCATGCAGAAATTGACTTTGGACAGCTTTCAATGTGTTTTGAGTCTGGGTTTGGTTGGGCTCAAGCTGGCTTTTGTTCAGTATAAATTCCAGCTTAAATGATTGACCCCTGTGGAGCACTTACTTCACTGGATGGCATTTCATTGGTACACTTTAGCACCCACATCTGAAATAACTGGAACTACATGTTCCTTTATCTCATGATAATGCCACTAATCAAATTACACAAGAAATTGTTTGTTATGATGTCATATTGAGGCATTTTTTGTTGTGAATTGTCTTTAAAAATTAATATCAACCAGAAAACAACTTTTACTTCCATTCTGTTTAGTTTGCATGCTTTCATAATAAATAGTGACATTATCAATATAGAGATTTATGAAGCATCTATTATTATTTGCAGAAGTTATGTCTGCTGATGGAATGTCTGCTGTTTTGCTAACCTGAAAAATATCCCTACATGATAAATGGTTGTTTGTATTGTGAGCTGAAGACTTTGATGTCCAGTTAGACGACGTTAGAGTTGCACTGAAAAAAAATCTCAGCACTGAATAGATGAGGCTCTGCTGCGACCTAGTCAGGGCAAATATTTGTACAGAAGTACAATACTCTGCTATCTTTCTCAGTACTGCTGAGCTCTGTGTTTAAGCAAATATGTCTGTGTTTTTGTTGCTTTGTGTTCAGGTGCAGCTGAAAGAGTCACTTGTTACACATCAACAGGAGGGCTGCTTGAGAGGGGAATCCACAGATGAAGTTTCTTCCATTGAGAATTTAACCTTGGATAAGACGAGACATTACACACCTGACCTTCAGGTTGGTCATGTGTTCATTCAGCTCAGCATTTGGAGGTTTATTTATCATACAGAGAACAACATATCTAACAAAATTTAACCGTTGGCTTTCATCTGTTAGTGAATAAAGCTGAAATAATATTGATTTAACATCATAAGAAATTAAATAACACTTTAAATTGTGAGTTGGGTGAAAGGGAATCTAGAACAGGGTATCATCTGATTCTGCAGTTATTCAGAAAGCTGTGGTCTCTGTTGGCTCATTGTTTTGATTTTGCTGCTTTAACGACTTTAGTGTTTTGACTTTCTCCAAGCATAGTTTCCAACAGCAGCAAGCAGCTGTGTTCAACCAAAAATGCCATGACAAAGTCACCATGTAGCTGTCTACCAGTAAAAACCCTGAAACGTGAACAAGTCGCGGGTGAATGTAATAGAGAATAAAGTCAAGTAAAGTCAAGGGTGGTGCAAGATATTATTGAAAGATGAGGAATTCTTTTTTGGGATAATGGAATAATTATATAATAATTTTAAGATAATGGTTTAATTGGTTTAATAACTATGATAAAACACAGAGAACTCCTAGTTCATACAGTTGGAAGTTAAAATACTGAAAGCTATTGAGTGCTGAGTCTTCATGAGCATGATTTTTTCACTATTTAAAAAGAACATTTGAAACAACTGTCATTGAGCAGGACGGCCATTAAATCCATGATTTCTCATTTGTGTTTGTGTTTTAAACTCAAATAAATAAATAAAAGTAGCACATAGTTACAATAATCATTGCAAACACTTGTCATTTTATTACAAAAACATTTTTCTATACAAGTGGACTCAAAATTAGTAGTGACATTCATCTACAGTTTCCTCTATATTAGACATCAGAATGAAAGCTGGGTATAGAAACATTTACAGTACAGAAAGATTAGTGTGCATAGCAATAGGAGTGAAATCTGGCTTTTGTATTTTATACAATACAGCAAATCATCAACATTTTCCAAACATGATCTGAAGAGGACAGTGTATTTTATCATGTAAAAAATCACTAAAAATCCCTTTGACAACTGCATAGGCCAAATGAAACAAGCAACCTCAGGCAGGCACATAGTAGTAAAAAAGGATGCTTACAAATACCGCAGTTACACAGTTGATACGTAAACCAATGAGTGTGGAGCTGCTTGTCAGCCAAAATACATTTAATTGTTTTCAGCTCAAATAATGCAGGAATGATTTTAAAAGAAACTAGATATACAGATATAAAGGTGAAATAACAGCCTATACATAGAGGAATGATGAAAATTTCAGAACTCATTCCAAGTTTGAGAAATAAATTCAAATCACCTCCATCGCATTCTTGTAACTGACCATTTTAAAAAGTCTTCCTTTTTATTTGACACCAGTTAAGATTATAGTTGGTAAATAATCCCAGCAAAACAATTTATATACAATAGCTGGTCACAGAAAAGTGCATTTTTATATAAAAAAAATGTGCTAATCAAAACTTTTTCTAGAAGGTTTAATGTTATAATGGAAACCAGACATCGACACGTTCACAGTAATGCTCCATAAGAAATACATACATCCAAAAGGCAAAACCAGTCCTGAGAAAATAATCTCTACAAATCAACAATGGCCTGTCACATTTCAGTGCACTGTTTATTACACAATCTCCAGTGTTTAAAATGTCCTCATGGTGAAAAATAAAAATACATAACTATTGGAAAAAACAGTGTCAAAAACGGTAAAAGTCAAAAACAGTTTGGCCCTGCCAACAATATCATCCTCAATGAATAAAATCAAAACAAAAGCATCTCGAAGATGAAGGACAGCATGCTGTAGCCTCCACAGTCATGATTTTGGTATGTGAGGGGTTTTATTTGGACACTCAGAGGGACAGTCAGACAGCACAACCCCTTCACATGATATCTGTACATGTATGTGAGTTTTAGCTGCATGTCAAGGAGTTAAACCATGACCAGGTAATGTCTCCTTTAGCTAATTTCAACAACCTTAAAAGAAGTAACAATATGAACAAAATTAAGTGGGATTTCAGCAATGCTCCAGCTGCCATGCAATAAGCATCCATGCAGAACTTCTTACTTTCTAGATGATCACATATAAATGTATGAAAAGCAACAGGAGGCATAAAAAGACTTTTTGTCTTTGTGCTGAAATGACCGTTCATTGTCCACACAAAGAAATGATCTTCATTGAGATTTCTCAGAGCTTCAGACCCTTCACCATCACCTCAGGGAGCCCGATCTGTACTTTTCCTTCGGTTTCAGTAGATCAGAGGTAACCGACTGTGTTGTTTTCCAGACTTTTCTTCTGCTTGTCACCCTGTTTCGGTGCCTCGAGGCCATGTTTGAGGTTAAGCGCTGCCGCCTTCATGCGGTGCTCCGAAGCAGCAGTAATCATGTGGGCAACCTCTCAGCTTCGTCTGAAAGCAGCAGAGTTTAGTTAACTTCACCATCATTAAACAAGCGTGAACAGTGGATCTCTGCAGGATGCATGACAGAGCAGATTTTCTGACCTGAAGGTGAGAGGGAGCTGTCCTCTCCTGCTGTGCCAAACTGCAGATCAGAATCCAGAGCAGCTATGGAGCTCCTGGGGCGGATACACCGGTCACCTGAGAAACTCCTACGGAGTAATGCCTAAAAGCAGACATGATGCATGAGTTAGTGTTGCTGGTGAGCTGCTTCCTTTAGTTTTTTGCATAAAGAGTTTTTTTCAGAAATGTTTTTCAGGTAATCAGTGCACGGGATAACATTTCACGTTGCAATCAGCCATGAAGTTGAAAATGTGAAGTCAAGAAAATAATCTAGAAACATAAACTTCCCATTAACAGGAAACAATGAACATTACGATTTTAATATGCTGCATGCAGCTCCTGCATTTTTTGATCCACTACACTAAAAAGATATTTTTTGACGTGTCTGTTGTTTTTACTGCTGCTTGCCTTGCGTGTCATGGGGCTGGTGGGGGCAGAGGCACTGCTGTAAAGGCTGAGGCTTGAGTTGGACCTGCTCACAGTCAAACCCTTAGTGGTGCTTCCTGCTGGTGACAAGTACTTCTCTTTGATCTTGAGGTTGGTTCGACCTTTTACTGCCAGTAACATAAAGAAAAATTAAACAAAATATCCAAACCAGCAGTCAGATAAACATGTTGGTACAGTTCGGCATTTATTAAAGTGCTGAGATTTTAAAAAGTAACCAGAGTAATATTGATTGTTTCATGAGCATTTTCTTTCTTTTTTATTTTTTGAAACAGATTATTTTATAACATGCTGTTTGTCGTGAAATAATCATTAAAGTCCCAGTAAAAGCAAGTTTAAATGTTTTTCAGTGATCTTGTATCTTGTCCATCAGTAAAGAAACAGATGCACATTGTTTATTATTTCATATCTTTCATGGAAAACAGCCTCAAAAAGTTTACATTGAACAAGGAGGCTTGTACTAAATTTGGATCCAATTAAATGTATTTTTTGCCTCAATGTAAAATGTCAGCAGTGATTGGACAAGAGTCAACCAATAAGAGCACACTGGACTTTTGTTGTAATAGACAACCTCCATGATTTACCTTTACTGAATAATTGTACAAATATGAAAAGGTAAATAGCTTTATAGCTGTTTCATGGGGACATATTTTTTCTTCAAAACAAGTAGTCTTTTTCTAAATTAAACACTTTCTTGTTGTCTATGACTATCTGGCATCAGAAAAAGGTTCATTTGACATCTGCAAACTACATAAATAAATCTACCTGTGTGGTAATGCAGCTGAAAATCATTTTAAAACTACCACCATGCCACATTCTTCTGACTTATGATCTAATATTCGGTTAGTAAAAGTTTTTTTTGAAAGACAGATGCTTTGTTTTGTCAAGAATTGGGTCTAACGGACCTCTGCAGGGGTCATTCTTGACCAGGAATTCATCCAGAGCAGTCCACCCCCCTCCGACCCTGACCATCAACGTGCTGCGCAGGATTCGAACCATTCGTAGCTGCTGAGAGTCTCCGAACTGCAGCAAACAGGCGGTAAAGATATCAATCCTTACAATGTTTACAGCTACACAGGTAAAAGCATGCAAGGTGGTTTTATTTCAAATTCTTCTCTCACATTTTCTACAGTTAATGGTTTAAGTCTATTTTAAACATAAATGTCAACCATGAACCTCTTTTGTGAAGATTCAGGTTTTTCAAATAGAAGATGAAGAAATGCTTTAACTCCCTCATAAGCAGTGCCTATTAAAAAAAAAGAAAAAAAAAGACTCACTCTGTATCTGTTGGCACTTATTTGCTCCACCTGGAATCTCTTGGGACAGTTACACTGTGATACCTGTCGGCTCACCTGCAGAGGACATAATAATGACAAGTGTGATGGGAGTAAATATGCAACTTAACTTTATGTAGTTGTTTTTTTTATTATTATTATTATTTTTGCACCCGCTGTTTGTACCTCTTCATTAATCTGATCTGCATCCAGTGTTTTCCTGTATGGGTCTCTGCTGGGATGAAGTGCACTCACAAACTCATAGTAGTCAATGAAGCCGTCGCTATTCATATCAAAAATGTTAGCCACTGCATTCATCTCCAGAGAGTTGGTTGGAAATTCTACAGTGGAGGAGTGGAAAATAAAGGAGACTTCAACTTAACTACAAAGATGTTACATGATGATTTCTTTTCAAAAGATGGGTAAATAAATATGGGGGAACAATTTTGCTACAAACGCCCCCAGAATATACACATTTAAGATAAAAGGTGATTCATTTTAAACTGAGAAATAAAACCTTTAGCATGCTAATAATTAGCATGAGAGTCTTACTAGAGGTGAGGACATAATCAATGAACTCTTTCTGGCTGATCCGCCCATCCTGGTCCCGGTCAATGCTTCGGAAAACGTCTAAAATTCGAGATTTCAAGTGACTAATCCACTGTATGTAGCGCTTTCGCCAAATATTGAAGTCAAAGTTGGCGAATTCTTCCATCTGCAGAGAAAAGCAGAGCGGTACATCCTCGGTGGCATGTTGGTTATAACATTATAGTCTTGTGGCACAAGTTTGTAACCATAAACTAAGAGAAAAAAAAATCCCCCAAATTTTTCTGTTCTATTTGCCACTCAAACCTATTTATATATCACAGAGATCTTTTAAAAGGCTCAGTAACCTCTCGGAGCGTTTGCTGGTGTTGTTCCAAGCGGTTTTGTCTCGCCACAGCCAGCTGCCAAAGTTTCTGCCACTGACTGACCAGCTGACTGAGCTGTGGGGTCTGCGGGTCAAGGTTCTCCAGGGGGACTGGTACGGGAGGTGGCAGCCTCATAGCACTCCTTCTCTCTGGATGGACACATAATCACATGGGAGTCCAGAAAACAGCCCAAAGAGAATATCTACTCCATGTGTCTCCAGCTGGTCATCAAAGCAGCCAATACCTTTGACTTTTGAACAGATATTCTAATAGCCTTTAAATTAAAATCTTACTTGTAAGAGGCCGCTTGCTTGGAGAAACCTGCTGTTTAGGAAGGCTCTTGTGTTTACAGGACTTTGTGGCATGTTCAACCTCTGGAAATTTTTTATTCAATTCCTCCATGAATACCTGAGAGATGGGAATAAGTGATTAAATGGCATTATAAAGCTAAAAGTACTTATAAATCCCTGATTCTTGATACAGGGTCATTTGAACTCAGCTCATCATGCAGAGAAGAGGGAATCCGTACTGTGTGCTGGTCAATGAGTTCTTGGTTCTGCTCTGTGGTCTCAGCCGGAGGTTCTTGATCTCGCAGGGTGAGAGCTTCCTCTGCTGAGGAGATCCAGTCCAGCAGTCTCTGGACTTCTTCTCTTTCTGCATCAAGTGTTGCTAAGCTGGCCTGGATCCTCTGGCCCTGCTGCTGGGCCCAGGTCTGAACCTGACTCAGACAAACAGGAAAAGGAGTTTAATTTAATCAAGTACTAAATGTTAGAGGTATTTTAGGTTAAATTTTGGCATGGGAAGCACTCACCTCCTCATAGCGGGTCTTTGTAACACTCATCCAAGATTTTAGGGTGATTATGGAGTCTGGGTGACATGAAGCCAGAATCTCCTCACCCAGATTCTGGATGTTCTCTAATTCACCTGCCTGAGCCTTCAAGGCATCCAGTGACTCCTACAGAGGATCACAGAAAAGATTTACTTTTTTTAATCAAAAAACATGAGCTTTTAGGTCAAAATAACTACTTGTTCTGACATAGGCCATGTTCACACACACACACACACACACAGATTAGACTTTTTTCTGCTTTTGCATCTTCTCTCGCCTTGTAAATGCAGTTTTGGGGCACTGAAAGCCAATTTTCAAGAAAACAAATGTCAAGGTAAAAATGTTTAAACAAATAAAAGGAAAATGTGTTCATGTGAACACAGCCAAAGACTCTGCCACAAAGAGAAATGTTTGATGGTCAGAATCCTCCTCCTCACACCTGGGTTCAAGCCCTGCCTTGTTTGATTGTCCTTGAGTCAAACACTGAATCTTTATCAGCACCTTCTTGTTCTGTGGCAGCTCCTCTGATCTCCCCAGAGGCAGATAAGTTGGGAGAAATGAACTTCCCTCACATATGTGGCAAAGTATCTTGTTATACTGACCTCATACTGTTTGCGGAAGGTAAGCAAAGTGTCCTCCTCCTCTGGTATGACCCCATATTTCAGGATCCTCTCTGCCTCAGTTAGCCTCTCCATGAAAGAGTGAACAAGGCCGTTAAACTTCTCAGCCTGAGGAGATCAGAAAAAATGACCCAGATAAGAGACTAGGAGTTTTGTCTGGCAACATCAGGCCACTTTCAACTGCTTTGCAATCATTGATGATTGCAAACTTTAAAGAAAAGTTACTATTTTTTATTAGAAATTCTCATCTATATCTATAATTTGCTGTTTGAGAGCAGTACCTGCTGAAGTGCAGCCTCCAGCCTGTCCTGCTTGCTGACTGATAGTTTGCACACAGACTCCCAGCGGCCCTCAAGTTCATCCATCTGCTCCTGCAGCCAGTGAGCATCTGCCGTACTGCTCCTTGTCAGATCCCTCACAGAGCGCTTCAGGGTCCTAATGCATCCAGCTCGTTTCCCCAGCTCCTTCTGAAAGGCCTGAAAAAAATGTAAAAATTAATTAATTATTAAATGCCAGTGATGTCCATCTTAATTTCCCAAAAGTGGAGATCTGTTGCAGATGTGCCGTGCAGTTTTTAGTGGAACATAAAATATTAAATTTACTCCAGTCTTTACCAAATTATTAGTGCATCTCTTAACGTGTTATTTCTGCACCTTGTGTTTGTCTATGAGATTGTTGACCATGTCTTTGTCTCCACCGACAGGGACATCCTCTGCCAGCTGGGGCTCTGCTCTGTACAGCCAGTCGTTCAAAGCCTGCAGAGCATCGGTGAACCTCCCAGAGAACAACAGTGCTTCCTCCAGCTTATGCTGCCTAACAGTCAGAAACACGCACATTTTACAGCATCATGGGTATGTTTTAAACTATGACTTATCCATCTCATTTTAGCAGCTCTGTACCTCTCCATAGACTTGCCACTGATAGTGTCCCATGTGTCTTTGAGTTCAGCCAGAAGGTTCTCCAGGTGCTGTCTGTCGTGGCCATTTTGAGCTCTTTCATGAAGGCTGCGGCCGCTCTTCAGTGTGGCATCGTACATGGGCCTCTTTGATCTCAGCAGCTTCTGAAACTCCTAATTACACAAGTAGTCAATAAATAAGCAAAAGGTAAAAATATCCATAAACATGCAACATGCCATAAGGTTGTCCTGATTGGATGGACTACTACACCTTCTGTTCAGTAAGTTGTTGCTTAATCTCTTCATGGGACACTGCAATTTCTTTATGTGTATCTAATGTCTGTTCTACCTCCGTCATCCAGTCCACAAGGAGGCGCCAAGATTCATTAAACTGAAACACAAGAAATGAAAAGAAATGTTACAAATGTCACATTTTAGGCGAAGCTTTGGTTTGAAAAATATGAAGCTATTTCATTTATTCTGGAGTGAAATGTTCTTATACCTGTTTGGCGTTCTTTTTAACATCCTCCAGCATCCTGCCTCTTTCTGAGGTTCGCTGCTGTAGCTTCTTGTATCGATCCTGGACGGTCATGATTAGATTATGAATGACGTCACAGTCTTCCTTCCTGCTCAGCTCTGCTAGCCTTTGGCCCATATTCTCTACTAAGGTCTTTCTCTCATTGTAACCATTCAACTCATTCACCAAAGTCTGTGCAAAGAGAGGCAAGTTATGAATAAAAGACAACTGTAACTGAAAAAGCACGACAACATCAGGTCAAATAGAAAAAAACACATACTCTGTGATCTTGCAGTTGCGTGCAAACTTTATCCAGAACAAAGCTGGGAGCAGGAAGAAGCTGGATCGACTCTTCACACTTGCTCATCTTTGTAAGGATTTCCTGCACATAGCTGTGAAACTCCTTGGCCAAATTAACTCCCTCTGTGAGTTTAGCCTGTGAGAAAGGCATAAAAGCAAGATTTAATCATGCACATACATTCACATGAAAAAAAATCAATTCTTTTTCAGCTCTAGGGTTTTATTTACATAATACAGACATAAAAATAATCAGGTCTTTATCAAGTATACACAATGCAATAGCTTATAGAGCCACCTTTAGTTGTAATGACTTAAAGCAAATTCTGTCTGCATGACTTTATCAGTCTGTCACACTGTCATGAAAAATTTTTATCCCCCACTTCTTTACTGTGCTGCTTTAGCTCATTGAAGTTTGTGTGTATTTGTTCATGCACAGCTTACATTTCAGCTGGTTAAGTTCTGGACTTTGACTGGGTCATTCTAAAAAATTCACAACTGGTTTTAAGGTATTTATGCTGCTATGCTGTATTTAGTATTCTGCCAATGTGATTCTATACATTATGGCTCAACATCTCCGCTTTGGTCATGTCTGTCCAAAGGACATTTTTGGTTTGTTCAGAAGCAACTATGCAAACCTAAGTCATGCTGCCATGTTCGTTTCAGAGAGAAGAGAGGCGTTCTCCTGGCAAGCTCTGAACACAAGCCATATTTATTCAGTCTTCATAAGTCTCATGAGCTGGGTCCATGAAGTCTGAGATGCATCTACTGGGTTTTTTACAGTTTCTCTGAGAACTGCAGGTCTGATGTCAGGTTGAACTTGCTGTGGCATCCATGTCTGAAAAGACTTTGTAAATTAATCTTTCTCAATGAAGGGATGATGGGCTCAACATTGTTTGGAAATGGTCTTACAACCCTTTGCAGATTGATGGGCAGCACAAATATCCTAGTAAATCATTGAGTTAAATCACCTTCCTCTCCTGGACTTTGCTGTAAACAGAAGCCCATTTCTGCTCAAGAATAGATAAGCTGTGTTCCGTACTCGACCCCCGCACAACGTTGCTGCTCTCCAACATCCTGTGAATAGCATTCTTCACATCTGTGTAGGTGTGGAGTTTAGACTCCATCTCATTGCACAACTCCTGTTATGAATTAGGAAAGTCATGAAAAATAGTAAATTTCTTTAGTTGAAAAATAAGTGATCATTTTAATGAGTTGCTTTCAGTTTTTAATTATTAAAATTTTATTCAGACTTACTAAATGTGCATTAAGTCTTTCACTTGTAGAATCCGGCATGCCCCACATGGTTTTGGAAGAGGACAGTCTTAAGTCTGTGTTCTCCAGCCACTGTAAAAGATCCTGGATCTCCATTGTAACATCTTGCACCTGGATAAAACAATATATTTACTATTAAGAGATCACAAGTTTAATGCAAAAGCTGCATCGCATAACATTATTTGTAATAAAGCATTCTTAGTTCTTGTTTAATCCTAAATGGGACTTTGCTTTAACACACTTTGCTGTAATTCAGGTAGTTGCCACAAGGGGTCACAATCAATATGCAGACGAGATATGCAACAGACTCAGGAAATAATTGCATCCATTTAAAGTTTTATATAATGTGCATATACAAGACACTACTAGTATACACTGTCATATGGCTTTTGGTTTAGTACATAACTAAATGTTTCTTCACCTGACTCAGTCTGTTCTCTAATTCCAGCTGCCTGCGTTCAGTCTCACAGCGGACAAACTCCCAACTTTCATTCAGATGCTCCAGCCGAGACTGCAAACCATGTGGGCTTTCCCCAGATCCAACCTCCAGCAGCCCCCTGCCTGCCCGGTTGAGCGACTCAATTGTGCGAACATGGGACATGACATCATTCCGAAGCACCTTTGAGAGGAAAGAGGCATCAGACGTCAGAGGTTTAACTTGATGAGTGTTTTTAATTCATATGTTTTGTTTGGATACGTTAGGTCATCAGCAACCTTGTGTTTGGCTAGCTCTATTTCACAGGCCTGCAGATCAATGCTGATTGGCTGGCTGCCCTGCAGTTGTTCAGCAGTCCTAGCAAGCCATGTGTGCAGCTCGTCCAGCGTATTTTGGAACTGACCCAGACCCAGCAGAGCACACTCCAACTGATGCTGCAAACATGATGATAGGAAAAAACGTGTTCAGGTTATTAGTACTGTTGATGAACATTTACTTTGTGCTTTGGAGGAGTGCCAGTTAGCTATTCTTGTAAAATCTTTTCTGCAGTTGTTTAAATTACAGTAATGTTCATATACTAGATAAAAGTGGAATATTAGCGTTAATATTACATTATTGCACTCGTTTGCATTTTCTCACCTGTCTGTTCACAGTCTCCGACTCTAGGCTGTCCCAGCGCTGTCTGAAGTCACACAGAGGTGAGACAGAGCCTGGACGCTCTGATCCTGGAGACAGCCGACACACAAAGCGATGGTTCAGGCTTTCTATCTCTATTTTCTTTTGGTAGAGTTCCCGTTTAAATTCCTACGGCAAAAAATGCAAAGTCAGTGTTATAATAATTTATTCACTATTCTGTCATGATCATATCTCATTAGGAATTTTCAATTAACTTCATTGCAGGTTATAGGGGGTACATTGGCATATAAACTCACCTTGAGATCGCATAGCTGCTCTTTCACTGATTCCAGGTCAGTTCCTACCATGAACTCCTCTGTGGACCTCAGCTCGGCTGACTTCAACCACTCAAATAGACCCTATTAATAAAGCAGTGTCAGAGTTTGTGTAAAATATTAAAATAATATACTGATGTCTAACACAGTCTCTACAATTTAGCTTATTTACATTCATAAGAGGACCACACAACATGTTATTCATTTATACAATGAAGAAAGCTGCAGGAAATCTGAAGTTTGCCAGTGTGGCAGAAGAAAAGGCCATGGCAGGGGTCCGTAACAGTTTGGCCAGAGATTCCTGTTTGATGTAGCTATGATGATGGAATGTCTGTTTGTAACAATGCATGCACATATAAATTATTACATGTCCTGCACTGCATCACTTACCTGCATGGTATCTTGATAATTCAGGGCCATCTGCAAAGACTCCTCTAGCTTTTTGTGACATTCATTCCACAGTTTGTTTAAGTTGTTCCATGTGCAATAAAGCTTTAAGAGAGGAAAAATAGAGTTTTGTATGGGTGAAAACCACATCAGGAGTTGATAAGGATTCTGTTTAAATAAACTTACTTCATCCAGGCTCTTTGTGACATCTGGTTTGTCTGTATCCCCACATGCTGACATCAGGTCCATTCCCAGGACACCAAGGATGTCCAGATCTCCCTGGAAACTGTCTATGTCCTCTCTGAGAGACTACAAATTGAAGGGATGAAAGTTATGTCATTTTATCTTAACAATGACTTCCATATGCATGGCCTTCATGTCAAAGCCAGACAAACCTGCATAGTTTCAAGGCTTTGGTGGATTGTTTCAGAGTCTGTCTGACAAGCATTGAGATCCAAAACCGCCTGCTGAGCATCACTAAGTACAGTCGTGACTTCGCTTACATCGCTCCAAAACTTTATAGCAAAATCCAAAACCTTAAGCAACCAGCTCTCCCTCTCCTGGGCCTGATTATGTATCTCATCCCACTGCAGTAACAGGCTGGACACTCGTCCCTGAATTGCTGAAAACAAAAAAAAAAAGAAGTTATTAGAGCTTTTGTGTTGCTACTTGTCGATCTCAATGTACTCAGTCCGTGTCTGAGAAGATCATCACCTGTGCCAATGGTTTCATCTCCTGCTGCCTGAGTGTTGGCCAGAAGTTCATCTGCCTGTGTTTTGATGCTGCTTAGACCCAGTTCCAGCTTGCACAGCTCAGCAAGAGTTTGTTTGTTGTCTTGCAGCTGCTCCTGGATCCTTGGGGTGAGACCTTGAAGGGAGGTGGGTGTCTGTATGCGACTGTGCAGGCGGTCGAGACTCTCTCTGATAAGAGTCATTCTCTCGTTTAACTACAAGATCAAAAACAAACATGAAGTTATTTGTGTGCTTGCATGAAATTACAATAATATGTATTTACTGGATTTTATAAAAGATATTTATACTTGTGTAAATCGTGGTAAGGACTCCTCGAGTAGATTGGCAGTCTCTTTGACTCGATCTCTGATGGCTCTGTGCTGCTCCTCAGCCTCTGTTGCCTTACGACAGAACTGGTCACCCTGAATGGGGTTTAATTCTGACAAGCGTTTTGCTAGGGAGCATAAGCGTGCTATCAATGGACGGTGCTCTGCTATAGACTCTCTGAGACCCTTGGAAGAAGAAAGAAAGAAGGAGATAAGTGTACCTTTCAATGGCAAACCCGGCTAAAACAGAACTGCCATCATAGTGCACTGGTGGAAGAATAAAAGGACTTCTTTGTTGACCAGAACAAAAAAGGGAAAATGAAAAAAAAAAAAAAAATGTGAAAAACTGGAACTCCAATTTGAAGAGGCAAGTATCTCCCACCTGTAAGAGGTCTTGTTGTTCCCGAAATGCTTCATAGCTTATTGTGCTCAGGGAGAGTTGGCCAATAAGTGTCTGGGTTTCATCTAACCAAGGTGACACCTCAGCAAAGCCCTCAGAGAACTGGACAAGAAGCGATTGTGCATGCTCAAGTTGCAGGACCACATGGGCATTGGTGGCTGAGGTGGTGTTGCATTGTTCCTGTAAAGCCTCCACTGGAGTCTGCATGATAACATAACCATGAAAATGGACATTTGAACTGACAATAACGCATCTGTTTGCTTGAGCTATGAAATGGTAACATGAAATAAAGTTATGAGTTTACCCGGAAATCTCCAGTTTCTCCTTCATCACTATAGGTCATCAAGATTTCAGCAATCTTCACCATCTTCTCGATGTTGAACCTGTGTTGTAGAATCTCTACAGCTAAAATCTAAGAAAAATGTATCAAATTAAATCCACAATTTAAATATAAGTTAAGTATAATAAAAGGGACAAAACTGTATATTTAATTAGTTATTTTAATGTAATATTGTCCTGACCTTCTGTTCATAAAGCTGCTCTGCTATGAGCTCTGGATCCAGATTAATGGTTTTCAGCTTTTCAAGACTGAGTGCCGTATCTTTGAACCAAGCCATCTCCTTTACCACCGCTTGTTCCAGCTGACAATTGTGTACAGTATGTTAGTTTATAAACAACAACATTTAAGTATGATGCTAACATTTCTGAAATCTAACACAAACTTTGGTCAACTATCCATCCATTCATTGGCTTTATCTACTTACTCCAATACAGGGTCATGGGGACTAGAGCTTATTCTGGCTACTACCAGCTGAGAGGCAGGGTACACCCTGGACCGGTCGCCAGTTCAACCAATCCACAATAATATTTGTCAACTTTAAGTCATACGATATAGGGCAAAAGATGATGACACTATGAAAAAATATACTAAAAACAGACAAAACTTCTATGGGCCAAATTTTTGCAGGAATATTTGGGACAATCCGTGTGTTTCTCAAACATACGCAACACAGTTACAACATTTTATAAATATAGCGTTACATGTTATGAATGCAGTAAAGCTTCTGAAACCCTATATTTGTATCAGCAATTCTAAAACAATCTAAACGATTGACAGGCAGGAGAGACACAGCTGGAGCTAATTCCATTAAAAGAGGGAGCTAGCCATAACTAAATTAACTACACCTGTGTCTTCCGTGCGCTTCTTGTATCAAGTGTGTGCTTCCAATATTAAATATATATCCAGTGGATAAATCAAGGTGGTCCCATAGAGCCGTCTGCTAAACATTCCTACACTGGTAAAATGACCATCAGAAACAGACAGTTATGCAAAGAACAATAACCAAAGATTATCTAAAGTCTGATCGAATGGTAGAGACTTGTGTCATCTAATTTTTGACAATTTCCAACAAATATATCCTTTTGCATTCTTAGATTAAAAAATAGTTTCCATCACAAATATATCATTGACAATATCAATTTATTCATTTTCACTGGGTGTTTCTTTTTTCCACCATTTATCTTCATCCGCCATTCGAGTTCCTTTATATCGAGATAAAACAGATTTAAACTTCATGTAATTTTTATTGATAACACAGTCTGTAGGATGTGGTATATTTTTAACCAAAGTGGGATCACAACAAGGCAAATCCAAAATATATTAAAGTAATTTGCCTCTTTACTTCCACAACATCTCCAGCAGCCTATCTGATCTGAACATGATTTCTTTTGACATGGAATTCAGAAATAATGGATGTGATTTTTTGTATGTTAATTATCCTCCAAGGTGGAGAATTTGTTGTTTTCTACTGTTTGGAATTTTCTGTCTTCTATTCTATTTCCCATCATTGTTCAATGTCTTTCCATCTGGCTATATAACTGGGAGTACATCAGCCCATTAATGGCCTGAGTTGGACAGCCATACAGTAATTTTTTAGAATAGGGAGAGCAAAACCTTTTGACAACTCGTCTCTTCTTGGTTTTTACATGTAATTTCATTAACTGGCACAGAACCAAAAAGGGTTTAAATTATCTGATTTGTTAACCCTTCTATTATCATTAGGGTCAGTTTGACCCCATTTAATGTTTATCTTTTAAAAAAAATAATAGTTGACTTTTGTGTTTTTGCTTCATAGTTCATGGTATTTCCTAATTTGATTGGTACAATTGATTAGGCATAAAATTATTATGATGATAATTTTTCTATGTGCTGAACATATATTGCATGCATTGGTGTTCCTCTGGGGCCAATTTGACCCGAAGCTGTTTTAGCTGTGTGACCCATGTGTGACCTACCATACCCACACCTGCAAGTGCAGAGTTGATATCTTTGAGCTGATACTTGACAATCCTGCACTACGGACATGACCATGTGTGTATATGTGGCCTACTACTTGCACCTACTGAAGTAGACATGATATTTCCCGCATTGCGGTGGGTGGGGTATTCCTGCACGGACATTGGTGGTTCATGCAAAATAAGGGAGGAGCAACCATATAAGTTTGTACAGCAGCCCTCTATCCAAATCATTCCCCATTGTGCTTGGTGTATACTACTCAGTGTATGCTGCAATCTTCTCTCTCTCTCTCTCTCTCTCTCTCTCTCTCTCTCTCTCTCTCTCTCTCTCTCTTTCTCTCTCTCTCGAAAATGTCCTTTGAGAAAAGGTGTTTTGAAACAGCTCTTTGACAGTGAAATTGAGATAGAGAAAAATGTGTCTGAGACAGAGAATTGTGTTGAGGAGGACCCCGATCTTGAGGCACTCAACTGAGTGAGGCACTGTTGTCATTCAACCACCTGCAGACAAAATCCCTTCCAAAAATGGAAAGATGAAATGGTTCCTTTCCCCACTTCCAGACCCCACCAGCTATGCAGTCAGCTATGTTGAAAAAATTAAGTTTGATGATAGTGGCGCTGCAGGACAGATCATATCATCACCAAAATCAGAAGGGTTCATACTCTTGTGGTCATTAATGTTATCCATAAATTTGAGAAGATCTGGGTTCAAACTTCTCAAGATAAATTACTTCTAGTTCAAAAGTCTGACATTATGGTGGCCCTAGAGGACAGGTCAAGGCTGCATTATGGAGAGGTTAGTTATGTATTCAACAAATAAAGTGCCTGTCACAAAAACTCAGTCAACAGTTTTCTGTAAATAGTTTTCTGCAGGCAAATGTCCCTAGGGTCAGATTGACCCCAAGGGTGAAATGTATTACTAATATTTGAGGATAATGGGGGGTTAAGAAAAGACCCAATTAACGTATTTCATGGACCGGTGGTCAAGAAAGAAAGTTCTGTGCTGACTGTTTGGGGAAATGAATTACTCAGACATTGTGACCACTGTGAAAGGGGGTGGTGTTTAAAAAAATTGAAAACACCATGTGATTAACTGGCAACCTGTCCAGAATACTCCCCACATCTTGCTGTCAGCTTGCACAGGTAGCTGTAAAGGGTTGCATACAGAATACTGACTGAATAGAGCAAATAGTTATGCATGGATGAATAAATGTTCTTTTTTATGCTACTTCTACTGTACTACATAACGTTGGACTTCATTATATTCAAATTATACATTTATTTGCTTTGATACTCCAAAAACATGTGGCCATTAGGTGAAGTGTTTTCTAACAAACACTAGTTAACTTTCATGTATTTTTCATGGTAACATTACCCTTTGTCTCTCTGCTGTACATAGAACTGCATCACCAGCATGTGTCTGTGCTCCTGCTGCCCCTAAGAGCTCCCTCTCGATGCGGCCCAGCCACAGATGGAGGTCCTCTTGGCTAGAGGTGCATCGGCTAGAGGCTTCAAGGGCTTGCTCCAACCTCTGCAACACATCCAGGCTGCTCAGACTCAGCACAGAGCAACGGATACGCAGACCATCCATCTTCTCTTGTACCTGCTGGGCCTCCTCCTCTAAAATGAAGGATAAATCATAATTCATAGGGTAAGACTGCTGGTTAGGTGATGGGACTTAAACTGTTAGATAAAAATGAATTACTTTGTATAAGCACTGTAGAAGTTGCTGCTGACACTTGCAGGATTACAAATAGTCTGACTCACAATTAAAAACTTCCAATAACTAAGTTAACTAAGCATGTTATAGCTCTCAGGTGCACATTACCTGAAACTGCTTCCATTAAATCGCAACCTGAGCTTTGTATTTTCCCCAGTTCAGCAATTTTCACTTGGATTTCATCAACAATAGCCTAGAAGAGAGAATTGGAGGAAGCAGGGTTAGATTTCTCAATTGAAACAACAATATTAATTTACAACATTAATTTAATCATATATTGTCATTTTCTAACCTTGGCCCTGTCTGTGGCTTCTGGGAGATGCAGCATCACTCTCTCTGCATTTCGTAGTTCAGCTAGTGTCTGTTCCACAGACATGAGCCATTGTTGCAAGTTGTCCACTCCTTCCTGGAACAGCTGGGCTTTGGGCAGAATAAGTTCCAAAGTTTCTCTCCTGCCAGAATTGTTATATTTGTTGAGAGAAGTTTGCACAAAAATACATCAAGCCTTGCCAAAAGAAAGTGTGGCATTGCCCCTAAAAGTAGCTGACCTTTTCTCTGCCTGCATCTGTAAGGCCTCCCACTTCTGTTTGAGAGTGGAGAGCTTGACCTTTGCCTGCTCGCCCTCCTCTCCTGGGTGGGCCTCCACTAATCGAGGGCCCTTCAATATCATAGAGTCCATGCTACGCCTTCGGTCTGTTAGGAGGCGCTGCAAGAGCTATAAAACAGAACCGCTCCGGTACAATGTAGAAAATATATTTACATGTTATATATATGATTTAACTTTGAAGACGAGACCTTCTTTGCAGCAAGAGTTAACATTCATCAAATCCCTATTCTAGTCTCTTGCCTGCCTTTGTGTCAGGTACAGGAAGCTATGTCTCATTTATCAAGCTTACATTGTCAGCAACCAGGCAGGTTTCACCTCATCAAAAGAGTTCACTGTTGGTGATGTTGCAGCTGAAAGGCGAACTGTTTTTCTCATACCCTTTAACAAAGACTTATTGAAGCTTATTGTGGCTTTAACTGCCACTCCTTCACCACAGAATAAAGCAGAAGTGATCTCATAAAGGAAGCATTTGAGCATTTTCCATCACGTCGGAACACCTTTCCATAGGTTAATCTTTCAGATACATTCTCCCTACACTGGAATCCCATCTGGTCTTTGGGACAGATAATGAGATAATATAAGTTCTAGAAAACAAACCTTTTGCTCTTGGAGCTGTGCTTTCACCACTTTGACCTCTGATGATGGGGGTTTCTGATTAGTTGTGAGTTCCTCTATCTCACTGACCCATGTGACCAAAGTGTCCAGGTTTTGAAGCAATGTGTCTGAATCTGTGGCGACATCCCTCAGTGCCAAGGGAGATTTTGTTCCCTGAGGAAATCGTAAAATACTTGTTTATGTGTGGAAAAAATCACAATGAGCAGAGGATTCAGGAAGAAATCAGCTTGACAGTTACAACTCGGGTGGAGTAAAACATACCTTCCACCTACCCATACTGGAATCTTGGTCTGAACCTGAGTGTCCATCGCTTTGAAGCTGCAAAATAAAACAGGTCATGTAATGTGTCATTTTTAATGAAATTTTGCTGTCAGAAGACACACCACCATGTAACAGCCATATTATTGCATTGAAGATGGAAAAAAGTTAAAGATGGAGGTGAAAATGGTAAGTTCAGACAAAAAAGGATAGATTGGAATGGAAGATAGATGAAATTTGTCAAGTCTGAAAGTCAGTGTTTTAACCTCAGCAAGTTCCTCTGCCACACCATTAAGGACTCTAACGGTTCTGGTGACTATTGGGTTGCCTCCTTTATCACCCGGCGGATACTCTGTCACTTCCAGGATTTCTGTTACAGTTGTCTCTGTCACCTCAGTCACTTCTGTGACCTCACGTGAAGCCATAGTCTTCCAGGACCACGGGCTTCCTTCTCGAGAGTCTCTTCTCTGGAAACTTGCCCTTCTGTCTGCAGCGCCCATGTCCGGGTGAGCCAGGGGAGACCTGGCAAACTCCGGAGGAACTGTCCTCCTTGTCAGTGTTCCATTTCGGGATGTTTTTATTGGAGAAGGGCTGCTGTGCCAAGCATTTTCCAGTGTACTGGTACTCCTGATGGTAGAGGCAGGAGAACTGTGAAGGGGTTTCTCTGAAACTGGAGTCTGAGCACCTTCCTCCCTCTTGTGTTCAATTTCTTGTATCTCCTTGTGTCTCTCCACCTCTCTTTCCTTGTTTGAATCTTCCCTGGTTTTATCTTTAAAATCCTCTTCTGTTCTTGCCTCACCATGTTGCTCTGGGGGTTGCCACTCTTTTCGTCGATGGTAGCACTCCTTCAAAAAGCCATCATCTGTCCTCACATGCTTGGATTTCTGGCCCAGGCAGCTGGGCCGGCTGATGAGGTTACCCATAATCCTTCAGCCCAGAGGCTAGTGAGATAACGGGTGAGGTAAGGCCCCTTGGCCATGCATGCGGAAGATCCCTCAGCTACCTAAAATAAAACAAGGGGGTCATGCAATGAATATACCGGTGTAGATTCTCAATCTTTCAGGTTATGGTAATGCTAAGAGTTTGAATCATAGGCAACTGGACCTCTTTTTGTTTCTTGAACAAAAAGAGACTAAATAAGTCTCACTGCATTTTATTCAAGCTCTTAGAAATTGCTCAGTTAGTAAGTAAATAAAAGTATACAACTGTTCTTTCTTTAAATGCAATTCCTTGCCACATTTTATATATCCAGAAAAGTTGTAAAACAAAACATATACTCTCTCTGGCATCCTTAACATGCTTGATCTCTGTCCCAACAGTCCAAAGGGTGCTTGAAATGACACACTTGGCTAGCATATTCCTCATCCCTTTGTTTGTCTTTTAACCACAAACACACATTCTCTCCTCTATCACACATTATCAGCTGAAATATTCAGGACTTGGAAATCAGTGTGACAAGCTTGTCGAGGATCCCACTGTTGAGCCTGGCACAGAAAACGTCATGGCAACCATCCAGCACTTTCTGTAACTCAGCCTGGACCAGTCCTGGGAAACTCTTTTAAGATCTGATCAAATATGATAGCCATAAAAATCCAGACATCGCCTCATTTTTCTGGGGTGTCAACAAAGGAAGGGGCAGGAAGACAAAGTGGGTTGACAGTAAACACTATACCTTACAGAGTACTGTAAGATGCTTGTTGACAAGTGACTGCTTGCCCTTAAAGGTCACAGAGTAAGCTTGTGAAAAACACCTAATATTACAAATTTTGAAATTAAACAATGGCACAGTCGGCATCTTATTTAGCCAAAATTAGTATGTTACTGCAAATACTCTTTGACACTGACAGATTCAAACTGTGTCAGCCTGTCTGCTTTCCCCTCACTCAGTGTCTTTTCTGTTCTGACAGAGGGGTTAAAGGTGAATGTAATTATGTTGGCATGGAGGAGCTGAGGTGAGCCCATCAGGAGATCACAGGGAGGGTTCCTGTTGAAGCCAGATCCTCCCTCTGAGTCAGGGCTGGACTGGTCCATTCAGAAATTTACAGGTCAGTTCGGGTCATGCTTGGTGACTAATGATCTAGTGGTGGTGGGGGCAATATGGGTCAGCAAAGAGGAAATAGGGATGTTGGCCCCTAAGGATTTTTTTTCCAGGTTTTGAAGATGCAGATGAGGCAGATGTACAGTGTTGCATGGAAACAGCCTAACCCTGGATGACAAAATTATGCTGAATATGCAGCTCTTTCATCTTTGACTGAGGTTAGACAAAGACAGTATGCAGCCAGAAAGAGCTTCCCACTTTGCTACTGTCAGAATCTTCCTCAAATATTAGGCAAATATCATTTTGGTGTAAAAAACAGGATTTATAATATGACCTGCTTGAACATAATGACTCCATGTGCATTAGGCTAGTAATTACATACATCATACATGTCTCTGGTGAGCAGATGATGCAGTAGAGGGGTCCACAGGGGGAGTACACAGTCAGATCAGAAAGTGGTGCCCAGACAAAGCCCCAGCCTCAAGATCAATGATTACCCAGTTAGCTCAGATCACTGCCCAGCAGTCTCCTGAGGAGAGCAGAGTGTCTGTGGCCATGTCCACATGGGTTAACAATACAGAGCGAGAGAGAGAGGGTTTGCCGTGTCTGGTTGCTGCACCATGTGTGGTCATCTGTTAAATGATGGTTTCCTCAACAGTGATCTCACAGTTATATATGTATGCCGATGTGCTAAGTAGTTTCATCATATGATACACTAACAGTGGGATGATGTTTTACCTAAATGTGCTGACAATTTCTTTCTCAAGTTGTGGAATAATAAGGGCCACACAGATGGTAATTAAAAAAAAGGAAAAAGAGGGGCACTTAGTCATTTTAGAGATGGCTTTTGGACATCACATGAAGGAAAATACAGTAGCAAGCACCCAATATACAGTATTTCTGAAATGAAATCAAACCAGGCTGTCTCAGTAATCCTCTAGTCTGTATTGAACATATGCCTCTTGCTTTCTAATTTAATGATATAAAGAAGAGAACCAGGAAACCAGAGATCCCCCTACACTATTTAATTCATAAAGCAAATGACCTCACCATTCCATCACTTAACCTATTGTGAAATTACCCGCAATTCAGCCCAACCCTCCCTCTGCTCTCAACTGTGATTTATGATACATGTCTATAGTCCATTCTGGGAATAAGTGGATTAGGACCATGGTACAGGGGCCTAACCATAGTATGGCAAGAGAAATATGAAATTAAAGAACCTAATGTAATTTTCTGGAGCAAATGCATACTTCAATGTGGTATTCCATTTTCAGCTGTTATCTAATTGTCAGTATTAAAGACATATGCATGTGTGCAACATTTCAAACAACATGTAGTAATAATCATGGTCACCTTATTTATCAAAGCAGATGATTTAAGAAGTTCTGTATAGGTGGATTTTTAATTAGTAGCAGAACAATAATCATCAATCACAACAGAAGAGCCCCATAATGTTACCTCGTTGCTTTCTGTTGGTCTGTCTTAATGGAGGTCCTGGAGTAGTAATCATTGTAGTGGTCCCTAATCAAAGATGGCAGCTGTGCATTTACCCATGAGACTCATAACATTTAAGGGTGGGTAGAGTACAAGTTCAGACGTTCCTTTCAAACCGTTCTGTAAATATGCACCACAAAGCTACTAAAGAAAAAAATGCAATCAGAGTTTTGGAAAAAAAAAAATGAAAAGAAAAATGAAAGTACCACCCTAGCTCAATAAAATAAACTGAGACTGTTTACAAAGAACAAACTGTTGAGCTAACTGTAATATACTCACATTAGAAAGGTCCTTTCACACTGATGCTGTTACTACTGGAATATGTCATCCTCTGCTGAGCTGAACTACTATATTTACAAACAAAACAAATTGAAGAGAAAATACCTTATTCAGAACATATTCTCTATCAAATGGTTCTCTGGTCTGATCACTGTCCAGCAAAGTCCAAAACCAAACTCTCTCTGGGCCAATCCTGAGTTAATGGCAGTTTTGGCGGTTAGAGGCTTACATGAATTACACTTACCCTGAAGCAGAGTTGAGGAAAGGAAGCAGCATGAGTAAAGGAATCCAGCAAGCCCTTAATCACCATTCAAAAGCAAGAGAAAGGGGGAAAAAAAATCCAGCTTTGTTTGAGCATCCTTTGAACGGCCTCCCAGCTCCAACATCCCAAACTGAAGACTCCTCACACACATGCATACTCCAGCCAACACACACTCAATCAAGTCCACTTATTCACACATGCTTACATACAAACACACTTTCTAAACACACTCACACATGCCCTGATAACTCATGCTTTTCCGTTGCCCACAGTCACAAGCAAACAATGTCCTCCTCTCCCCTCACAGTGCACCCCTCCCCTCCCTTCACTTCACTTCTCCTCCCACCAGCTCTGCTCCTCTCCCTTTCTTCTTTGTTGTGGGAGCTGTGATAGAGGAATTCTTTCCTTGTTAACGCCGTCGATGGGATAGTGCACCCAGATGAAGACAATGTATTCCAACGGCTCAGCTGAACTCCCACAGTTCTCAGCCAAGTGCGGTTTCCACAAGGAGGTCAGATTGTACCCGCTCCATGTAACGCCACGGCGTTGGCATTCTCACCCGCACTGCTGCTGCTGCTGCTGCTCAGGTTGTTCCCGTACCAGGCAGCTAGGCGGCAAAGTGCCCTCTTTACCTTCCTCGAGCTTGTTTCCCTCACTCTCTCCCCCTTCTCATCCTACAAAGCCCCTCCTCTGTGTCTGACTGGGACCCAGCAACTCCATGCTGCTTCTGCTTGAAAAATGGGATGTTTTCTAAAGACCCCTGGGCTGCCCTCGAAACATTCACATGTTAAGTGACAGCTGCCTCAGCCCATTCCCTCTCTGGATGGTGAGGAGGAGAAATGTAGGCTACAAAAGAAGAGACCCACACCCACCCCGCTATCCACCCACTCCCACATTCACCCCCTACCCCCTTGCAGTCCCTGATTCCCCATTCAGAGTTAGTGCACTGGGCTCCACAGCAGCAACAAAGACGCCTAATTACTGTAAAACATCTCAGATTACTTTTCAACTCACTTCCAGTCATTGCAACCAAAGCCTTTAAACAAAGAGGCTGGAAGCAAACACAAAATAGAGAACAATAGGATGATAATTCAGGTCCTTTTCTGTGCTTTTGGCATGGGAAACCAAAGGAAGGACCCCTATATAGAAATTCTATCATGACCCATTTTTAAAAAGTCACAATATTTGCCTTAGAAATGTCACATACAAAGAATATTGCATTGCAACACTGTTTAAAAAACATTGTTTTCTTTCTTTAAAAAACAAAACAAAATTACATTGATTTAGTTTAATATAATTCAGGCATTTAATTAAAGACATGAACTATAATTATTGTGACAAGAATAACACTAGAAATCTCTTTGGAAGTTTAATTGTTTGCAGGTGATCAGTAAACCAAAAGAAGCATTCACACAGGTGATTGTCTTCTGTGGCGCCAATCCTGACTTCTTTATTCTGTCCTTCTGTTTTTCTCCAGCCAACCAAATAATCAACCTATCGAATGATCCAAAGAGTGCATGCATGCATGTCTAGAACACACCCTCGCATAGTTCGTTCAGCTCTCTAACCAATAAACATTGAACACATGCAGGCAGATACTGCTATGATGCACAAAGATTTTTATTTTATTCTGCATGAAGTTTAAGTTTCCAAATCAATTTAGAGGAAGAATAAATCATTTCTCCTACTATTTTCCAACTACAACTACTAGAAAATACATCTTGCATGTGCACTCTATCGTACATATCCCCTCATGAAATAAATAATCAATACCACTCGCTCTAATGTAAAGTGCCTTTTATGTTACATGTGAATGGAAATGTTTTTGAGCTTGTCAATGCAAACTTGATTTATTCAGTTTGAGATGTGTGTAGAGTCCTGATTTACTCAGTCTGGGTCACATGATCACGGTGTAACGCCATTAACAAAGTGTTAACTATAAGCTTCAAGAGCTTCAACAGTTTGCTTCCAACAATGAAACAAGTTCCACCAAAAGAGATCATTCTGACACTTTACTGAGAGTTTGATACTCTAAACTAAAAATATTGCCATCTTAGTTTAGCCTTTAGTTAACATTTATGGTAAATAACATACAATAAAGTTGTAAGGAAAGCTTTATTTATGGAGTGTCAGTTAACTAGACAAGCTTTGTTGCAACTTCACTTACTTAAAATCTTATTAAAAAAGGTCGTGTTTCATGGTGTTTTTGCACACAGTACCATTCTAAAGCTCTCTCTACTTTAGAGTCCGAAATATTAGTTTGTTCATAAAAATAAATTGTTAAATTTACTTTGCAGATTCTGCAGGTTTTCGCTGCTCTGTTTCAGAACCCCCACACTCTGCAGCTTTGGTTTAAAAGTATGAAGAGAACGGACACGAGCAGAGGAGTGAGTAAACTGAATGCAATGACCCCAGAAGGGTCAAGTTATTTAACGCCTTCGTACTTCAGTGGTTATGAAAGAATTATCAGTCTTATTATCAGAAAGCGATTTGATGCAGCAGGCTGTGCTATTAGTGTCAGTTTAAACAGAAGCCATATTGTTTTATCTTAAATCTTAACTATTTATATTTTTCATGCCTAATAAAATCTATGTCGGTCCTAATTCCTTTAATAGGAGCTTTCAAAGTAACCTAAAAAGTAATTAAGAGCATTGCTATTTGTGACAGAAGTCCAACTTGCATCTACCGCTGTTATTTCTATATCTATTAGCATGAAAAAGAGAAAACTGCATCTTTGCACATGAGTCAGTATCAGTTTAATTACATTTTTCTACCAGTTTCATGCTGCTCCATGAAGCTGGTTCAAATAGGGAATGATGAAAATGTAACCTTAGTCAAGCTGTGCAAACCCACAATAGCTGTTTCTCTGGGTCACTTGGAGGCTTGTGTCTTCAACTGTTTAATGAGCAAAAAAAGGGCCACATTTCCCATCTACCTATTGTTTATCTGAAAGGAGCTGGCAATGGTGAGACACCACTTTGCCAGGAAGACAATGTTGTAAAAACCACCTGATCCTTGCTTTAAGCATCCTGTAGCCCCCTGTGTGCTAACTGTATGCACTGCCAAAATTCTCTCCATTTAACAGTAGGCGCACAAAGATCCTTCTCAAAGGGTTAGCTGATGTGGTTGAAGAGCACCTGGCATGCTGAGCTATGCAGTGATGCAAAAGCTGTTGTTGTGGCAAGATTGATAGCCAGTGATACAGGCCCTTTTCCTGCTACAGAAGAACTCTTTAAACTTCCAAAGTACATTTGTTAATCCAGTCTATAATTAAATGGACAAAGGTTTATAAATGGAAATTGAGCTCCTAAATTAATGTGATTCTAAATTAGAGCCCAATGGGAGACTAAATTTGATCACAGATCCCATGAGCCAAAGGGTGGAGGGGAAAAAGAAAATGAGAAAAAAAAAAGATTAATTTTACTTGCTTATTTTCCCCCTTCTCCACTATCTCAAGCTCTCTGCTGCCTTCAAATTAAATAAGACCTCAGTGGCTCCTCTACAGAACATGGTAATTAGCCCTCTTCAGGAGAAAATGAAAAAAGAAGGGGGGTCTCTTTTTAGGGTCAAACCAGAAGCACCATTCAGCTTGCACACTGTCATTTATCAGCAAACAGGGTTGCTTCCAAAACAGTGGATGAAAAGCTGATGGGCTTCCCTGCCGAGTTGCTTGGGCCCCGTTGGGCTGCTAGGATACTGGAAATCACTGTCATGGATGAGCAGGAGGATTTAGCAACCTGAAGAGACACAGAAGAGTTCACCCACATCACCAGCTCTGCATTTGATTCAACTGCTTCAAAGAAAAGAGGATTTACAGCCATAAGTCCACATTTTCTCCCCAGAACAGGAAGTTACGGCTGATAAAAGAAGAGGGTCCATATTGTTATTAACCCTGATTAAAGTGGGTGAATAAAAAAAAAAATCTTAGGGGAGACTTTAATTAAAACACTAAAGTCAAAATCAATTTACCACACCGAGTAAGGAAAAAACAGTCATTTAGATGTAATCCCAACCTGGTTTAGGATAAGCAAGTTTACGTTTGATCTGAGCTTTATCCATTAGTCATTTGTCTTGTTGATTCATGGCAATAAAAACAAGCTCCTTTCTTCCTAAAGGTTAGGAAAGCAGTGTCAAAGAGCAGAGATACTGTTTGCTGGCTGTCAGAGACAGAGAGGAGAGGACAATAGACGGTGATCTCTCACCCCTCTTCCAGGGCCTGTTTGTAAGTTGTGTGTATGGGGCTTATTTAGGATGCAGCATCTGCTGCAGGCTCAGAGAAACCAGACACCTTTAATCTCATCAGCGGGGGGGGGGGGGGGGGCAGGGAGACACAGAGAAGAATCTGACCTCAGCCCGACTTTCAAAGTGAAGAGCCTTTTTGACTAGTCTGTAACATCATTCTCTGCTACTGTGTCACTGACTCTGACATCCTTCAGAATCAAAGAGTTTCCAAAATGTCTGACAAGACTGCTTTCCCTGTGAGAAGATGTCAAGTACGCATGCATCCATCCATACATCTTTTTTCTTTTTTATTATTTTCTTTTGGTGTATAGTTTCTCTTTCATTTGTTCGTTTATAATAAATTCATTCATTCAAAAATTCAAAAATTCAGTTTCTCATATTACATGGCATCTCTATGTTCATGCTTGAAAGCCTCCAATTTGCGGCTCAGATGTGTTGTAGCGTTTTGTCAAAGCGGTTTAAGATGTGCCAGGACATGCCTTGTGTAAAGGAGCAGGTGTGTGACTCTCCTGTGTATTGTGGAAGGGACTTTGGGTCAGGGGCTGCAAAGGGATGTTCTCATTCATGCTGCTAACTAACGAGTCCCTCCAGCTCAGGCTGCAGCCAGCAGTGCAGCAGACTAATAGCATTACCATGACAAAGGTCTGTGGTCAGATGCAGTATGATTAAGGCATGGCGGAGATAAAAAGACGCCCCCTTAATTCACACACACTCACTGGGGGTCAGACCAAAGCTCTCCAAAGCATTCAAGCTTTCACTATGTGATAAGGCATGCCTGAGCACTTTACATGTCGGGTCCTATGGAAACACTGACTTTTTAAAATGCAACATATAAAAGAGAAGATCTGCAGATAAAATGTTTTTGACAAAAATCTTCCTATGATGGTTAAATGTTTGTAAAGATCATACAAGTTCAAATACAAATCATCTGGTGCTTCTCACAGAGTTTCTTGACTTTTTCCGTTCAGTTAATGGTTCAAAGAGTCAGAACAACTAAACACACTCACCTCAGTGAACCATAATCAGAGCCAAAACAGAATCTTTCTCAGTGACGAAAACATCAAATTCTCTTCATCTTTACTACAACTGATTTATTGAAAAAACGATGCAATCACCCTTAAAGTCATCCACCTCACTCCTTGCAGTACAACTGAGTGATATTGTGCTAATGTATTGAGCAGAGGTTGGCAGCCCTCACATATAGATTTACCCCCCATGACAATGCTCCTTATCAGACCTTAAATATATTCTGTCAGTCTTAATAAAGCCCAAATCCCCAACTATAACATTTTACTGTCAAATTTTCCTGTCCTACAACAGCAGCCACTGTAAATTAGAAGCTTGTGTGTTAGCCAAACAATATTTCTCTCTCAGACAGAAATGCAGACCAAAATAATATGACTTGATGAAAAAAAAAACGACAAATTGAATAGTCAATTAAAACACATTTTCACATTTTATAAAAAAAAAAAAAAGAAAAAGAAACGTATGTTCATAAATTACATTTCCAAACAAGCTTGCTACAGTTGGTACTGTGGTACAATTTAATATAATTTAGTAGTTTTTTTTATTGTTTCCTGTCTAGAACTGCAGACATTTTTAGACCCAACAGAAGCACAGTGACTGTTGCCAGCTGTGATAAATCGTTCTATAAATATTAGTTTAAATAGTGATGTGATAAAATCTGTGTTCAATTAATACCTACATAGTCAGATCTGAGCACTCTTGCAACAAAGATCCCCCTTTTTTTCTGCCCCCTTGCCCCTTCCTCCCATCTGGGTCTGATGTCTTTTCAGTGTGTTCGATCATGTGTGCAGAGGGCCTCCTGTGCCAAGCACTTCTCTACTCTGGTTGTCCAGGCCAGGCACAATGAAGCCTGATTCCCCAACCCCTCCAGTCCCCCTGTGGCCTAAAGAAGTCTCCCTGCAGGGGTAAGAGGGCCACCTCAGCGCTTGCCTGATGATTTGAGAAGACTCTACAATCTCTTTGCTCTTTCTGAAAGACATTTGAAAGTGGTTGTGTGCTGGCTCACATGAGTCATTGGTTCAGTTTCCGTTTCTTTGCGCATCAAGGGATGGATTAATGACAATACAGTAATAAAATATACTGTAGAATTAAACACTGGAAAAAAAGAAAGTATGTCTGAGTGTAGAATGTCTGACAACTTGATATTTGTGAGGAACAAAAAAACAAAACCACAAAAAAAGAGTCACTGTATCTGAGGATTAAATGCAAAACAATGCAAAAGTGTATTTCCCACAACTTGAACAAGATATGTAATGAAACAGGGAGTGAGGGAACCAACAGCAGGTTGACAGACAGTAGACCTAACTGACCCTGGGGTCCAGAGGAAGCCTCATCTCCATACTTCTGAGCCACTGTCTCAGTGCTCTGATTTGACCCCTGAACTCACACTGCCACTGGCTCATGTCCTCCCCATCACTCCTGAAAACAGAGAAGAGCAACGCAAAATACAGAAAACAAAGTTTAATTCATTGTTTTAAAATGTTCAAATTATCCTTACGTTCACAGAAAAAGAACACATGAACTAATTAAATATTGGAAAATCAATGGCTTCATCTATAAAGATACACACACACACACACACACACACACACAGAGAGAGAGAGAGAGAGAGAGAGAGAGAGCAAGAGAGAGCAAGAGAGAGAGAGAGCTTATATTCTAGCATCAGAAATATAACAAAAAACTGGATTTTATTATCTTAAAAACATCACCAGAATCCAACCATTTCTCTCTCTCTCTTTCCAGCATGGAGGTGCTGCTGCTTTTATTTCTGGAGAATAGATCATTGTAATGCCCTGCTCTCTGATTTTCCCAAAAAGTCTATTTCAAGCCTACAGCTACTTCAGAACACAGCGGAAGGCGTTCTGACGAGGACCAGAGGGCGGGAACACATCACACCAGTTTTAAAATCGCTGCATTTACTTCTCGTGCGATTCTGGATTGATTTTAAGGTCCTTTTAGAAGTTTATAAATGTCTTAATGCCTACTCGGTCTGGGGCTGCCTTGTGTGTGTGTGTACAGGTGTGTGCATGCGACTATATTAAAGATTTGAATGAGTGTTTTTTTATTGTTATGTAATTCTATTTTATGTGTAAAAGCTTGATTTATTTTTAATATGCATGAATTGAAATATGCTTGAATTTTTTAATCATGTAAAGCACTTTGTGTTGCCGTCAGCATGAAAAGCACTTTATAAATAAGTGATCCCTTGTAACAGAAGGATGTAAACGGTAAAGGACAGATAATACAATCTAACATTTCTTTCAAAGAAATATAACCAAGTTTCCTTGGCTGCAATACCTCATTAGGGAGGCATCTGTTCTCTCTGTCTTCTGGGCTGGAACCTCATGTTTTTTGTTTGACTATGTTTCAGTTAATGGTTTAATGCTGTGCTGACTGCAGTTCACAGCTCTTTGTATTCTTGGAAAATGCAGATGCAACGGTCTACAAAGCTGATACAATTAACCGTCACAACAGGCTGTGTTTTGTTGAATATGACTGTTGGTGGCCACTTTTAGAGATTCATTCTGTTAAAGAGCTGCTTTCTGAAAGCATGCCTGAAGAAGAATAAATTTACACAAATGCATCACTTTTTTTATAGTCTCAAGTTATTTTATTGGTTTTAAGTGGTGTCATGCAGAGAGAATAACAATCTTACAGCATCATACCCATGTATATTAAAAAAGAGGCTTAAGACATGCCATTTTAGCTTAGCTTTTAACTAAATTTTTTGTAATCTTAATTAATTTTATATCATTTTATTTCACGCTATTTTATTTTCATTTCATTTATTTACTTATGCATTCATTTATTCTTAGCTGTTCCTATTGTTCAAGTTTATTTAATCTTCATTTTAACTCCAATGTTTTCCTCATGGGGATCCTCCACGCCGGGGGTTTTGCCTACTCGGTCTGGGGGTTGTTGCCACGGTGATCACCCTTGTCTGGGTGGATGGGGCCCTGCACTGCAGCCCTATGGCTGCCTTGTGTGTGCGTATATACAGGTGTGTGCATGCGACTATATTAAAGATTTGAATGAGTGTTTTTTTATTGTTATGTAATTCCATTTTTATGTGTAAAAGCTTGATTTATTTTTAATATGCATGAATTGAAATATGCTTGAATTTTTTAATCATGTAAAGCACTTTGTGTTGCCGTCAGCATGAAAAACACTTTATAAATAAGTGATCCCTTGTAACAGAAGGATGTAAACGGTAAAGGACAGATAATACAATCTAACATTTCTTTCAAAGAAATATAACCAAGTTTCCTCGGCTGCAATACCTCATTAGGGAGGCATCTGTTCTCTCTGTCTTCTGGGCTGGAACCTCATGTTTTTTGTTTGACTATGTTTCAGTTATTTGTTTAATGCTGTGCTGACTGCAGTTCACAGCTCTTTGTTTGTATTCTTGGAAAATGCAGATGCAACGGTCTACAAAGCTGATACAATTAACTGTCACAACAGGCTGTGTTTTGTTAAATATGACTGTTGGTGGCCACTTTTAGAGATTCATTCTGTTAAAGAGCTGCTTTCTGAAAGCATGCCTGAAGAAGAATAGATTTACACAAATGCACCACTTTTTTATAGTCTCAAGTTATTTTTTTGGTTTTAAGTGGTGTCATGCAGAGAGAATAACAATCTTACAGCATCATACCCATGTATCTGATCCAGTGAAGTAGGTGTTGGTGATCCAACCAAAGCTGTTCCTTTATCCTGCAAGAAACTTGCACAAATTTATACCTTAGTCCCTTGCCCTACTCATTCAGCCATACTACACTAGGCTGTATGGTTTACAGTACATGCAACTGTGAATGATATTACTGCTCTTTATGCTCTTACCTCCCTGCCACCACCTGGGAAGGAAAGCGTGAGATCGGTGTAGTCAAGGGAGCTAAGTGAAGAATTCAGGGAAATGAGAGTCCCGTTGCTTCTGGGGGCACAGTCCTCCATCAAACCCAGTGGCTAATGTTGGCACACAGAGCATACCTTAGTATCATACATACCGTAGAAAAATAAGTATGCATCTAATTTAAATCAACCTTGTGTAAATCAACATGTGAGCTGATTCTAAATAATTTTTCTGTTTTTTTTTTTAATTAAAAAAAAAATCCTGATTAAGCACAGTCCAAGAGTAAAATAAATGAATACATCATGATGAGAGAGGAAAAATAACAGTGTTTCTATAGAGAAGCTGTCATAAGTTTTATTGTTAAACTCACTATACCTTATCATTGTATGTGCATATAAGCCTTCATGGGTTTATAAGCATAACAATTGTAAAGCAGATGTAGTAAGCTGCTGTTTCTCTGAGTTTACATGCATTCTTCCAAATTACTTTAATTTGGCCTAACACTGCCCTCTTGTGGTCAGTTGCTGCATGACTACTGGCTAACAGGCATTTGTCTAGATCAGGGCTACTCAATTTGGTCCTACGAGGGCCGCATTCCAGCAGGTTTTCCATGTATCCCTGCACCAACACACCTGAGTCAAATTAGGTGGCTCTAATAGCCAATCAGGTTCTACACAATGACTCATTAATTTGACTCAGGTGTGTTGGTGCAGGGCCGTAGGACCAAATTGAGTAGCCCTGGTCTAGATGTTTTATGTCAAAGAAGTAGTTTATTCTCTTATAACCACTAGTTAACACGTTCATGAAGTGAAATCTGTTAGTGGGCAGCTCACAGTGTCACTATACACATGGGATTATAGTTTACATAGTTTACATACCAGAACTGTTGTGTCACTTAAATATGAGTGGAAACAATATTGTATCATCTTACTGTGCTTGGAAAAATTCAGAGTTAAACAATAGGCTGTTTGCTATTAAGTAAAATATTTTGAAAAATGTTTGATATTTTCTATTTAAAATACAAAGTCCAAAGCACACACACTGAAACGGCTGGTATACCTTTCATCACTTTGATTATTTTTTTTTTTTTTTTTTGCTACACTTATCTTTGATTACAGACTCATGGATATAAAGACACCCATGTTACAGAGCTGCCCCACCTTTTTTTTCTTTTCAGAAGCAATGTTTTTTTTACTGCTTTTGCTGGAGGAGCTGTGCTGCTCCATTTCTGTCTGAAGATCTCCAGAGGTTTCCCGTTAGATGTACAAGAAGCATATTTGCCAAGTTCATAGTTTTCCGTTCGCCCCCCCCCCCCAAAAAAAAACAGAATTTTTTTTTTTGCAGTGTATTTGGATCATTCAAATGTTAAAATACTCTTCTCTGTCAAGCTTCTACAGGTTGTGACTCATCGTTTCAAGCCAAAAATTTAATGTATGCACATTTATTCATATTAGTATCTGTAAAATGCATGCATGAATGACAAGACTGCCTGTTCAGAGCATATTTATTTACAACATAGTGTTATGTTCACATACAGCAGAATCCTCCCCCATTTAAAGTAACATTTGTCCCAAAAGCAAAACCAACCAATCCATGAAGCCAAAATGAAATGATCTTTATTTTACATGAATGACCCCCCCCCCCCCCCCCCCCCCCCCCCAATTTCATTTGAAAAGTTAGGAAAACATGCAAAACAAATTTATAATATAAAAAAAATGATGAAAACAACTTAAACAGAGATGCAGAACAGAAATGTCTGATATGAGAAAAAGCTAAATAAAACTGAGCTGTGCATTTGCACAGGAGTGCATTTGATATACTGCTAACATTCATGTAATCCAAATTATATTGAAGGCACTTTGATTGTCCTGAATTAAAAATCAGAGATAACAGAAAAATATACTCAGTGGGACAGCTAACTGAATACAAGCTGTTATTTTACTAAATGTCCCGATTTGAATGAAAGAATGTTATTGCATAGTTGTGTAAATTCAGTGTAAATATCAAGAAAATCTTAGCACATATATGTCACTGTTATCATTCAAATCATAAACACATGACAATATAATGAGTGAAGGGTGTTCCTATAAAGGCATCCCAAGATGAAGTTGACTCAGTCTCAGCTTTCCTCAAGTGTGATGAACAATGGATGAAAGCACATACTCAAAGGTAGATCTACAAACAAAAAAAAATGGAAATGAAATACAACTTAAACAGGAGTAACCGTGCAGCGAAGGAAATGAAAAATCAAGTGAAAATTGTAAAAACAAATAAAGATAAAATTGCTTCAGTTGTTGCTGAATGAACTAAAAATGTCCACTCAAACAGCTGTGCACTGTACCTGTGTTACTGCACAAGGACGACATGGACCTGCAAATCCATCCAATGTGGGGGGGTTGTTTGCTTCGGCCAACAGAGATCCTGTGCTCATATGTTGGAATCTGAGTAACTGATGCAGCTAGGAAAAAACAAGAGGATAAGGAAGAAAAACCAGAGGTAATGAGTTTTGAACAAATTATGTTTACTGGTGACATGACACCACAGTAACATGTGAGACGAGGCTTGAATCGAAACTAAGACGTGGTCAAAATCAACTGAGGAAAACAAACAAACAGGAAATGACAAAAGAGAAATCTAAAAACAATGATTTGAACTTACAAGAATGAAAACAACAGGCAGCAGGTCTGAGAAGGGGGGCAGGATCAAGTCTGACTTCATCTTGGGATGTGGCAGGAACACTTGAGTGATGGTGAATATGGGCAATCCAACATTTGGAGTGAATAATGAAGCAATAAATCTGTGCACTGAATGTAAATGCTTTTATGTGATGACAGACGTGAAAGTAGTTTTAGAAAAGTCTGCATATTTGTCATTTTGGCACTTCTTTTCAATTTTATGTTATTGTAGTGTTTCATTTTGTAGTGTTTTACTTGTGTAATTTGTGCTGCTATTTACTGGGTAAACACATCTTCTGTTCAAACTCTACAAACATTCAGAAGTTTTGAAGGCATCTATGTTTTAGTTAAAAACATTAGACTTATGTGGACATTCAGTATGTCATTACTACTGCTGTCAAAAAAGTTAGAAAATAGACAAATAATTTTCAAAAGAAACAAGAAATACAGGAAAATATATGTTTGAAATACAGAATATATTAGTTTTAAAAATCACTAGAATCCATCTTTTGAACAGGTGTAAAAATGACAAATTCTATTGTTGCTTAAAAACTGCAAAAATATCATGCTTTGCTTTGAAAAATATTAACCAACTTGATAATCTCTACTAGAGGAAATGAATATTTTCTATATTATTAATTCTTGCTTATGTCCTTATATATGAAGCTTGAGTTTACACTGATGCTATGTATATGTAAAATTAATCAATAGACTTGACAGATCTTGTTGTTGATGCATGTAATGAAGAATAAATAAATTATATTTCCTTTGTTACTTTAACTATTTTTTCCTGTTAGAAATGCAGCTGTAAAGTGCATTAGTATTGTTGGTTCTTAAGCACTAGTTATTAAGAACTGAGCTAGCTAATCAGAATCTGCGGGTGTGGGTAGATGAGGATGTGAAGGAGGATGTTGAGAAGTTCACACTAAAGCCAGCATCAAAGCTGCCCCTCCGGGAGCCTGATCGGGATCCGGTTCTTGAGCCAGTTCGAGAACCATATGCAGATCCAGAACCACTGGCATTGTAGGGGCTGTAAAGGCCTTTGCTAGATTGTGAAGAGGCCTCCAGAAGCCTCAGGCTAGATCCTTCTTCAACCATGCATCTGTCCATGGCATCTTTGAAGGAGATTTTCAGTTTGGTTTTTGGACATGTTAGATATTTTGAATAGGCACTGACATCTCTCAATTTCTGGGCAGTGCGAGCATCAATTGTTCCTTTCCTAATAGATTCATCTATGGACACTCTGCCCTCGACTTCAGGCTCAATAAGTCCACCGGTCAGATACTGGACCTCAAGGAAACGCTGGCCAGCCTCATAATACAGCCAGCCCTTCTTTAGAGCCTGGGAGGCAGACATCTTTACTTTAGTTCTGGGGTCTTCAAATCCATTGAAGGCTTTTTGTGCCAGGTTGAGGCGATCAACCATGACTTTATCCACCAAGCCTTTCTCTGTGGCTTCAGTGACTGAGAATCTTTCTCCACTTGTGGGGTCAATTATTCCTCCTGTGCAGGCTTGGGCCTCCAGCAGTCTTTGTCCTGTGATGTTGTCCACCAGGTTTCTGTGCATTGCTTCAGTGATAGACACTTTCTCCAATGTGTCTGTGTCCAATATTCCTGCTATAGGTCCTGTCTCCTCTGTTGGGTCATTCCACATGACTGCAGGTGGTTTAACAGATGGAATGGGGCTCATGGAAGAGGAGTAAGTGGAACCGGTGGTGGAACCAAATGAAGATGTTCGTGAACGGAAGCCTCCCATGCTTCCAGAAAGCATGTCAGCAAATTCTGTGATAGACAGATTTCCGGCTCTGTATGTATCAAGAGCATTGTTGTCAATAAGTCCACGTGAGATAGCATCATCGATGTCATACTGTCTGCCTGACCTCCTGTCAATGATGATGGATTTTACAGTGCCATCAGAGGAGGTCATTGTGATCTCCTCCCATTCACACTCCTGCTCAGCAAGCTCCAGGTAGGTTTGGTGGTCAATGAGTCCTTTCCTGTAGGCCTCGTATACAGTCATTTCTTTGCCTGTCTCTGGGTCTACAATGACAACTCTGCGTTTACGAACTGAGGATTTAGAGGAAGTCTTCCTTTCCCGCTTCTTTTCTTTCAGTAGGAGGAGCACCAGACCAGTGTCAGGATCAGTGATACACTTCTCCATCAGCTGGAGGTAGGTTAGGTTTTCTTCAGTATTAGGATCAAAGAATCCTTTGGTGTCATCAGATGGATCTGTCAGGATCTCATTCATTTCTTCGTCAAAGAAGCCACGATTGTAGGCCACTTCGACTGGCACACGGTGACTTTCCTCTGGGTCAATAATTCCACCTGTGGCAATTTGGGCTTCCAGGAGACGAATACCATGATCTTTCAGGATGAGGCCCTTTTTCATGGCCTGGAACAGGGAGATTGTTTTGCCTGAATAAGGATCTCTATATCCAGTCACTGCACGCTCAGCAGATAGCAACTTGTCTTTAAATTCTGGACCTACGATTCCCATTTTTACTGCTTCACTGACAGTCAGTTTTAGGTTCTTGATTGGATCAATGACATATCCTGTGGCTGCCTGGGCCTCAAGGAGTTCAAATGCAGTACCTGGCCTAATCATGTTCTTCTTCATGGCCTGGTATATTGATAGACGTTCTTTTGAGGACTCCAAAAATACACCAGCAATGCAGCCTGTGCCCTCAAGATACCTTGACAGTCTATTGCTAACCTCTTCCACTGAAAGAAGGCCTTCATTTAATTCAGTGACAGTCTGTTGGTCTATAATTTGGGAACGAACCAGCTCCTCCATTGTAATCTGTTTTCTCAGACCCTTGAATGTCAATCTCTTGTCTCCCAGAGAGAGTAGGCGCAATCCGCCCTCCAGCTTGCATCTCTTGAGAAGCTGTGCATATGACAGCTTCTCATCATTGACTGGGTCAATGAACCCCTTAACATTATCAGTCAGTCTCTCGTTGGTCTCTTTATTGATATAACCTCTTTGCAAAGCAATGTCTGCAGGCAGGTGGAACTGGAATTCTGGATCAATAATGCCACCAGTGGCAGTTTGTGCCTCCAACATTTTCAGGGCATAGTCCTCTGGAACAAGATCTTTTTTCATTGCCTGGAAAAGAGATATGATTTTCCCACTGTATGGATCTTTGTATCCAGTGACAGCTCTTTCAGCAGAAAGAAGTTTATCATGGATCTCAGGTCCAACAACACCCTTACGAACAGCCTCATCAACAGTAAGGGTCTCATTCTTCACTGGGTCAACAATGAATCCTGTTGCAGCCTGTGCTTCCAGGAGGCTGAGGCCTATTTCTGGTTTAAGGAAACCTCTTTTCATTGCTTGGTATATGCTTATCTTGGAGCTTGAGTCTGTTGTGACACCAGCAACGCAGCCTGTGCCATAGAGATACTGTTTCACACTGGTCAACTCCATTATGTCACGGATATTCCTCTTGCCCTGTTTGAGAAGGTTGTATGTCTCCAAGTCGATGATTCGGGCATTGTAAAGTTCCTCAATTGTTATCCTTCTCCTTATGGTCATATATGACAATGGACTATCATTCCTGATGATCTCTCTTTGTTCCATGATCTCAATAATAATGATGATCATCCTCTCCTTAGTGATTTTACCAGAGCGATATTCATCCATGAGTTTCTGTCTCTCCTGCTCTGGAAGCAAATTTGAATTCATGACATCCCAGAGACTCATTGGTTTATCAGCAAGGCCCTCAATTGGAATGTCAATTTGGGTGCTGGTCAGATCACTCTGGGTTTGTTCTTCTGTATAGAGGTACGTCTTCTCCACAACAGTTGGGGACTGAGGCTTGGAGAGGGGGAGGACATACAAGCCTGTGTCTGCATCTCTTTGGCATTTGTCTTTAAGCTGCTTATAGGTTATATTCTCATCAGTTGCTGGATCAGAGAAGGCCTTGTTATTATCTGATGGTTCAGATAGGGTTTCGGCAATTTCTTTACTGAAAATGTTCCTCTGATATGCAACATCCATTGGTACACGGTGGCTATTTACAGGGTCAATGATTCCTCCACTGACCATCTGTGCTTCCAGAAGTGGCATGGCATGTTCTTTCAAGATGAGATCTTTTTGCATTGCTTCAAAGAGGGAGATTGTCTTGCCTGTGAAAGGATCCTTATAGCCAGTGACAGCTTTTTCTGCAGAGAGGAGTTTCTCGTGAAGTTCTGGACCAACAAGACCTGATTTCACAGCTTCATCTACCGTAAGGTGTTGGTTACTCACTGGATCTACAATGAACCCAGTTGCAGCTTGAGCCTCAAGAAGTGAAAGGCCAGTGTTGTGTCTAAGGAGCTTTTTCTTCATTGCTTCATAAATGCTCATCTTCTCCTTTGTAGGTACCAGGTAAATGCCAGCAATGCTTTCAGTGCCCTGAAGGTATTTTCTAACACTGGGATTCTCATGGACTAGTTTGGGTGTTGTTTTGCCTTGTTGAAGATTTTCAAAGGTTATCTTGTCAAGGATTTTGGAGTCATACAGAGAGCCTGCTGCGACAGGAGCTCTTAGTCCTTTGAAGGAAGACTGTTCCCTTTTTTTGGCCTCTTTCTCATCTACAATTGTGATAATAATCTTAATTATCCTTTCAATTGTAATCTTTCCTGACCGATACTGTCTGAGCAGGTCAAGCCTCTGTTCCTCAGTGAGATATTCAGAGTTGATAATTTCCCAGAGGGTCATCTTCCTGCCCTTAAATGGTCCAGAATCAAGCTCCAGAGTTGCCTGAGTCATAGCCTCTTTCATCTGAGCTTCAGTGTACATTGTCTCCTCCTTGTCATTGATTGCTTCATTAGACAGAGGGAGAAGCTGGAGACCAGTTTTCTTGTCAGTTACACATCTCTTGAAAAGCTGTGAGTATGTGACACATTCTTTTGTGTTTGGATCAAAGAAACATTTAGTTTCATCAGTTGGGCTGCTCAGAGACTGTTTCATTTCATCATCAAAATAATTTCTCTTGCAAGCCACCTCATGAGAAATGTGATGACTCTTAACAGGATCAATGATACCTCCAGTGGTCATCTGGGCATCGAGCAATCGGATACCTTGCTCTTTGGGAATGAGATCTTTTTTCATTGCCTGGAAAAGAGATACAGTCTTTCCAGTGTAGGGATCCTTGTAACCCGTAACAGCTCTCTCTGCAGACAAGAGCTTTTCATGAAGCTCAGGACCAACAACACCTGCTTTCACAGCTTCATCAACAGTGTACATCTGCTTGTGAACAGGGTCAATCACATACCCACTGCCTGCTTGGGCTTCGAGCATATTCAATGCAAGCCCAGCCCTCATCATGTTCTTCTTCATAGCTTGATAAAAGGACATTGTCTCCTTAGATGAATCAATGATTACACCTGCAATGCAGTTTGTACCCTTCAGTGCTTTGTGAACTGGCTCCATTTCAGAGACCTCTTTGGTTGTAATATTTCCTTTGTGCAACTTGTTGTACAGATCTTTATCAATGATTTTGGATTCCAGGAGCTCACTGGCAGGGACAGGTGCCCTCAGACCATCAAAGGTAATTTCATTCTTCTTTTCTTTTTCCTCGGCCACAGTAATCACAATCTTAATGATCTTTTCAATTGTAATTTTGCCAGTTTTGTACTGACGAAGAAGGTCCTTCTTCTGATCTTCAGTGAAGTACTCAGAGTTGATTATTTCCCAAATGGTGACAGTTTTTCCCTTGAATCTTCCAAATGGCACAGACACAGTTGTTTTACTGAATACATCTTTGGTCTCCTCTTCTGTGTAAATACTGGAGCATTGAGCAGCTTTGTCTGTGATTGGCAGGAGTAACAGACCAGTCTCTGGGTCAGAGTGGCATCTTGCTATCAGCTCAGAATAAGTCAAAGGTTCCTGAGTGCTGGGGTCAAAGTATCCCTTAGAATCATCTGAAGGTTTCTGAATAATTGTATTCATTTCTGGATCATACTGTCCTTGCTTATAGGCTATTTCATTGGGTACACGGTGACTGTTGATGGGGTCAATAATGCCACCAGTAGCAATCTGAGCCTCAAGGACTCTGATGGCATGATCGTGTTCTAACAGCCCCTTTTTCATGGCTTCAAAAACGGAGATCTTTCCACCAGTGTATGGATCCTTGTAGCCAACAACAGCCCTCTCAGCTGAAAGCATTTTATTGTGTAGTTCAGGTCCAATCAAGCCTTCCTTGACAGCCTCATTAACAGGAAGTTTCTGATTCTTGATGGGGTCCAACATGTAACCAGTGGCTGCTTGTGCTTCAAGGAGGATCATGGCTGTGCCAGGAGTAATCTTCTTTTCTTTTGATGCTTGATAGATTGACATCTTTTGATTACTTGGTGTCAAGACACCAGCAATGGCATTCTTTCCTTTGAGAATTCTTTTTATATTATCAGTTTCACCAAGCTCACGAACAGTGATTTTGCCATTTTTCAGCTGTTCAAACTCCTTCTTGGGTAAAAGGCCTAAGTCATGAAGTCTGCTTGCAGGTACCTTTTCGCGGATGCCATCAAAAGCTAATGGATCTGGTCTCTTGTCTACCCCATCCACCATGTCACCTGCACTTTGACCATTGTAAACATTCTTTGTTGTCCCAACTATTGTTACATGGATGCTCTCTTTGTCTGGGACTTTATCAGTTTGAATGTCAATTTCTCTTGTGTGCTGGTCTTTCTGGGCTTCTTCGAGTTGCTGTAGTTTGTCACGTAACTTCTGGTTCTCCTCTGCAAGAATTTTTTCCTGTTCTAGTCTCTTCTTTTCTAATTCTTGCATTTGTTTTTGCTTGTTAAGCATTTCTTGTTCTGCTTCTTTTTGTTTACTAAGAGCCGCATCCATGGTAGCCTTAAGTTTCTTCTTCTCCTCCTCCATCTGCTGTCTTTGGCGGTCCTGTTCATCTTTGAGAGCCTTTGCTTTTTTGACTTCCTCTTCAAACTGGCTCTCCAGCCTCTTTTTCTCATCTTCAATTAGCTTCTCTTTCTTTAACAGCATCTCCTTCTCTGTCAGGAATGTCTGTTGAAGCACTGTCTTTTCATGCTCCATTTGTTTCTGCTGTGCATCAGCCATCTGACAAAAAGAAAAGAAAATATTAGTTACGATAGGTTTATAGCTGGAACACTTTAAAACTTTTTGTTTTTGTTATTTCGGTTATTCAATATAAAATTAAAATAATTTATACAATGCACTCTGCTTATGCATATAGGGGTACAATAACAACTAAACTAACATTTACCATATCTGAACTGTTTTTTCCTCAGGTAATTATGATCTTACTGGTATTTTCAGATCGATTGGAACTAACTGAAGAGTTCTTTCATTTGAGATCTGGGGAAACTAAAAGTGGAAGTCTCTGTGGACTGAAACAGAGTGGTGCTTGAAACTTTCTGAATCCTTTAAAATTTTCTATGTATTTCTACATACAAAATGTGTAAAACATCACCATTTTTTCACACAAGTCCTAAAATTATGCAGAGAAAATAAAACAAGACAAAAATATATAATCATATTTATACATTAAGGAAATAGACCAATATACATTTCAGTGATTGGTAAAAGTATTTGAATCTGAATTAAAAGTAGTCATTTTTAAGGCTAAATGGTAAGTGGGGTGTTTCATTTGGGTGAGACCCTCTTTTCTTGTGAAGAATATGCATCTATCACAATCTGAACTGAAGTCAATGGAAGCTGATGAACAGTAGTAGTAGTAGTTTTCCAGGTATAAGGAATCTAGGGTGTTACTTAAGTAACTAAGGGCCTGTCTTTCAATAACTGATATTAATGTTCATAAGTCCATTTACGTAGATGTCTGTGGACCACCCAGAAGCTTGCTGTAATTTTCATTTTATGGATGGATAAGAAAAACAGAATTCTTTAAAAGCTGCTATTCAGCATAAGAACCTTATTCCATCTATGAAACATGGTGGTAGTATCATGATTTGGGCCTGTACACCTTAAATGGGCCAGGATGGTTTATCATCATCCATGATAAACAATCTATTCTAAATGGAAGAATATATTTTGAAAAATACTAATAAATTCTTAAGGAAATATCAGGACCACTGTCTATAAATTGAACCTCATGAGACAGTGGGCCACATCTATAAACAAAACAATGTTTAAGTCAAAGGAATGGGTTAAAATTCCTCAAAGCTGATTCACGACTGATTAGCAATTACCTAAAGATGTTTCTGCAGTTATTGCTGAAAAAAAAGTTCACACAACATACTTAAAAGCACAACATAATTATGCCTCTCACTGATATGCAATATTGGCTTATTTTCCTCAATATACTAGTAGCATATGTAATATTTTAGTCTTGTAAAACTGGTGATGGTAGCTTTGTAATACATAAATACATAAGAAAATTTAAAGGGTTCTTAAACACTTCAAGCACTCTTGTAGGGCCCAGAACAAATGAAAGTCATGCTCATTTAATTTGAAGTGATACAATCAGTAAGTCACAGGAAAAGTCTGCATTTTCTGCATAAACAACAAAATCAGACTATAGCTTACATTTGTTTAGACACTTCAGTGAAGCATTTTGTATTCAGTTGAGTCCTAACTATTGGATATCGTTAACTTTTAATTCCTTTATTTTTTGGGTTAAATATACTCCAGTGGGTGTATTCAGAAAATAATTTAGAAAAGCAAACCTAATTCACATGGACTGTACAAACTAAGTGAAACTTCACCATCTTTTTTTGTGTTTTTTTTAACTATGTCTGTTTATAATAACAATGACAATGCTCATAATTCAAAACAACATGGATTGTCGATATGAGATTGATTTAAAAAAAATATATATTTATATACATTCAAAAACTTTGCACTTTCCCACTGAGGGATGATGTTTGAGTGAGTTTTGGATTGAAAGCAATATGTTGCATGTCTTTAAATGACGAAACATTCCAGGACACAGGGATGCATTCAGGAAATGATTTGCATGAGCACAGTGCACTGTAAAAAAAAATCAAATTATAGACATGTTCAAAATCAAGAATACAGATTTGTGGTTAGTGTGATCAGAGAGGAATATAGAAAATTTAAAGAAGGAGGTGAGTTAGTCTTTTGACAGTTAACAATGACATAAGCTGCTCTGCTATGCCATTTTTGACACAATACCTCTTTAGACTTATTTTGACGTTCTTCAGCCTCCTTTTTCAGTCTAGCCTTCTCGTTCTCTAGGTCTGCGATAGCTTTGCGAAAATCATCAGCCTCTTTGCTGGTATTTAGTCTCTCGTATTCCAGTCTTTCAACTGCCGTCATTTTTTCTTTGGTGGCAATTTCAGTCTCATGAAGGCGAGTAGCAATTGTATCTGCCTGTTTCTTGAATTTTTTAGCCTCTTCTTCAGCTTTGGCCTGTGCTTCACTGAGCTGAGAAACCTGAAGTTTAAGTCTTTCTGCTTCAGCGATGATCTCCAACTGCCTTTTTCTCTCTGCTTCAAGTGAGCGCTGGTATTCCTCTGTTTCTTCCTCTAGACGCTGCTGCATTAGTTGTTTGTCCTCCAGAAGCTTTTGGGCCTGTTCCTGAGCTAAGTCTTTCTGCTTTTGGAGCATCTCTGCTTCAGCTTTGAGTCTAGATGCTTCTTGTATGGCCTGCATTTTCTCTTTGAGCATTTTTTCTGCAAGAGCTCGTTGCTGATTAAGGTCTTCCTCTGCGATCTGCCTCAAGCGGGCAGCTTCCTGGGCCTCGACACTGAGCCTTGCAGCATCCTCTGCAAGCTTTTTCATATTTTCAGCCTCCTCGGCAAGGAATTTTTGAGTGTTATCTTTGTCTTTTTTGATGAGACGTTGGTTTTCCTCCTCAATTCTGGTTTTAAGTTTGAGTAGTTCCTCCATTTGAACCTTAACCTTGAAAAGCTCCTCCTCCACCTGGCCCCTCTGTTTAACAGCATCATCAACCTCATCTTTCAGGCGCTGCAGCTCTTCATCGAGGACAGACTTCTGTTTGTCTGTTTCGTCAAGCTTAAGCTTAACCTTTGTGAGCTCTTGCTCCACCTGGAACTTTTGTTTTAATGTTTGCTCGGCTAGTTTTTTGTGCTTTGCCATTTCATCATCAGCTTGTTGTTTCTGCTTGAGTGCGGCAGCTTCCGTTTGTGCTCGCTTTGCAGCTTCAAACTCAGCTTCCTTCCTCAACCTCTCAGCATCTTCCTGAGCTTTGGCTTGGTTTGCAGCTTCTTGTTCTGCAGCAGCTTTTTGTCGTTCTGCATCTTCTGCTTGTTGACGGAGGAGAGCTGCCTCCCTTTCTGCCTTCTCCTTGGCAGCCTCTGCCTCTTTAGCAAGCTTCTTGGCTTTCTCATACTCTTCCTTAAGGTTCTTTTGCATGAGACTATCCTCCTTTTGTTGTGCAAGAACACTTTGCACCTGGTGCTCAGCTGCACTGCATTTCATAGCCGCTTGCTGGGCTGCAACAATTTGTTTTTCTGCCTCTTTGTCAGCCTCATCTTTTTGCATTCTGGCTTCCTCTGCTCTCTTTTTTAGACGTTCAAGCTCTTCTTGGGCTGCCTTACGTTGTCTGGCTGCCTCTTCTTCAGCAGCAGCAATCTTTTTGACCTTTTCCTCTGCCTCTCTCCTCCTGTTCTCCTCCTCGAGGGCAAGCTTCCTCAGTTTCTCTGCTTCTTCCTCTGCTCTGAGCTTGCTTTGTTGAGTTTCCTCTGCTATGTTTTTAAGCTTATTCAGTTCTAGCTCCAGATCAAGTTTTCCAGATGAAGCCTTTTCAAAGTTTAGCTTAAGGATTCGGATTTCTTCTTCAACAGCCCGTCTCTGTTTTAGTGTGTCATCCACTAATGCTCTTTGTCTTTCCATTTCAGCCTCAGAAGACTTTTTCAGTTGGATTATCTTTTCCTCAATTTCTTGCTTGTGCTGGTTGGCCTGGTCCTCAAGAGCTTTTCTCTGGTAAGCCTCATCCTCAGCTTGTCGTCGGAGCCGCTCGTTCTCTGCCTCCTTTTCTTTCAGGGCAATTTCAGCCTCTGTTTTTAATCTTGTGGCTTCACTGATAGCAGCAAGTTTCTCTTTGAGAATCCTCTCAGCCTCGGCTCTCTGACGAGCTGCTTCATCCTCTGCTATTTGCCGCTGATGCTTGGCCTCTTCTGCAATGGCTCTAAGCTTGCTTGCCTCTTCAGCCAGGTCCCTCATCTTGATGGCTTCTGCTTCAAGAAGTTGTTTGCTCTTCTCTGTATTGGACATGGACTCCTTTTCTGCCTTAGACTTCATCTGGATTAATAAATCCATTTCACTCCTAACTGTGGCCAATTCATCTTCCAGCTGTTTCCTTTGCTGCTGAGCTGCAGCAACTTCATTCTTCAGGCGATAAAGTTCATCCTCGAGGAGAGATCTCTGTTGCTCGGCATTGTCAAAGTCTGCTCTGAGTCGGATGAGCTCTTGTTCTGCAGTGAGCTTCTGCTGAGCTGTGCTCTCAGCTACCTTCCTCTGCCTCTCGAGCTCCTTCTCGGCCATATCTTTCTGCTTCAGCGCCGAATCTTCAGCTTTGGCTCTCTTCTTAGCCTCACGCTCTGCCTCCTCCTTTTGTTTCTCAGCTTCCTCTTGAGCAAGGCTCTTTTTGTGAGCTTCTTCTTCGGCTTGAAGTCTTAGACGAAGGGCTTCATTAGCTTTCTGCCTCCATTTTTCAAGCTCTCTTTCAGCCTCTTCTCTGGCATTTTCAGCATCCTCTTGTTGTTTTTTGAGACGGGCTGCTTCTTGTTGCAGCTGAAGGACAGCACCATGCTCTTGCTTGAGTGATTCCTCCAACTTGGAGGTCTTTTCTACAAAAGAAATGTGTTTGCTCTGGAGCTCAGCAGCGGCAGTCTTCTGTGCTGCCACATGAGCCACCTTAATTTGTCTTTCCTTTTCAATCTCTGCTTGTTTGACCTGCCTCTCAGCCTCTTCGGCCTGCCTTTGGAGGTTTTCAAGGTCTTCAAGAGCTTTTTGTTTTTGCCGAGCAGCTTCTTTCTCTGCCTCTGATTTGCGCTTGAGTTCCTCCTCTGCCAGGCGCTTTTTCTGTGTTTCTTCATTAACTTGTTTACGGAGCTTCTCAGCCTCTTCTTGAGCAACTTTTCGAAGCTTTTCTGCTTCAGCTGCTCTGTCGCGAAGCTGTTGAAGCTCAGATTCTGCAGTAGACTTTTGTTTTACAGTCATCTCAAGTTGGATCCTGATGAGCCGGATTTCCTCCTCAATCTTGGATCGGCTTCTTAGTGCTTCTTCCACTTGATGGCTTTTGTCTTTGATCTGCTGCTCTGAGAGGTTTTTGAGCTCATGCAGCTCCAGCTGGATGTTGTGCTTTTGCTTCTCTGCGTCTACAGCAGCTGTTTCTCTCTTGCTCACTTCTTCCTGCATTCTGAGCTTCAGCTCTTGAGCTTCTTTCTCAGCTTTAGCAATGGCCTTTGCGTGAGCTTCAGCTAACTGCTTCTGTTTGTCTAACTCAGCCTGCATCTCCGCCATCTTTTTCTGCTCTTCCGCTTTGAGTTTCTGTGCAGCTTTCTGTATTAGTGGAGGCAAATGTAAAGAAAGGATTATAATCAAGCATGACAGGTTAAAGGTAATAGTTTACATCAACCAGCTCTAAACAGTGTGAATTTGTTATTACTTTTGTGATCATGCCCAAAACACACTTGTTTAAGAGCAAGTTAATGTAATGCATTACCTCTGCAATGTTATGGTTTAAATTAGCTCAAAGAAGAGATCAATCACTAGATGCAAATTAGGTGCACAATCATTCACGTGATGTTAAATTCACAATGCAATCAAACAAAAACATGACAAGGAGGTTAAGAAAAAATGGAAGATGCTGATTTGTCAATTAATGTATGGAAACAAAATATCAATTCACATCACAGCAAGAAAATCATGGCATGCAACTGTAGCTGTAGCACTAACTTTGTAAAGCTGAGCTACGCTTCTTTTTTAAAAGCATCTTTTGTGCCCCATTATTCTGTTTGCAAAGTGTTGGATCTATAAATACTTATGTGTTAAGTCAGAGTACTGTTCACACCATTCTCTCAGACTGGTTTTTATCTCGTCCCATGCACTGGGGGTTCTTTAAATCACCGTTTGTGAATAAATAGAGAGAAGGGAAGGCCATGTCAAAGATGAGAAGTTCAAATGGAGTCATTTTTGAAAGCAAGAATAGGAAGCACTTTGAATTCTATTAAATACTGTCAGTAAAGATGTCAGCGTGGTATTTCTACAGGAGACTTTAATGAAAACTGAAAATAAATATGCAATGGAAAGTCAAAATGCAGTTTGAGAGAAACACAGATGTTGGGCTGACAGGAAACAGGTATTGCACAGTAAGTAGGTACCTGAAACACTGAATAATTTACCTTTTTAATGCTCAAACAAGTTGCAAAGCACGGGCAAGCAGTTAAAAAGAAGCAAGGACACAAACAAAACATCAGGTTAGGAAAGAATGTAAAATCTTTAAATTTGTGTTACGTTAGATAAAAAAAGAGAACTGAAGACCATGATAACCAAAGTGAACCACTGAGTAATAACTTTTAAATTTAACCTCAGGGGAAAAAAGTGGCCAGTGGGATAAGGGAGCAAAAGAAAGCTGAGAGAAGTGAAAGAAAGAACCCCTTATTCTCAGTCTACAACAGCACAACACACTGAATGGATGGAAATGTAATAATTAATGTGTATGAACACACAAATCTGATCATTCAAGTTTTAGCCACTGAGTTATTGCCTCTGTAAAGCCTTTAAGTGAATAATACATGTTGATGCACTTTTCATATGAAGATAAGTCTAAATAAATCAATAAACTGTATTTTTTAATTATTACTTTGAGTTGGTTCCTATTTAAGCACACTGAAAATAAGAAAATGATCCCTACTGGAAGCTTAAAAACTTCTTTCTTCAGCTAATAGTCAGCTACAGCATGCCTATGTTTCATGCATAGCCAGGGCAAAGGAACTATTTGTCACCCGTACATTAAATATAACGTGTATGAGAGACACAAGTGCTTGTATGCGTGCATGCATGCATTGTGGTGACCAGTGGAAAATATGTGGTTTGTTTGTTGGTTGTAGGTTGGTTGGTTTGTTGATAAGGTTAATGTTAGAATTTTCACTGTTTGGGACCCTCAGACAGTTTTCACGCACCTCCTCGTCCTCCAAGTGTTGCTGCCTGTCGGTGATAAACTTGATGTACTGACTTGTCAGAGTCATCAGTTCACTGTACCGGGTCCTCAGTGTTACATACTAATGCAGGTAGAAACAAACATTTACAAACAGGTCAACTTAAGGTACATGGAACATGGGCTACACTTATTTAGTACAACAACAAAATACAGCACCCCCTACTCATGTATGTGCTCTATATATATCAGGGGTGTAAATACAAGTTTGGTTATGATACAATATTATATTGAATTATTGATGTTTGCCAATTTTACAGAGTCTGCCATTATACTATTTTAATTCACTTCAGAAGTCAGGGATCACTACATGTGCTGACTTCCATACACATATAAATTAATCTTTTTAATCTCTGAGCTCAGTCTTATGCTTAAATAAAAAAAATCTGTTCTTGTTACAGAATAGACTATGAAGTACCACATTTTGTATATCAAGTTTTAATATTTCCACATAATGGAAATGAAAACTTAAGTACATTTCTATACATCACAGCAAGATATAGTGTAAGTTTTACTCCTATGTCACGTCTCAAGTGTTAATGGAACTGGTATAATAGCTGGGGTAGCACACTCTGGCTTCATCATAGTTACACACCACACTGTTGGATGTCAGCATTTTCTAAAAACAAGAATAAGTCATTTTTGGTGATAAAACAAATGTGAAAAATTCTACATCTTCTTTCTTGAGCACATTGTACAAAAATGACTATTTTATCAATTATCACTGTTTTCACTGTACTGTTACACCCCTGCTATATACTGTCCTTTTCCCCAACAGTCACACACCAGTGAGCATGTCAAGGGCAATGTGGAGGGGCTGGAGACTGTTCCACCAATCCTCCGACTGGTAAACGACCTCTCCAGCCCCTCCCTGCCTCCTGTAATTCCTTCACAGTGATAATAATATTCACTTATTGTAAACTATTGTAACGCACCTCTTGAATGATGTTGTCAGAAGCAGAATCCAGCTTGGTTTTCTTCAGGGGAGAAGCAAGAGGTTCCACTTGAGCTTTGTAGGCAACCAGCTGGAGTTCGTAGTCCTATTTGTACAAAGAAGATTAGTTATTCTACAATTATTTTACAGGACATACAAAATGCATGAAAATGTTTTTTTGTTTAAGTCTTACCTTGATAGAATCAATATACGCTTTGGCATACTTTTGACACTCATCAACTTTGTCTTTGTTCTGTTCAATCTCCTCCAGGAGTTTCTGTTTTGAAAAAGTAAAAAAAAAAAAAAAAATAAGATATAGATATATACAATAAGATAGAAAATAAGATGTGGTAATGTAATTAGCACACACCTTCTCCTGGGCAAGCTGATCTTTCAGAGTTTTGCTGTCAGTAATAGGCACTGCCTGGATCTTCTCCTGCCTTTGCTTGGCGTCACTAATCCAACGGATTAGCCAATCATAGCTCTCACGGTAGTAACCAAGCTGCCGACCAAGTTGCTCCAGCTCTCTCTGGCGGAGGTCGATCTGGGTGAACACTGCCTTCCAGCGGTCCTGGAGACTAGACATCAGCTGGCGGTAGTGGTCCAGTTCAGCATCACGCTCGCTGTGCACACGGGACATCTTTTCACTCACAGCAGAGGCTTTCTTTAGCTCCTCCTCCAGGGAGTCAAACACAGGCTGTTCACCTTCAGCTTCAGCTCGCATTTTCTGGAGTTGTCATACAAAAAAAAAGTCCATCAACTGTGAGCACGTGTTAGCATTTATAAGCATGAGGCTAAACAAATGTGAAAATATTAATAAGAATGGATAAGATTTATATTGCGCTTTACTGATGACCGTGCTCAAAGTGTTTACACTGGATCCATTATTCACCCACTCCTCACTCATACTCTGTGATGGAGATCCACATGTGTGGCCACAGCTGCCCTGGGACACACTGACGGAAACGTGGCAGGCAGTGTGCACTAACAGCCTCTCCAACCAGCACCGAAACATTCACACACATTCATACACCAGTGATGCCGACAATGGAGGCAAGGAGGGGGAAGTTTCTTGTCCAAGGGCACAAATTTCTGACTGGTACTGTACACTTCATGTAATGCAGACTGACTTCATGAACAATATCTTAAGATTCATTTTATTAAAACAATGTAAAATTAATTTATTTTATTACCTTCAGCTTAGTTCTGTAAGTTTCTACTTCCTTGATATCACTGGGGACGGTGTGAACCTCACGCAGACAATCCTCATACTGCTTTAGGACTCCCTCAGCCCCCTGTGTGTTACGGATGACCATCTCCACAGTCTTCAGCCTGGGACAAGAAGCATAAATAAATTAATGAAAACAAAGGGCTTTTGGAAACTTTTTTGTTCAGTGGACGTGATTGGGGACTTACTTCTCCAGATAAACAGAGGACAGCATGTGGACATGGTCCATCTTCTGCACAGTGAGTTCAAGCTCTGACCGCAGCACAGGAGTTGAGGCAGACTGTTGAGGGGAAGCTAAGAGCGGTTGCGTCTTCACAGTTACCTTATCAAGGTCCATCTTAAGGCTGTCAAGCTCTCCCTGGACTTTCTGTGGAACAAAAAAGATTAAAGTTACTAACATGAAACAGGATAAAAGGAAATTAAATTTAAACCAGACTACAAAGTAGAGGATATTTACCAGAAAATAACTGTGAGGATGTTGTAAAATAAATCTGTGCTGGGACTCTGTGCTCTGGATAAGCCACAAGCTCAGTTTTATTTTCAATGTTTTCACATGAGTATAAAACAGCGCTTCTGCAGCAAGTATCCCTGTAATCCCTGTAATCTCATACTACATCTAAATTTTAACATTATAACAGTTTGATTCTGTAACTTTCTGTACTGGAGTTATTTTTTCCTTTTCTCTACACTTTGCAGGGAAGGACATTCAGTTACAGACAGTGCTGCTTTTCATCCCTAATCAGTTACATAATTAGTCAACTATTTCCCCAGCATATATTTGGTTGTTTGTTTCAACATACTCAACAAATTTGCTGTAATTTAAGTTTAGTACCTTCTGCTGTGTTGTTTTCTGAGCGCATTCTTTCAGAGGCTCTTTTTCCACTGGTTTGCGGATGCGACTCACAGTCTGAGCCTCACAGTCCTCTATACGCAGACGCAGGTCCTTGACCTCAGAGATGTAGTTCTTACACAGAGTCTCATCCTGCTGACCTGCATGACAGCATTTGTGTTAAATCAAAACAGCAGGAATTAAGACAATTAATTTGGCTTAGAAGTAAAGAGAAAAGATTATAAGTTCAGTTAACATAGGTTTGTTTTTATTGTATGAAGCAGTATGACATTTCATTTCATGAACAGATATTGTTATTTAACTTGGGTATGTTTGAGTCATTTTTCACATTCTCAAACCATGACTCGACTGCAGTGCATTTAAAAGGCCGTCCATGCAGTTCTTCATATTTCTGGTCTAAAACACACAACTGTTGTAAATTGTAATGTAAATTACTGCTATTTCGCACACATTTAGCATGTTTAAAAACTATGTATGGCTGCTTGACAGAAAACATAATATATACTGTCACCAACACATGGGTTCTGTTTGAGGCAGCCAGTAAACGCAACTACGGAGCCAGAACAACATGCAGTCACACAAGACACTTATTTAGACACTTATGTTTGAACAACTCATCCAAGGCTTAAAAAGCTTTTATCTACATCAGCTTGCTGAGCCATAGCTTTGGTTTGCTTTATATCACTCACCTTTAAGCTTAACAACCATTAGTCCTGAAAGGTGAATTGACAATTATATACTGTAAAAGTCCTGATACACTTCAGATATATTCCCTTTTTCCTACCATGAATAGTAAAAATTAATCAGCTGGTCACATTGTAGGAGAACTTTTACCTTTCTCCATGGAGCGAAGCAGGTTGTCAAAATGCTGGGTGGACTTGGTGTATTCATCCTCAACCTGCATGCGGTCATCAGGCCCAAAGAGCTGCGAGTCCTGGCTGTCGCGCATGAAGTCCTGGTAGTGGAGCTCCAGGTTTCTCATGATGAGCCGGTATTCCTCTGGTTTCATGGTTTTTAACTGCGCAAGGTAGAAAAGAACAGCGGGCTGATTAAAAGGCAGAACTCCTCAACTATAATCCTACTTTAAGTGTTCAATGTTGTAATTTAATATCACCTAAAGTTGTATTTTAGATGGAGTCAGATCCATTTCATGATCTCTAACATGCCAAACAATAAAGCATGAAATAGTCCCTTGTGGTTTATTTCACAAAGGCTGACTCCAAAGCCACTTAATCCTTTTTTAATACCAGTAACTGAATTTGATTTTAAACACAATGAAGCTAAATGAATCCCATCCTTAACATAGCCTGCTATATAGATTTCACATATATACTTGATAACTTTTGGTACAGATTTTTTATTTTCTTTTAAACTCTAATGATGTTACTTTATTCATATTAATGCCAACCATGGTGATGTTCCAGGAGCGTATCTGTGTATAGTCTTTCATCAGGTATTGCCATGACAACAGACTCTTCATGTTTATATGCAGTATCTGCCACATGGACACCATCTGCTGATGACCTGCATCCAGACTGAAGGGCAAAAGGCATAAGCATAATGTAAAAATAATGTCCAATTCAAAAAAGACAAACATGGAAATAAGCAGGTCAATTTCTGCTGTCACAAGTGATTCCGTATTCTCACCTGGACACACTGTCCACAGCCTCCTTGTTGACTGGAGGTACAATGAAGCAGACAGAAGGAACCACTGCCTCGTGTCCGGAGCGGTTCAAGACCTTCCACTTGAAGGGCTGAGAGTTGTTTAGGAGTGCACACTCATCTCCTTTATGGACAGTGATCTGAAACACATTGCAGAAGGCATATTCAGGCTCTGCTGCAATAGTGATAAAGCTAGAAAACCATTATCTGTATTGGCTGACTATTCTAACCTCCTGCTGCTTGAAGTCACAGACAGCTTGGATGGGCAGTTTGCCTTTGATGGAGGTTGTGGGGCTGCGTGGTTTCAGCTGGATGATGGACCTGGCTCTCTTGTTCAGACTGGTGACCAGAGTCTTGTATTCATTCAGCTGTTCCTTCTCCTCCTGTTAAATAGAAGAACTAGCTTAAATAAAAGCTATGCTACTATTTTGATGTGTCGTGTTTTAAATTCAAACTGTCAGCAAGCACATCTGCCCACCACAGCATCCTGCAGCAGATCCTCCAGGCGTGTGGCTGTTGTAGAGCGATCACAGCTGTATTTCTTTTTCATGTTCTCTTGCATTTTCTTCATCTTGTCCTCAGCCTCTTTCACATCTGTAAAGAACTGCAAAGACAGGAGACAGGTAACAGTCACCTTTATGAAACTCTGTTCAACAAATATGTATGAATCTTTATGAAAGAATCACTAGAATTAGCTTATTATGTCCCACACCTGGTAGTAGGCTGTGTTTTCCTTTAGATGAGCCTCTATACAGCAGCACAGCTGGAGGATCCAGCTCCACTGAGTTTGCAGGGCACCTGTGAAGGTCTAGCAAAGACCAATGGGGCATGATAACTGTAGGTTAGTTTGGGCCTCAGTGAATTGAATTTTTCCCTGCATGCTGCCCACATTACTGTAGTAATCACCTCAATTGTTTTCTTGCCGGGATGTCCATCTTTGACAAGTTTGTCTCCCATTGCCTTGATATCATTTACCTTCTTCTCCCTTAGTTCCAGCTCTCTCATGAGACCCTGAAGAGCACACAGGACAGAACTCATGGTCATATTTATTTAATAAACCTTTGTCTGGGAAAGGGAAGGGCTGAAATTATAAATATAAATGAATCACTGCAGAAGTTCTTCATATAAAACGCACTGAGTAATTGTCTTTCTTAGCTGTCATGTTGGAGTTCTGGTCACTCCAGTCAAAGTTGACCTCTTCTTCTTGTTTGTCATTCAGCCACATCAGTTCCTTAAAGGCAGCAGTGACAAAGGCATGCAGTGATTCCAAGTTCCTGAGGCGAGACTTGGAAGAGTTCTGAAAGAGAAGCGAATAAAAAGAACTTACACAAATATCAGAATATCATCAATAAAAAAACATGTTTGAAATAATATAAATCATTTACCAGTAGTTTGCCATACTGAAGGTCCAGCTTTCCCAGGTATTCTCTGTATGTGCCTTTACTGACAGGAGATAACTGGGTCTGCAGCATAAAAGGCAGAGAACAGCATACAGTTATTAAGTTATTGTCAGACATTCTGGAGTTCATTCTAGAGGTTTGATTCCATCCCTATTGTACCTCGTCAGACTTGGCCCGTTCAATCTTGGATTTAAAATCTTCCACAGTCTGATGCAGTCCCCTGTGGCTGCCCAGCTGGGACTCCACTGAGGGCAGATCAGATCCCCACTCTGCCTCATCAATACGCCGCTGGTTCTCTTCCACCCAGGCCAGCAGGTCTTGGACATAGCGCAAGGTCACATCATCTACTTCCGGTCGCACCTTCATGGTGGTCTGCTGAGGAGTCTGGGAGAGGGGAACCTGGGCAGTAGTTAAAGCAGCAGCCTTCAGACGAAGGTTGTAATCACTGCGCAGGTTCACCAAGCGCTCGTGGAGGCGGTAAACTCTGTGGAGATCAAAACGAAAGGCCAGCTTTTAGATGTCAATCACCTCACTTTTTAGCACATATTACTATTTGATTAAATCTCCCTAAAGCTCTTTACTGATGTTTTCATTGTTTTCGGTGGAAGGGACCGTGTTATTATTAAGTGATTTGAATGCAGCATACGAAGCACCCACCTGCGATACATCTGTTCAGCCTGAGGGTGGCGCCCATCTTTAAGCATCTGCACATCATTGAAGAGCAGGCGAATCATGTTGTCTGCATTATCCAGCTCCCGTTCCACCTCGGCTGTGTGCTGAGCTGGTTTGCCTGCGTTCAACAGACGAATGTCCTGAAAGAAAGACAGGAAACAGAAAGAGTAATTTCCAGCAAATTTGGAAAAAAAATTAAAAGACTACTTTAAATGACTGACAAACAAACTTTCTTTGCTTGAAAGACATAACAGATTATCAGAATTATCACAGTAACATGTCTGATTTTATAAATGCAATAATATTATCAGACATGTGAACACAGCACCCATATCCAGCATTTGTCTCCTGCTACAGCTGAATTAAGGGCTTTTAAGAAATTTAATAGGTGAATTTAAAATTTAAAGTGATGGAAGAAAAAGTAGCATGTTGTCACAGCAGTCACATGGCCTAATTGTTTGTGATCATAATCTGGATTGTCTGTCATTTGTGAGCACACACTAGAAAAGTACACAGATATTTGGTATTTACACTGTTAGGACAAAGGTGAACTTACCGTCTGGAGCAGGCTCTCCAGGTGACTCAGCTGCTTATCACACAACCCGGACTCCATCTGGACTTTACTGAAAATCCTCTGAAGTCTCTCAAGTCTGCACGAGATGGACGATAATCAAGATCAACACAACAAAATAATATTGTGACAATCACTCAATCATCAGCAGCCTGTGATATATCCAGGACTGAAATGGCTTTTATACAACACAAGCCAATGCTAACAACATGCCATTCACACCACTTACGGCCATCTGCATTGCAGCAAATATTCCAGTTTATGAGGGTCACTCACAAATGCCATGTTCCACCTCGTCATCGGAATATCATTCAAGCTAAAGCAAAGTTGGCTCCTTTCATTGTCCCATATCTCCGTCATGTGTAAGCTAAGAGTGAAGCAAAAATCTTCCAATCTTCTGACAGATACGTCTAGTCTGCTCATTTAGTCATTTCCCAACTGAAAACCATAGAGAAGGCTGTCAGACTGCAAGATGAGCAAGTCTCATGACAGGAAACCCACCCCTTTGCAGGCGTGACGTATCATTACTCTAAATACTAAAATAATGTACAGTGTCTTGTCCATTTTCATTAGATTTAATTATATCTATTTGTGTAGCAGTGGGAACACTCTTATCTCATTTAGTTTCAAACTAACACATATGTTAAAATCTGTGTTTTACTAAAACATTTGAATATAGTGAGTAAATAATAATCAAATTTTCAATGACATAATTTAGTTTGTCAGACCAACTTCAGTAAGTATGCTAATTCAGTTATGTTGAAGCTAAAATCTAGCTGGAATTTTTGTGTTTTGAAGCGTTTCTAACAACATTACAAACTTCTTTTTTTCCTGGTTTCTCATTATCATGATGAAGGAATAGAAAGATTTTTCTCCTACTTGTGTTAAATCAGCTTTGTCTTACCCTCTAACATTAGTAGCTGATGTTAGCTTAGCCAGCTAACTTTGCTAGCTTTTCCATTGACAAAACATAATGAATATGTAAATTATTCATTTTAATTCAGAAGTATGTGATTATTCTCTCTTCTTTATTCTTTATATCATGCTATGTACTGTATTTATGGAAACCCAGGTTTAGAGTTATCTCCAGTTTATTCACCTTATGTGGTGCCAGTGAAATAATGGGCCTCTCTTAACAGCTTTAAAACAGGCCTAACTATTTTCCTGGGCTTCAACTGCAATTTATTACTTTAAGTATTTCACAATTTCTATGCCTTTTTCTAAGTTTTATTATCTTTAATCTGATTTATTTGAGTTCTGTCTGTGTCGCTGCATATATATATATATATATTTATATTTTTTTTTTGTATGTTATGATGTGTACAGTCCTTTCGTTAACTGTGGTTATTTATATAAAATCTATTTAATATTGATTTGACTGATTTATTTCTACACAGCTTCAGCCTGTTCTTGCTGCACACCTTGGGAAGACAGGATTTAAATGATTTTAAAACATAAACAATTATATGTTAGCACTTTTCTAACCTCTCAAACTCTATCCTGAGCAGTCGTTCTCTTTCAAGGATGGCCACGTGGAGTCGACCCCACTCTTTTTCCACGTCAAGGGGATGGTATCCTGGGGGGACCTTCACCTGACCAGCATGCACTGCACTCTGTGGAGAGGTGAAAGTACGATGACTTAGTTATGGCTCATGGATAAGTCAATGTTCATAGAAATAAGAGTAGTGCAAAATACAATATATTGGTTCAACTTGCCTCAAAGGACTGGTAGATCTGTTTAGATTGGTTCTTGTCAGACTCCTTCACTGGTAGCTCCGTCTCTTTAAACTTCAAAAACTGGCGCCAAAGAAGCTGGGGTCATAACAAGCAAACAAGCATTAACCTGGGCAATTAGTTTTTTTTTTTTGTTTTGTTTTTTTTGTAATAAATTTTTATACCCCAAAAAAGTATTTGCATATCACATGAGGTCCCAAATTATTTGAATTGTAAGAGCAAAGATTTAATTATACTTGGAAAAATTATAAGCATTGTTACATTGATGTTATTGATCTATACAATATGTATCTAAAATTTAATCAGATTTTATATACATATTGTATAGATCAATAACTTCAATATTTAATTAACTTCAAATTTTATCAAAAGCACACACACATACACACACACACACACACACACATATATATATATATATATATATATGTAATCTTGCTCCCTGTATTTATTTTTAAATACATTCAGAAATCATATATCATTCCAGTAGATTGGAATGATATATGATGGGAAAGGGAAGGGTACATCAAAGTAAAATATCAGAAGGCAGCTCTTGGCTAGCAAACAGTGAGGTGATCTGAAAGCCTTTTGCACATGCTCCCATGACCAGTGTAAATTAAATTAGCTCCATAATAGAATCACATAATTTCACTGCATGTCTTATCGGAGCAAAAATGTTCCTGATCTAAATTTGTCCAGTGTTTTTAAAGACACAACAAAACCCACATCTTCTAATAATATTGCTCTTCTAATAATTTAGCTCTATGTAGACATAATGAAAAATATTTAGTACCACCATGCTCTTCTTTTTTCAATATAAGGAGTGGCGAATAGCTGAATCTCCTGAGGATCGAGTTAATCATTATCTGCCTTTTAGTTTTTCTCAGCTCTGACGCTGCCCCACCTACAGTTCAACAATGCCTGTGAACACAGCTGCCTCTATCTGCCCACATCCAGTTATTAGTCAGTATGTTCTTTGATCCCATGGTGGACAGCAGCCAAAACCAGCTCTTTATTATTACCACGCTTTTCCTCATACATGCATTGTATTCCTATAAGTTACTTAAAAACATGAGAACTTTTACATGGAAAATTGCTTTTGTTAGATTTCTTCAAAGTAGCTTAACTGTAAACACAACAGCAACATTTGATTTGCATATTAGCTCACCTCTATCTCCTCATAGCTGGCAGGGAACTTCCTCTGTTCGAAGATCATAACATGGTGGCGGATCCACTGGAGCAGAAGTGTCACCAGCTCATAGTATTCCTGCCAGCGCAGCTCCAGCTCCTGCAACCAGCGCAGCAGAAAGATTCATGAGAGTTTGACAGCAACAAACAGGAGGGCTCTTATTTTCTGTCGTCTCCATTTTGGTTCACTCACACACCACTCTGAATTCAATTACGTAGCAACAAGCTATGTTTTGTTTTTAAAGAAGGGAACTAGTGAATGAGTAGACAATGGATGCAGACAGAGAACATATTTTTCAATCTTTTTCAGATTACAAATTTCTGCACTCTTACTTGTAAGGACAGAAGTGTATAAAGTAAGGAATTCATTCCTAATTTTAGGTCATTTTTAACATTAAAACTAATTAAGTTACGTAAAGTACATCTGCTGAGCTCTTCCCTGTATCTTAGCAGTGTAAACACCACAGGTAGCTCATTTTTTGTGTCTCTCTGGTACACAAGACTTTAATAAATTTTGACCAGTTCATCTTTTGCTTACATTAGCTCTGATGCCATCATGAACGTCAACACGAGGCATGACATCATACAGGGATGACACGTAGGTGATGATGGATTTCTCGTCAGGGTGTGGGACATCAACATCTGGAAGGGAAAGATAAAATCATGATATTTGGCACTTCCTTTACCAACTTGTCTTATGACTAAATAGACTTTGGCCATTCCTACCCTCAGGGTCCAGAAGACGAGTCACACCCAGGTCTTTCTCAGCCACACTGAACGCCTGTTCAAGGTTCTCCTGGTTGGTCTGTCGGTACACTTGACCCATGTCGATGAGTCTGGGACTAGTAAACACAGAAGAAAATAATCCTCAGACTTATAAAAAACAAATACAGTACATTTTCCGCCAATTACCATTAGCCTCTTGACAATTTTATCTGAGTAGGACCATAGTGGCTTAAAGCAACTGCAAAATGTGAAATAGCAAAGTTTTTTCTTCCTTTGCTTTTATCCTTTGTATATTTGTACAGCACTGGGAGGCAAATACTTTAAATCTGCTTAATAAATAAAGATGAGAATTAATAGTTAACCAACAAACTATCGCCACGAATGTCAATCGAAGGAACATGATAGATGTCTGAAGAGGCCACACATGAACACATTGGCAAAATTAATTAAGCTTATGTAAACCTGCGTGTTTTAATAGTTTAAACCAAATATACTGTCAGTAGAGCTTTTTAAGACCTTCTGCCAATGGCTAAATGCTATAAAAAAAGCCCACCTGTTCACTTTCTGACAAACCCACATGAACACCTGCCTTTTTGTCCTCCGGGTGTTTGACTCTTACTGGCAGATGTCAGGGCATCTATAGGTGGAATGTAATTTACTAAGCAGCTAATCCAAAAAAAAAAAAGAAAAAAAAAAAAAAAGAAACAAATCCTGACACATTTTAAGTCAGCGACCAGCCGCAGCTTCATTTCAACAAGAGACGAAAGTTCAGGCTAACAGAGAGTAAAGCTTGACCGAATGTATCACATCACCTCATACATCATGTATTCAGACTTCAGATACACAACAGCTCTCTTCAAAATGACAAAACCCATAGCAATTATAAATGCATTTAGCGAGTCCACAAATGCAAACCTGCAGCAAACATCTCAACTATCATAAAATTTAGTGAGTAAAAACAGTGTGCAGACTCATACAGATCTCTGATGCGCAGCGTTGAACGGCCAGCATTTTGTCCATACACAGAAGAAGACTCCATGGGGCGGACTTCTTGAACAGAGTACTGTTTTGTTGGCCTAGGGAAGCTCCTCATGCTTTGTGCTTCACTTCCATGAAAGCTGCGAGATCTCCATCCGTGGCCTAGCTCTTCGCTGCTGGAGCGGGCCCCTGAGCTGCCAGAACCTCGTCCAGAGTCCCAGGAGGATCCCTCTGATGGGATGTCCTCACACAACATCACCACCCGTTTATCCACATCGCTGACAGATCCTGACACACTACGAATGAAGCCCAGGCTTCCCTTCCTCTGTTTAGACTTTTTCTTTGTACTGAACATGTTGTTAGCGGCAGGATGGTCCTCATCTGGTGTCACATACGAAGACTAGCGGTTGTAGTTTCAGTTGCATGCATTCATGAAGAACAATACAAAGCTTGATGGCGACATGTAAATCTATCCTGCAACTGTCTCAGTTCCCCATCATCTTCTGAAGCTCCTCTTGAAGTTTCTCAACGAATAGTGAGATGGAAAAGCCTCCTAGTGGTGCAGCCAAGTCACTGCTCTTCCCTGCTTGTCTATTCAACACTCAACTTCCAAGTATTCATTTTCAAAACCAGCTTGGAAATGTACAGACAAATGCATAAATCCTGGGGGATCTTGAATGCTCTGGATGAGTGCTTATTCTGCACCAGTTTCCCAGATTTATGCCTCAGAACAAAGTAGCACCACAGTTTTCATTTAGCAGACAGTTCTGCAGTTACGCCCACACACCACACCCCTGACCTTTATGAAAAGCAGCAATAAGCCAGCCTCAGGAGACTCCAAAAAGAGGGGGAAAAAAACTTAGCTGGAACAGTTTAAAGGAAACTTGCCCCTGCAGGTATATTTTTCTTTTAAACTAGTCCTTGGAAAGAAAGATAGATTTTTTTCTTATTTAATCTTATTGTTTCTTGTCTTTGCTTCCTGGACTTTGCATGAATGCCATTGTTCTTAAACAAACCAGTGGTAATCTTCATTGCTAAATCCCCCTGAGAAATACCTGCACATTCACCTCCCAGGTCATACCACACAAAGCAGTCTCTAAACAGTAAGTCTGTTTAAAACACAAACAACAGCTTTGAGGAATCAAAATATTTAGGTAACAACATCAGGGATTGTACTGTTCAGTGCAAAGTTCCCAACAATTTAATAATCTTTTTAAAATCAGAAATCTTAACAAAATATCAAAGGCAGTGGAGAATTAGTGATCGGAGTCATCTATGGCATTTCAAGTCTCAAGGCTTGAAATCTTTGAAGAGACACATGAAAACAAATTTAATTAATGAAGTATGAGCATGAATACCTCCAGGTTTAAAAACTTGGAAATTTATCCGAATGTAAAATGTAGAAAATGTAAAGTTTGGCTAGGTAAATCATAGCAAAGTCAGCCCAACAATACACAGTGTACAGTTACCTTGCAACGACAAAGCTTTATGACACTGAAAGGTTTCTCCTTTCAAATGCATCAGCTGTAGAACCTCAACACAGCCACATCACGGTCGTCCTGTCTGAAATTATTTAAGGCCTAGACTCTCCTTGTCAAGAGTGAAGATGGGATTTAATTTCAGAGCAGGTTTTAACTGGTATTATGAAGTGTAATGTGGCATTTGAAAGCAATCCAAACTCACTCCTGCTTCACTGCACTCAACACTGAATTAAACTTAAAGGTGCTGGTGTGTAATGACAAGACCTTGCAAAAATGTAGCAATAAAGGCCTGTTACTTTGTTTAAGTGGGTGTGTCATAGAGTATACAATAACTATGAAAAAAAGCGAACATACAGTGAATTGCTGCAGACTTTTTTGTCTGTGCCTGTATCACATTTCATTTCAAAGGTATTAGCTTCCACACTCACTAGTGCTTGTGTATGACAGCGTTGAAGAGTTTGCCGTCCCGCCAGCTGGTGGTGAAGTTGTCGCAGCGGATGCCCTGGTAGCCGTTTGTCAGCCTCTGGGACCAGAGCAGCAGCTTCTCTTTGGCTGTCATGTCCTCTGATTGGCCATTGATCTGAATATCTGAGATCTGAGACCATACATGCAGAACATTAACACAGTGGGAGATGGAGCATTTGTAGAAAATTTAGTCATCAATGGAAACCCAAAGGTGCAATTAAATGGAATTACTCAACACCACAAAGGTTGTTTTTTATAAGGTTCCCCTCTGGTAGTTATCAATCCCAAAAAACTCTTCTGTGTTCCTCAAAATTAAACATCTGAAGGTTTTTTGCAAGTAAAAAAAAAAAAAAACTTGCAACCTTTAAAATGGACTCATTCATGCAGTGAATAGAGGATTTATGAATATGCTAATCAGGCCACACCCACCTATTAGCGTGCCATCAGGTGACACTCTGCCCGCTTTCCTCCAACGTTTAAAATATGTTTCATGAATAGGAAGCTAAATTAATCAAGACTGAATACAATTCCTCATTTAAAATTAGAAATGCACCACTTTCTGGTTGGTTCGGCCTAACTGTTGGGTATCTTGACTTGTTGGATGTGGGCTAAAAGCCACTTCTTCCCCCTCGTCTTCGCATTACTGTCTTCTCCACCTAACTTGTTTTATCTTGTTTTATCTCCTCTAGCTTGAGCGTGCTTCTTACTTCACTAGTTTCTTTCTTTTTGTTTTTCTCCTCTTATCAAATTATCCTCTTCAAATCTTCACATATTATTCAAAATAAATAAAAATCCACCCAAACTATTTTATTTTATCAGCTGCAATAGCCTAGATGTATTACCACAACCTCAGAGAAATCACTAATTTTTCTTTAAGAAAACTCAGCCTGCCTGAAATTTCCTGGCACTAGCCCTTAATAGTGAATCTATGACTCATCAGCAACCAACTCCCAGCTTGCCATCTTCTTTTTTTCTATTGAATAAAAGTATAAAGACTGTGTCTACAGGGCATAACTGTATCTTTATCACATTTTCTCATCAGAATGTCTCATACTTAGATTCAGCTTTTTGCAATTTAAAGTCAAACCATTCATTATAACAGAATAGGAGGCGAGACCATGACTATCAGGCCAGATATGTCTGCCTGGCAGCTCCTGGCATACACAAGAAAAACAACAAAAGGCAGTGGGTATGGGATGTTCTGGGAGAGTAGCATGCTGACAAGTTGTACACTCCATGTGACACACCCTTCCCTTAGGACTGAGGGAGAAAGTGACTCATAGCAACACACCCTGATGGTTTTTTTTTGTTTGTCCTATAATCTAACTACAGTGTTAATGTGTTACTTCTAAGAATATAGTTAGAGTAACAATGTTTTGATCAGTACATGTCTTTTTTGGGGGGGAAAAAAAGAAGAGCCCATTCTGATTGGTTCCAAGGAGAAAGCTGAGATCCCAGAGGCAGAGGACAGGAGGGATAATATAATGTAACACAACACTGACAGAGGAGGAGACCTGGAAGTGGAGGATGATGGTCCATATTAACCCCAGAGTCAGCTTAGGGTTCCCGTCTGCTATGTCGTCATTTCTGATGTTAACCAGCTTGACCTGAGGAAAGAAAGATATCCCTCTGATCATGACTGCATCATTAGTCATTAGAAGACATGTTCCTTTAATGATGAAGTACTGCAATTTTACTGTCAGATTTATGTAAATATCATTTCAGGCATCATACCTGCCGGTGTTTGAGGAAGTCCAGTGCTATTTGTACATTCTGCAGTTTGTGGAATCGCATGCGTCCTTTCTCTCTAGGCTGTAGAGGATGAAGAAGAGTTAAAGAGGTGTTTAGTTGCAGTAAAACAACTTTAGTCCAAAATGGTGTTTTGGATGTACTGGTAGAAAATAATACGATAAATATGAAGAGACGAAAAACTGAATAAAATGAAGGGACACTGAGTGCAAAGAAGAAATGCAGAATGATAGTAAATCTAATAGATATAAGTTAAATTCCTGATTCATATTCTCTTACTTAATCCTGTTTTTCATTAATATTCCACATAAGAGAAATTAAAAAGACATTTTTTTGTTGTTGTTTTTTTTTTTTTTGGCTTGGCACTATAGCAAGCGGAGATCTGCTTATGTAATTTTTTTTATATAATCCAAAATTAATGTGCAATATAGGACAATAACATAATACAGAACAAAAGAAAAACAAACTAAACTCATATTTGTTTCTTTCTCTTCAGCAGCTACATGCCTAAAACAAGCCTGGAAAGATAAACCGCTATGATGGAAGTCCACTGATGCCATGCATGGCCAAGTCATCGTGCAGGTGAACTAGAGAAAACATTACATGGTGACAACGGTAAGTTTCAAAGCCACTCACCAACCGTACGCTCCTGACCACGTCTCTCTCCCTCGGCTAGTGCGAAGGAGAGTAGGCGAAGGCCAGACGGCAAAGATCAGCGCACAGGTTAAAGGAATGCAAACAGGAGAAAAGGGGCAGGAGGAAGAGGAATAGAAAAGAAGGATAAGATAGGAGTATGATTCAAAGACACACACACAGACCATACTAGCGTTAATGTTATAGTTATGGAGGCGTTCAGAATATAAGCAGAGCTGTTGCTGGTGGAAGGAGCAATGAAGAAGAGCAGCAGCAGCAGGATCTGTGCAGATCTGAACTCCAGCATGTTCAATATCAGCCACCAGTCGCTGGCTTTAAGATCAATGTGGTAGAGTCAAGCATTAGTATCAATTGAAGGACAATTAGATAAAGAAAAAAGATGGTGAGTGAGTTAGAGAGACCAATTGCAATCCTGAGAGCCTCTGATAACTTGATTTTGATTCATTTTAGCTTTGAGTCATAGGCAATTCATGTGTATTTAAGATAAGCACTTATTTTGTAATTAGTAAGGATGAGGTGGCTGAGATAAAAAAAAAAAAAGATGCAGAGCTTGCGCTTGGGCACATTCGTCCCTCTAACAAAAACTGGAGGTCAGGTTTTAACTTACCAGTGTCTCTCCAGAGAGGACCTCCAACAATGAGATCAGGTTATGTCCATCTCGAAGGTCTTCATACAGATCTGTGACGTGACGCTGCGACTGTGATAGAAAAAGCAGGACAAAGGATAGGACATGTCACAAAACATGCAAACACTGAAATAGAGTCACATATTTGTGACATGATGACATTTATTTATAATCATGTTTCCTCAGTTGCTAAATTTTTAAATTTACATCTTCTTTTAGAGCATTTACAATAAACTGGAGTTCTTGTGTACAAATGGAAACAAAAATGCAGACTGAACAATCAGTCTTCATCAAAGTTTGTGTGAAATTGCAAGATTTTTTTGCTAAAACTTTAGAGTAAATACATTTTCAACCACATCAGTGTGATGTAAGTTTTCTACAGCGCCAAGAGCACTCACTGAAATAGCACAACATTACACAGGTCAGGAATGCATAGCTGCAAGGAGGCAAGCCTGACTTCTGCTCCAGATGTCAAACAGCAGCTGTCAAATCCTGACAAGTGATAGATGGGACTCCAAATAATATAAAACAGTTGGACACTAAGGTAAAAAAAGGTAAATATAAAACTGACTAAAAGATTAATTTGTATCCTTAATCTTCTGGACAGCACTCAACAGGCACAACTACATTCACAGTTCATAAAGCAGACGTGAGGTGTAACTGCAACCAGACAATGAAGCAAGTGAAAGGAGTGGAGGGGGTGGGGGTGGCCTGCTGTGATGGTGCCAGAAAATCTAGGCCTGGATCCAAGGAGAGAGAGAGAGAAAGAGAGAGAGAGAGGGAGAGAAAGAGAGAGAGAGAGAGAGAGAGAGAGAGAGAGAGAGAGAGAGAGCTGGGGCAAAAACATTTGAGGGTGTGGAATGTCTCCATGCAATTCCATCACAACTTCACCAGTACCTACCTCTACCTTCCAGGGCTGGGTGAAGAGGAATGACAGAATAAAATTAAATTAAAGTGGGAATTTAGAACTCTGATGACTGTATCTGAAGCAGAAAGATTAAACAGAATCATTAAAGTAGTCTGTTTTCCTGACAGAAGTGAGCTAAGGTGTGTTTTGAGGAATACTGAGAAGGAATGCCCTGAAAAGGAATGAATGCATATTCATTTCCCCTGCAAGTTACAACAGTGGTGGATTTTTCTTGGCAGGAATCATACGAACATCCCTTTAGCCAGTCTGAGATATGTTCCCCCTGCCTGCAGAGAGACGCTGAAATGAAGTTATCCTGCAGAGCTGCATTTACTGTGACCAGCAGGGTTCACTGCTTATAAATATTCTTTAGTGTTACTTATTTGCACCTTTTTAACAAATTTTGAACTTCTTTTGAAGAAACATCTGTTTCACAGAATTCTGACTTTTATTAAGTTAGAATCTACTGACATAGCTGTTTATAGTTTTCACAGCCAATCACCCAGTATAGCATCTAGTACTCTACTCAGTAAACAACAATCTACCACCAGCCCTCAATTACATGGTTATCAACAATAGTGCTGAAAGGTAGATGTTTCCCTACAAGCTGTGCTGTCAGAGTTCAAGCAAACTGCTCTGTAAATTTTACGTGGCTAGCACTCCTTCATTGTGGTTTCTTCGGTTCTCTGTGATCGGACACCATTTACATGCTTTGAGAGGATGTTTTTGTCATCTTTTGCTCTTCCTCTCACTAGTAGATGTATAACATCTCCATCTGCAATTAGTTTAGTTTTCAAATCTTATGAAATTTAGTTTGCAGGGCACTACAGGAGAACAGATTTATATTCTGCAGCTGGACGACATTCCACTTTGTTTAATATGGAGAGATTTACTGAGCAGTGGACAACACTCACTGGCCGTTTACAGCTCTTCATGGCAGCACCCTACCTATAGTCTGCTTCCCCTGTCAAGCCAACCATTAAGTACTAAATCAGTTTTACACCAGTGTAACCCCAGCAAAGCAGTTTCCCAGAACCCAGTCTCGGGTAGGGACTAAAAATTAACACTTTCCCTTCCAGACGTGCCTTTTTACTTGGTGAGATTCTCTACAGTTGACTATAGATGGCGACAATGTTCTGTTTATTTTCCCTGCACTGCATAGTAGAGATATTCTCTATTAAAATAATAACAAAAAGCTCAACCCATGAAGTTTTCTGTACAGTCTTTATAGAGCAAGGTTTATGTCACAGGAGTGTTGCCTTTAATGGGTGAATTTAAATGTCATGTCACAGACAAAATATTAATTGTTATCCTAAAATCTAGAATTGTAATCAGGGAGTGACAGCTGTATCTTAGACGATATTTTTGGTAATAATCAAAGTAATGTAAACACTGATGTCAGTGTTCATGCAGTCCTTTGAGTCTGAGTGGGCACAAGAGCAGGTAGCCACCCAGACCTCGGAGTCTGTGCAGCACATGTGCTACTGTTGGCTTAAACCACTGTGGGCTTAGGGCCCAGACCAGAATTTGCCTTCTCAGAGGGTTTTTAAGTGAGTCCAGATGTCTGTGACACACAGGTCAACATTCGCTGTGAACACTGCAGAGAAACAAGGGGGAGTCTCTGCAGTCTGTTCCCATACATCTGAAGCAGAATACATTTCGCACTGCACATTCACGGAAAGGATAACACTCACTCTGCTTATTTTTCCCTCTGGTTCCATTTTCAAATAAATGAATGACCCTATGTCTGTGCGCCAAATATAGAAATAACGGGAAGGAACTTAACGTCACAAGTCTGTGAATATATCGTCGCCAACGGGAGTTCCCTGGAAAAAGTGGTACAAGCAGGATATATTTTTACAGCTCTGAGGGAGGGGCGTTATGCTACAGGGGCTAATTTTTTAACAATGATAGGTAACTCTAATGAGTGAGAAGCAGACTCTCCCATGACTCCCCTCCTGACCTGAATGAGTGATGCACTGGTGGGCTTTTAGACCGGGGCTTGGGAGTAGTATGAGGGGAGTGAGGGTGGATGAGTGCTGATGGGTGGTTTACACAGCCTGTCAGCTGATGACAGTCTGGACTTCTGGTCAGCCCCCACATCACGGTGAACTGCTAGTGACCAAGTGTGAAGTAAATACTGGAGAGCCAATGTGTGTATATGCATGTGGAAGGCGGGTTGGAAATAATATCTGCAGAGATGTTTACAATGAGCAGGTGAGAGACGGATTGCAAAGACAAGACGGTCTGTCTTTGAAAACAATCCATATGACATCTGACTCTGCAGTGATCTCAAGTTTAGTTGCTGATAAGTAATATCATCTACAGAATATGATTAGCTGAAATAAATGGGAAAAAAAGAAAGACAGAGACAATGACAAAAACAATGAAAACGACCTGACTCTTACCTTAATCAAATGCTTGTTAACCCATTTTGTGAAGGTTTTCTTCTGCACTCTGTCTCGTTCATCTGCAACAGAGACACCAGAGTTAAATATGAGATATGAACAATATGAAAGTAGAAAATAAATCACATAAGCTGTTCCAGGTGTATGACTGGAGCATTCTTAGGAGAAAAGTTGGCTGGAAGTTTCACTGATTTCATATAAAAGTAAAAAGAATATGTTCAAGATTTGGTTTATATAAGATAAAAATATTGTATCACCATGTGGAAAAACTTCTCTCACACCTCTGAGCATGCCTGCATCTGACTCAAGCTGCACCAGAGAACATTCATCAGCAGCGTTGTCTAGAAAATGTTGTGTTTACACCTCACTGTATGACACCACTACCAGCTGGGTTCTGAGAGGGAAGTAAAGATTAAAGGATTGTATCTAAGGTGAAATGCTTATGTAAGTGTGAAGATTAAAGCACAAGGTAAAACTATAAGATGGTGCAATTCCCCAACAAGATAGAACAAGGTCTAGGTGTGGATTACCCTCACTAAGATAACCAAACAGCATATTACCACTTAGTGTTGTGTGGCTGGGCAAAAACCACAAGGTGTGTCTTGGAACATTTGTTGTGGACACAGTGGCTAGCTGTGGATAGTTCTGTCTGCTTCCAGCTTTCCAATATAACAACAGAATAACTTAACCAATAAAGGGCAGCAGTATGGCAGCGGACGGCTTCATTCAGTGCAACTTGATATTCTGTCATATTGAGGAAGCTATTTTCACTAATTCACTCAACTTTTTCAGTTACTCATGCTTTAGTGACCTATGGACACAACACTTGCTTTCCACTATGTTGTATTTTCCAGTGCGTATTTTGTTTTTTTCCAAATAAAAGAGGATAGGGGCTAAGTAAACTTCAGGTATCTTATGTCAGCATCCACATACAGGCTTCAGCTTGTTTCTGAGTTTATGGTCCAGATCTCAACAAAAGTCAACATCAGTCTTGAATAATTTCACTCACACAATCAAAGTACTATAACGAAGAAGGGCTCAAGATGAAGTCTAATCCTCAAGGTACTGTTACATTAAGGATAATATATATGCAAAAAACAATTCATTTTACAATTTTACAATTACTTACCAAACATCTAACTTAAATAAAACTCCAATGTAAATTTAGTTTAATTCAGGTTATTAATACAACACCAATTATATAAGAAAAGTCATCTCAAGACAGTTATAAAGACACAATTGCATCAAATTCATAATAATGCACATTAGTCCAGTTTTAGGGAAAGTGACTCAAGATTTCAAGTAAATGTAAAAATATATCTGAAAAGTTTCATGGAGTAAAAAAGAGGAACAGCTTGAATGAAAAAGGAAAATGTAATGCATCACTCATCCTGGTAGCAACAGAAGCAGACTGTAGCTACAATGACTCACTCACCCCAAAACACTTCACTGTTTTAAAAGAAGAAGTGTGAATTAACGTTGCTGACCAACAAAGAGCGGAAGCTGCTGATGCATTAAGGAGTATCCTCTCAGGTCCATCTGTGGTGGCAGCTGTCAGCGTAAGTGTAGCTATTGGTACCAACATATGCCTCTCTAAGATACAGAGATTTCTTTCTGTTTATCATGTTTAACAATCAAGCCTTAAATTAAGCATTTTAATAATCTCACATGGACTAGAACACTTCTCTGACTTCTCTCTGGAAACACTCAATTCTTGCCCAGTGGCTTCTCACTGTGTGGTAACAACCAGATGAAGATCAAGGCTTGAAACTAAGGTATTTTCCATTAACTGCAGCCATACTGGTACCTTTCCTGCCATCCGTAGCCTTTAGCATCCCTTGGTAATAAGCTTCATCTGAGGGCATCCTCTCTCTGCCCAGGCTGTCAGTGGAGAAGTTCCTGTACCTCTGCTGCTGAGAGGTCATTGTTACTGTTTATCAGTTCACTGAATGATAGTCCTGGCTGGTAAAAAATCCTTGGTGGTTTTCTTCTTGATAGGAACTTGTCTGTATGTGTCTTTGACCCTCAGTTTGTCCCAGAGTATGCAGTCATGTGGTGGCAATCCACAAAGTTCTTCACAAACCTATGATTTCTCTCTCTTTCTGTCTTCTCTTAACCTCCTCACTCCCTCATTGGGCTTCGGCTCTGCCCTTCTTTTTCCTCCCTTTTTTTCTCTCTTTTTTCTTTTTTACCACTCACTCAGTTCCTTTCACAGCAAATGATGCCTATTGGCTATGAAATCTGGGCTTGTCCTTGTGTGCAATGTGTAACTGTGTATTTAGTGGCAATAGTGTGTGGAGGGCCCACCCCTTCCTCTTGCAGTATGAGAAGGAGTGGCGAGGGAGGACAAGGTGTGGCAGCCTGTGAGTATCTCTTAATAGCTTGTGCAAGAAAATACAAGCTCAAGCTCAGTTGCACGGCACCATAAAAACTCATAAAAGTTAGTGCTGATGATTGTATCCAATAAAATGCATTAAATGACAGTAGAATGCAACCAGGAGTGAAGGATATTCTAAAATGTCACATACAGACTTGCATGCCTGGTCAATAATCACTTAGTCACAGCATTCCTTCAGCATTTCACATTAAAATGAATCACCAGGGAAATGATGGGGGCTGGCAGTGTTGGGAGGGGCTGCAAAGTTTCTCAGACAATGACACCCTAAACATATAGTGTGCTTGTGAGTGTAATATTTATTTTTTATATTTATTTTTGACAAAATATGTCCAGGATCAGACAGTCACTTAAATGTCATGTCATCTTCTATGAAACACAAATGTGCCGGTTGTTGTTAAAGTCCCTCCATGTTACTAATGCTGCAAATACACTCGGCTTTGAGTAATTATAGTAGTAAATGTGTCATAAATACGATGCAGCCAAATTCTGCTTTAAATCAAAGACACATATATAATCTGTGAAAATGATCATATAATGCCTCTCATACTGATATTTATAAAAAAAATGGCCAAGCATAAGCACACAGCAAAGTCATGAGATAATGATGCGTTCAGTGTTAAATTTTTTAAAGAAAAATAGACAAGATGTCGTCACTTTATAGGTGTGTTCCAGCAGATCTCTGCAACTCCTGACATGAAAAAAAGTTTATCATTGACTTTGGGGTTAACTTTCACAGAGCCCGTCCCTTCACAGTGACTGCATGTGCTGGAAGCCTGAGCATATCTTCTGATACAGCCTACCCCTCCGGCCTTGAGATGGCTACACATCCCATAACTCCACCCGATCTCACCTCACCTTAACAGGCTTCAAAAAACATTTCACTTCTTCCTGAGCATGTTAATTTGGACATAACCTGTGTGAACATGATGACACATAATTTGTCAGTCAGAGTTTGTGAAGACTTGCAAATGTGTGTGTGTGTGTGTGTGTGTGTGTGTGTGTGCAAGAGTGTTGTGTGTTGACTCATTTTGTGCTACCTTTGCAAATTTGGAGGCACACCTTTGCAATCTAAAAATGCCCAGGCAAGCTGTGGAATTAAGGTGTGGTATGAGTGTAAAGTAATTAAATTTGAACGAGAAAAGAAATTGTACCAAATACAAAATTATAAAAACATACAATTAACTAAAGGAAGCATTTCATATTCAATAATTCCAGTTGAATATTGGTTCAACTTTGGGTTTTAATGAATAAAAGTAGCAGAAAGTCTCCTGATTTGTGAATGTTAAATAAAAAAGGCAACAGCAGTGAGACCTCTGTGACATTCTGGCTTTGGATCATGTACCAACACCTACTTCGGCTTTACTTTCTAAACCTTATGAGAAAACACTGGAAGGAGACAAAAATGGAAATGGGCAATGGTACAGAGAGTGTGGAACATCTTAGTCATGAGATCCATCCTCCAAAAAGAAGACATATCATTAAGTTCTCAACATGCTTATTACCCTGCTCCCTCATCATGGCTTCATCAAAACCAGATGGAACGCTCCGGCTTTTTATGAGAGCTGAGAGAGCGTAGAGAAAATTAGGGGAGAAAGTGTTTTCTTTTTAAATGGCAACTTTTAAGTTTATTTTTTCTTTTAGATGCAAGGGGCAGGAATGCCAGTCTTCCTTTTCTCACAGTCCTCTTATATTAAACTAAATTACTTTTAATGTCCACATGTTTAATAGTTATATATTTAGAGTAGGTTTAGGTTTAGGTTTAGCGTAAAATGACAATTTTGTACCGACATTTGTAAGCCTGAGACCATATGAGAGATTGGCATTAATCACGTTTTATTTTATTTTTTCTTTTTGCCAAATATTATTATAGAGATAAAAATGCTTTCAAAAATATTCATATATTTAGTGCAAATAAGCAAAACACTAACAAGCTATGCTAGTACGGTGACCTAACATGTGACTGTTTTACTGTAAGTGCAGAGTCAGTCGAAGAGGAAGATGCCCATTCATTCTGACTGGATGTTGGCACGACTACTGTACCTAAATTCAGCCATACAGAACCACTGAGATGGAAGTAGACCCTCAGTCTTGTAACCATACAATACACTGTAACATTATGAGATATAATTACTATAAACAGGGGGAACCACTAACATCATGGATGGAAAACCACAGTGCTATAAAGCATCTTTTTATAGTTGCTTTGCACCAATAAGAAAAAATAAAACAAAACAAATCAGCCTCGTTACACAAACATGTTGCACCATCTGTGTTATAATCACTCAGTGGTGCCTGTTTCTTGATAAACCGCAGTGAGATTATAGATGAAACATCCCGCTGCACGGTAATTGGAGAATATGGAGGTAGGAGTAACAAATCTACACCTAAGTGACTTTAAAACTGGTCCTTTATTCTTATAAGAAGACAAATCTACACAAAGACAACATGAGCAAAAGTTTGTCCGCATATCTGTATAAACACGGTTAAGCTGCAGCCACTTAAGACCTAAAACATCACATATTTAAGCACTTAGGAGGAAAGAAGCAAACAAATTAGAGGACAAAAGAATTCTAAGAATGTGTCATTATGGTTTCTAAAAGTGCTGAACAGCACATAAAATACAAGGGTTTAGAAAGGAGGGTGGGAAACACCTTTCTTTGTAAAGCATGAAAAAGCTGGAGAGAGGATTTGCCCTCCCATATACGGTTTCCTGCTCTTACTGCATCCTCTCTCCATTTTTTCTCAGTGCAAATGTTTGCTGGACTAAGGCTTAACCACACCTTATATTCAAATTCTAAATTAATCTATTAATCATGTTTAAAAACAACGATGGTTGGCCAAAGTGCTGTACATGACGAATAAAAGAGACAAACTGGCACAAATCACAATCACTCACATGCACTAAAAATCATGATGTGTTAAATGCCAAGGAGAAAAGACTGGTCTTTCAGTAAGATTTAACAGAAGAGAGTGACAAAGAGTTGGGGATAACATGTAGAGGTGAGCCTATGTTAATCGTTAGCAGAAAAAGCCTGATTCCCTCTGAGCTTTACTCACGTCCTTGGAACAACCAGCAGCTGATCAGCTGACATCAGAGACCATGAGGGAAAGTTAGGATGAAGCAAGTCTGAGAGCTAGGGTGTGGCAGTGAATAATGTTGATAAAATGGGAACAGCCCAAACACACCCAGGATTGTCTTATCAGTTCTTCCTATAAAGATAAAGAGATAAGGACAGATGAAGTAGCTGCTATCTAAATCACAGCACACGTTACGGCATATTTCTTTTCAGCCACTTGTGAGTTACCGTGTGGAGATCCTTCAGAAGGAAGCGTGACTTTCCCTCTGAAGGTTGAGATACATAAAGATCAAGAGCAGTTTTAACTCTGAAAGTTAAAACTCCTGACAACTTAAGACTTTTTAAAAAGATTATAGAAAAAACATCTGTTAAGACTCAAAAGACAAAAACAGAAGAAGACTGTTCTGAAAAGAAATCACAGACGTTTTGGAAACACAACATTAAGTGCTGCCGATTTTTCAGTCAAGCAAAGATAATAAGAGCCCTGTTCCACACGGTTACACATCAGGTATGAAATGCCATATTCTCTTGAGAAATTGATTACTCATTTAGACATCGGCTGAAATCCAAGCTGATCCACCAAGTGGTTATTAATTTCTTCATGTGATTTGATAAAATGCCATCATATTCAAACGATATGGTCAAGCTTGTGCCTCAGAACAGGGATTAGGTAAATACTGACACAAAAGGATGTCTTAATATTAATTCTGAACACAGAGATGTTTGTCATAGCTGTGCCAGTTCACATGCATCTGCAGCCGGACGGCTGACTTCAGATGATGCTGTTAGAATTAGATCCAGCAATTAAGCTGAAAACCAAGTTTAACTTTGACTCAACAGACACTTGGATTAGCCATAGCAGCTGAGTTCTAAAATAGATCAGCGCTGAGCTTTGGAGGACTCTGTGGAAAGTCCCACATCTAAGCTTGTGTCGGTTGCTTTGTTTGATTTGAGGGGGGTTGAGATGTAGCAGGGTGATGGGGATGGAGCTGGGTGAGACAGCATGTGTCTCCCTCTGCAGGTGAAAACAACGAAATATCATGGTGCAGAGTTTCAGCAACACTGGACAAAAGAAAGAGCACTTCAAATACAGGCTTAAGATGTAAACTAGAACATTTAGGTTTGTAATGCTCTGTCGCCTGATAGTGTTAAAAGATCATTTAAAAATGTCCCTTTCAAACTGTAAATGTAAAGATTGGAGGACTATGTTTAGATATGATTTGAATAAGCATGGTTATTGCACTCTTATTAACTCAGTGGTTCTGCAGTGCTTCACAAGATTTTCCTGGTAAGCTGAAGACCCATGTAACTCCTTGACTTAACAAAGCTGCTGAGATTTAATGCAAGCAAAATCTAGTAATAATGAGAACAGATTATCCTAACAGAGTGGCAGGCATTTTCCTTAAAAACCTACTCAAGGTTTAAAACAGAATACCTGTCCTTAAAGTAGTTTATCAGTCATCAGGAATAATGTGGAGCAGTCTCTGCTTGGTAAAATTAAACATGGTGACTAATTCACTGGAAAAAAAAAGATTTTAAAATAAATAGATTATTTGTCCTTGTTTCTCATTTTCCATGTGATCTACTGATTCATCTTCATGACATGTGGTATTTCCATATGCTGTTTCTCATTTAACACTTGCCAACAGCCATGCAAATGTGGAAAAATATGGGAACTTGAGAGACGTTTCTATGACAACATCCATAAACAAAAAGCTGCATGTGCTTCAGCGGTAACTGTTACTGACTCTTACTCATGGCTGTATTTTTAGCCACAGAGATGGAGGAGTCTCCCATAGCTGACCAATTTTACATAGAAAGGAAAACACCGTGCTCGGCACATTCTCTCCCACTGGCAGGAGGCAGGAAAGCTTTTTTAGCACAAGATGGCGCCAGATTGCAACCCCACCTAACCACCTCCTCAAAGATCTGTGATCATCTTTAATAGTTAAATCTCCAGATATGAAATTAGGCTTAATTGATCATGTTAAAAGTCAGACTGCATTTTGACCATTAAATGATTAAATACAATGCTGTCAAAACTTACTTTCTTTACATGAACTAACTAAAAACATAAATACATTTAAGATGATGTCTATTGGATGCATGCAACTTCACAGAGTAATTTATGTCGTAATCAGATGACAGCCCGACGAAGAATAGAAGCTTGTGGATAAACACAAATGTATTCCACGGTAACAAAGGCCCATGCATAAATGATATAATTGCCGGAGAGAATTGTGATTCATGTGATGGACAAGACCAGCCATGTATTGGAAGGAACATCAGACTGATGCTATCGTAGATAAAAAAGCTATTTTAATTCTTCATAGAATGATCAGCCCTACTTGTTCATACTTGTTGGATTTGTATTAATCAAGAAATTGTTCTCATTTCTACAATTTACAACCACCCTCAGTACAGCCAAGTAACGACAATAATGCATTAAAAGTGATCACTTTAACCAAAGTGAGGCATTACTAAGTCGCTGTGCTTTAAGCTATCAGCTGTATATAACTATCAATAACCTCCAGCTAGTCAAACAGTTTTCTTTTACTATCCTTCAGCATGTTACTGCACTTAACTGCTTGACTTTTGTGTACATTCCCACAGTTATGGTGCCCATATCCCCATCCAAATACAGTTGTACCAAAGTTTTGGGTGATAGTCAGAAAATATGTACTGTTAAAGACAATTGTAATCTCAGTTTGTACTCACTGTCACCACAACAACAGCTTAGTGGAACATTTCTGAGAGCCTATGATTAAATGTGTTTAGAGAAGCAAAACTTGTTTCTAAATCCTCCATTCGAAAATTAAATATAATCCCAGAACATTATTTAGTAGCAGGGCTCTAAATTAACACCCACCAACCATCCACATGTGGGTTAAAATTCATTTTGGAGGGTGTTAGGAACAATGGAAGGCTGTAATTTCCTTTTTACAAATTGGTTTCATGAAGAGCCATTGTGTGGTGTACATATACTGAGAGATCATTGTGATATCCTGAAGCTTCAAACACATCTTCCGTGAGGCGTCCTGGGAGACGATGCATCTTCCGTTCATTTAATGAGTCTGCTGTTTGCTGTCTGGGATATGCTGCCAGATCCTGACAAATTATTTCACATGACTCTACAAAAACTAGTTTACTAACAAAGTACTAGACTCACCACCTTGGACGTCAACTGTTACCAGGACAACGCTGCTGGAGTACCAGGTGTACAGGTTAGTTGACCATATTATTGTTCCCTATATTAAACCAGTTAAAGTCTCTTTTGGTTTGCCATGTTTCCTCCTGTTGACACACTGCAGACTGAATCTAAAGTTGAGGCCTCATAGCTTCTGCAATGGGCTGCACCTCATCCTAACTGGGTTTAAATGAAGAGTTACTAGCCAGTTTGGCAGGTAATGAATAAAGCTAATCATACTGGTCATGTATCCTTACAGTGCTATCACTACATTTCCCATGAACACTATTCCACAATGTCTCATCCATCCATTGACAGGGTGCTTTTTGTAAGCATGTGTGATGTTGCTTTGCATCACTTCCTGAAGAAAGGGCAGTTAAACGAGGGAGGAAATTTAAACGAATAAAACGTGAGATGCAGAAGGATAAAAAATAATTGTGTAGTTGGATGGTATAAAAGAACAAGGCTGGTTTCAAGAACAGGATGTAGGGGTGAACGCTAATGACAAAAGAGAAGGTGAGATGATTTAAGTAATGTAAAAAATCTATTAAGCTGAAGTTTGAAGTATCATTTCAAATGTGTTAAAAGCTAAATTTATTGAGATTATGTTGTTAACATTTTCATAAAAAATCATTAAAAACTATTTGAAGAAACTTCTACAATCACATGCAGTTACACTTAAAGTCTGGCTTAATTTCTGTTAAAAAAAACTGTCTAGTGGAAATTCTGATTGCATGGTACCTTCAGGGCTCTACCAACCATACTATCTAATGATCAAAAAAAGTTCATTTAGAGCCCTGTTTAGCAGAGATTAAATATATCTGTATCAATGAAATGGTAATATGCAGCATAAAATTTTTAAATATATTTTAACAACAGTAGAATCAATTAAACTCTATGAAACCAAAAATCTATATAACACTTTAAATCAAAATTGCCTTTTTAAGAAACTACAGGTGAGTCTAAAATATATTGTTACCTTACTTCAGTCGCTACTAGTTTGACTCTAGTGAAATCATGTGGTAAGACAATACTTGAAGACAAAGGCCCAGTACAGACACTCCTCCCTACAGTCTTGCTACTCACCTGCACAGCACATCTTAGTGTGCAAGTACCTCAGTCGCTCTCCGTATGCGCTCATCACAGCTAAATTAATCAGTTGCTCAAAGTCCCCAACATCCTCCATTACAACTCTGATAGAAACGTGACAAGATCCCACAGTACCCTTTGTGTTAGAGGCTGCCCGAGCCAGCTGGTGCGAGGAGAATAAAGACAAACAACTTTCTAATAGATGACAGGCAGATAGTGTGCCCTGCCCCTTATACACAAAACGAAAGATAGCAGACAGGTAATTCAACATAATTCACTTTGTTTGATTATATTGCTTGTGTTTCGATTCAACAACCGTAGCAGCTTAATGTTACAGCCAATTGAGGGCCTAAAATAAACATTACACAGGAAAAATGTTGCATATTCACAAACTTTGATCTGCTACATTTTCCAGCCAGAGCAAAGGTTGAAGCTCAGCCATCAAGTCCACGGATACATTCCTGTTCAACATTAACCATTATAAAATCTAAAACTGGAGACAGCCGTGTGACACTTTACACTCTTATTTAAAATGACTCTTTGCCAGAACTGTGTGTCCTTTAAAGTATTCATTAAAAATCTGCCAGTTTTTTTTCTTTTATGCCTATGCACGTTACAAAGGGTGATCCGGGAGAGCCCGTGGGTGTGTCTGACTCTTGTTACACTTCTTGGCAGGTTTAATATGGCCCTAAAGCAACAAAGATCAGTTTCTAGAAAATAATGATTTTTTTTTCTTTTGTGCAGAAGGTTGTCCAAAAGCTGACATAATGATATATTTAATTACAAAAACAGTAAAACTTGACTGTGTTCAATTCTAAGTCTACACACTCTGGTTGACATTTGATCCATATGATGTGGAGGTTTACGACAGAACAGCTGAGCTATTCTTAAGTCACATTTAAAAGGGAAAGTACGCTAAATATGATGCCGGCTCATTTTACAAAACATCTATGATCCTGGGCCACACAGGGAGCCTTGTGCTGCACTAAACAAGATCATTAATGGAAGAAATGTTTCTTTTTACAGAAAACATCAATCCTTTAGTCTAAAAACACAAGTGATTTTCTTATCAGACTCATAATAACACAACAAATGAGCATATTTTCTAAAGATCAGTGTGAAAAAAGTTGCTTTTAATGGTATTAGTTATCAGGACTTAATGATATAAAAAGAGAAAAAGCAGAGTTGAGATTCTTGACAATAAATGAACAAGGCTAACTTGTATTATTAAGGAGTTATGTTTGTCAACCATTAGCATGACTGAAAGTGAATTGTTTAAATCATCACTACAGATAAACTGGATGTACTGTGTAGTATAATCATTGACAAACATGTGTTACATGCAGGCAGAGTGGAAAACATAACTAGTCTGTCTCATGTGTATATGTGGTAAACGGACTTAACTTTCTAATATTTATATAATTGTGTCTTTTCTGTAATGGGTTTATGTTTTTGGCCCTGTAAAGACGTCCGGTACATGTGCTAAAATCATCAAACAAATACAAAAAAACTCATTTTGTTTTGATTTGATATTTTCTCTGAATTGTGAATGAATAAAAGTTAATGCGTTCTTATGCTTAAAGTAACAATTCCACAGAATATGTAGAAGAAAACACTTGCTGTAAGCAAAGAGTGTTGACAAATATTGTAAAGGAGGTCACAGGGATTATGCAAAATCTCCCAGCTCAGAACCAGATGTGTTTCAATGATCCCACTGTGGCTCAAATAAGTCAGCTTTACATGAACATTCCCGTAGAGTCCCATGTGGCTTTCTGTCTCATTGGAGCTGTTCTCTAGTCTCGAAAGACATGGGAACTGTATCCAAAACCCACTTTAGAGGTTTGTAAAAGCCCCAAAGGCATGGGTTCATTGTTTATGTAATAAATAATGCCCGCTTGTTCCTCTGCAGGGACCATAGTGGTGTAACCCATCTAGGTTTTTTCACAGTCCTGGAAAAACAGACACACAGAGAGTACAGTAAGCAGTAGCTGGATTGTTCCAGAGTGGGACTTCTGGTTCTGTTTCCAGTAAAGAATGCTGGCTTTTCCACAGACCAGGCCAGAGAAACACCCAGAGCCAGGAATCAACCAACATGATCCACTCAGCGCTGGGTGACCAACATTTACCTCTACTTGTACAAAATATAAAAACCCTGCCCTTAGTATGTCAAACAGGACTTTATACTTTATTTACACTGTAAAAAATGTCTTGACAGATTCCAGCTCCTGTTTAAGACAGCTGTAGTGAGAGCTTTCTTTAGCTTCGAGCCACCTGTTATACATGAGGATGCTGAAATACTTTGACTGACCAGTTATGCAAAGCAGTTCATCATCTCATTAACAGCCTTGTTCTAAAACACCCGTCACTCAGTGTGAGTGTAAAGTCAGATATCATGATGCTGAAGCACGTAAAGTTTTAACGTGAGGAAAGCCTACAGTAAATGCTGAGGGGCCCCGTGGGTTAGACGTGCCGATTCGGGCAGTCTGAAGAAGAGAAAACACACAACCAAAAGGTCAAAACTTAGCAGGAGAACGCAGAGGGATGCACCTTGTGTGTGACACAGAGTATTTACAGTTTCACTCAGCTACGCCCCTTTGTCATGACCTTTCAGATGACACCATTCAAACATGGTTAGAGGGGAACATTAGCATCCACGTTTCCCACTCTGCACACTCAGCTCAGCATGGTCTGCTGCATCCGACCACAAACTGAACATGAAGTAGGTGGGGTTCTATTAGTGTAATGTCTGCTCTCACTGTTGTAATAAGTGACAGCTTAGTGAGTGCATAAAGGGAAGAGCTGTCATCATGCAGGATGGTGGCCAGTGAGAAGGGGACAGCTAAGTCTCCATGAGCAGCCTGGACTACAGAGACAGCGGCTGCATTAACTCTTCCGTATGTCAGACAATAAAACAGTAGCAGAACAGATGAGAGACTGAATGTTACAGAAAATAACACTAAATCATCTAAATGAAAAGTCAAATATTTAGATATTCAAATATATTTTTTTTTCTTTTTTTTAAGAGAAAATACCCCATTGTGCTTGTATTTTATAACAATTTCCTAAATAATGGACAATTGTGCCAACCAAGACTAAAGTAATAGGATGAAACACATTATTATTAAGTAGTAGAATGCACCATCTGCAGAGAGCTCCGTTTACACAGTTTTTTTTATTATTTTTGTAATTCAGGGTTAAACAAATAGAGATGAATTAGTGTGTTACCGCTGAACAAAATCTTTTTTGTTGGTTCAAGGGCTGGCAGCCTGGTAAGGGACTTGCTGTGCCTCCAACCAAGCAGGTGTTCAAACCCATTAAGGAACTTACTAAAGGGAAGCTGCCCCACATGAACACACACACACTCACCCACCCACACACACAAACACAGAGGGACCTTTGATGTACAACCAAACTATGTGGAACCCTAACAAAAGCATTGTTATATCAGCCTTCTGTGTATTAGAATAAAAGAAAATCAGTAAGAAGTGCAGGAAGTTGAAACCTGGACTGATTTATCTCTATGAACTCTTACTTATCAAACTGACACAATAAAGAGGCCATAAGAGAAACAGCAACATGAGCCAAGTGTTTAAGAGTAATGGGAACTAATCTCTTTATGGCTGCACGAAAGAACAAACACTTCAATCAGCATGCAGCAATATGGCAGAGAGACACTGGCACGTTAAGGTCCGTTGGCTCATTTGACTGGTCACAGTGGAGAGTGACTGAAATCTTTCAAGGTTGCACATGACTAATGCAGAAGGTAAACATGCCACATGCAAAGCTGTGTGCTGGTTTGCAGAGTTAATAATGTGACCTCTGCAGATCAGAACTAAGAGCAATGAAAGGTAATAAAACTAACATGAATGCACTAAATCCACACAGACAACCTGATTAATATGGAAACATTTCTGAGCCAAAGCGTAAAAGCATAATTCTGCATTTACTGAGCTGTTAGAGGAAGATAATGGAAAGCACCTTCGTAGCATCCAAGAAGTTATCTTTACTGCTTATGTAACATTTCTAATCTTCCTTTAATATCCTAATATCTTCAGATTTCTTTTTGTGTTTTATACCAAAAGAATCAAATCAGAGTGATTTAGTGAACACCAGGGCAGGAAGAATGGGTTTTTTAGGAAGGGGGGGAGGGGGGCTGCAGGCATTTATATGGCTGGAAGGAGCTATAAGGTAAGAGGGGATGAGGGGTTGAGTACAGGCTGTCGTGACAGGTGGGCCTCACTGGGAGTGGGGCGAGGGGAATGAGACAGGCGTGGCAGGGACATTTAAAAAAAAAAATTATAATAGGAATTTCTGTTTTTTTTTACACCCTAAAGGGTTTGTTCTTTCCTTTAAACTACGTAGAGAGCGTGGGTGTGACTGCTTTAACCTACAGGTGTCATCATGACAAATTATGGTCCTGGAGGCATCGGTATTAGAGAGAACAACTACAAAGGTGGTTTTGAATACTTTGGCAGCCGTTTCTATGAACATCTGTTTGTCAGTGGAGACATTTTAATGAGGATTACTGGATGCCACTGAAAGTAACTTTGGAGGACGTCTCAGCTGGGCGGATCCTACCACAGGATGTTCCCATTTAAATCAAACAAACAATTATCTGTTTGATTAAAAAATAATAATAACTTATTCAGTTTAAATTCATCAAATAATTCATGTTAATACCTGAACCCCTGGCCAATAAGCAATTTCTGGGGAATACAATCAAGTCTCATTAAGCAGTCACAGTGGTAGTTTTCTTGGAGTTTCTGAATCTGATATTTAAAACAAAGTCTGGGAAACAACCAACAATTAGTGTGTAAAAATTTAACTGTACAAAAAAAAAGGACATGAAATATGATACAGTAAAACAGTGTAATTAATAGACATTAATATTTTAAAAAGAAACAACAAATGAAATAATGAACTGTTTGGATTGTTCTGGATGATAACAGCTGGTTGCAATTTAATGGCGACCTGAAATAGCCCAGACACACACACACAGTTCTCTCTCTCTCTCTCTCTCTCTCAAACACACACACACACATATATACAGAACAATAAAAATATTTGAATAAAATGCAATCATAAATCATTGCTGACTCCCAACCATCTGATATCAGAAGAAGTAACATGAGGTTATCACCACCCCAATCCTGCTGTCCCCCCAGTTCCATCGACATACCAACAAATAAAACAAAAAATAGAAAGAAACCAGATGTACAAATAATTCCAGTCAGTAACACTGTGGACAGGTTTAAATATGGAAAACGCTGCGGTGCAGTAGCTGAAGGTTGCCGTTTGCTGAATGTGAATGTGTGTGTCTGTCCTGTTGTTGTGAGTGTGTGCAGTCTGGGATCACAACAAGACTTCACACAATGTGTTTGCCAAAAACACTCCGACAGTCAGCAGCCAGGCAGTCAAACACAGACGGACACGACACATCAACTCCACTCCAATGACCTACCAGGTATGATCTTCATCTAAGAAGAGGTACAGAGAAGAAGAGGAGGACGAAGACGAAGGAAAAGAGAGCTAGAAGAGGAGGAATGAGGAGGACAGGGGAGGCTCCAGTTTGTTTGCTCTCAACTGCCCTGTTTCCCCCTTGTCTTAAATTTTGACAGGCTGTGCCTGCTGCTTGGATCCGTCAGCCAGCTCTCCTTTGGTCAGGGGAGGAGGGACAACACACCGAGCCTGGGGAATGGGGCAAGAGTGAGGGCTGAGAGTGGTGGGCAGCCAGGAGGGTTGGAGCTGTCTGAGGGCTAAAAATATCCAGCAGAGCCAGATGATCACACAGTGTCACAGTTAGAAAATGATGGAAGTGCTCTAACCGGTCACTTGGCTACACACAGTCATCCCCCCCCCCCCCCATCCATCTTGCTACTTTGCTCTTTGATGAAGATGGTCACAGATTAATTCCCTGATACAAGTCACAGCCAGTAACCAGAGCTCTCTGAAGTATAATATGATTAATAAATGTCAGAGTCGTCCTGTTGCCATAATGTCAGCATAACACATGTAGACTCATCATGACAGAAGCTCTGACGCGCCACGTATCTCCTCACGAAGAAAGCACAACACCATTACTAATCTGTTAGCATTCATTCTGGTGCAGACATACTAATCATCCACTTCTGTAGATGAAATAAATATCAATAAGCTTATTACTGGTTGTCTAAATCTAAATAGCATAAATGAAACTGGATATGTTCAGAGTCACTGAGGGGAAAAGCACCAGCAGAAACAGCTGGACAAAAATAGTAAATATGAAAACTGAGAGCGAACACTGACGGGATATTTAGTAAATCAGACCCTCTCACAAAGAGTTCAGAGATAGAAACATTAAAAGCATAACTGGGGCACCCAAAGTTTATCCCCTGCTGCTTTGGGATCACAGTAATACTCAGTAATCTCTAAATATAGAACATACTAATATACATGTGGCTTTGCAAATTGCAGTGTTGACAATTTGCTAAATTTCTCTGGAATGATAAAAGTGTCTGAAGTGCCTCTCTGACTGAAACAATACTCCCACTGATGAATGTCCTAAAGTGAAATGAAAAGCATCCATACCAAGAATACTTTGAGGGAGATTTAAAGAGGATGGCAGGAAATACCTCCATTAATATACTTGTTGGGCTTTCACAAACTTCTAAACTCAGACACTTCACACATACATGCTTTCATTCATGTTAGAGCAAATACTTCAAAGCTATTCTTCCATCAAAGAGGGGTATATGTCTTGTCTCATTTTACCCAAGCAGACTGGTAGAAGTTCAGATCTGTAAACAGAGCTCTGCCTCCAAGTAGGAGGCAAGACGTCTGGAAAAAATAAAACAAAGTGCTGGTCAAACACTTGGATGGACCTACTGACTTATAAGCTTTTAAAGTTTAGGGAAATGAACCACCATCACTCCAATTTTCTCCCAGAACTGAACACGTTAGTCAGCCTCTTTAATATGGCTCAACATGCATGCTGGGAAATGACTAATGTCATAACTATTCTGACCAAACCCTCAATATGTTCCACATGTTATCGATCCTTCTGTTACCGTGGGTTTGGTCTATAGTGAGTCAAGTCTTGCTTCATATTTGTGTGCCTGCAACACTCTCCAGGCTTGTTAGTTGTATTGCAAAAGACTGACATTAAATTTGTGACCAAACAAGTTGTGCAAGCACAGCAGTTCAAATCTAAAACTTTATACTTCCCTCTTTATCCAGTCACGGTTCAAAATGGTTTAATCAGCAGACAGTTATCAGCTTTAAATAGATGGATTTTCTATATTTGAGTCATAAAGCAGCAGATGCTGTAATGTTAAGTTTCATTTGGAGTTTTTAGAACTAACACGCACACGTCAGTGCTTCATTGGCAAAGTGTTTACCTAGTGTGCTTGTGCCCCAGCTTCTAAAATCCAGACGTTGGTGTTCCGTTGATCGTAAATAAAATACTGGAAGGGATTTCACAACCTTCAGCAGGAAAAGATATGGCACAGCAGCCAAGGTAACCAACTCTGTTTTGAGAAAAACATGATAGATGGCCAGTAGCAGAAAGGGCAGCAATGGGTTCTACTTGAGCTGCAAGACCCGACATTGTTTAGTGATAAATGAGTTCAGGCTGTTTTGTCCCTAAGTTTTTATCCGTTTTAAACCAAAGGTTAAATTCCTGAATAACTCTCCAGGCTTTGAGAATGACCAGTGTGAGTCATAACATAAAAATGACATCCCACTATAATGACAGGCACAGAGCTGCAGTACGCTGTAGCTGCTCCTTTAACAATCACACGAGTATGCACTGGGCATAATTTCAGAGACGAAAACATGGGGTACATCAATGACATGTCTGGGATGCGATTAGATTAACTGCCTCTGGTGCCATGTGTGGGCAAAGTTTAAACAAGCACATCAGTCCGTCCAAAACTGCAAAGCTGCTGTTTAGTCTCGTCCTGCAGCTTCCATGCAGCAGAATGTCAGAAGTGTCACATGCAATGTTAAAATAAAAACCCAGATTTAAGAGCCTCCGAGTTGAAAGAAACATTTTTGTGGCAGAAGCCATATTTTTCCTAAATGCTTTTCGCTTTCCTGTTTCTGAATCACAGATCCCAATCAGACAGACACAAAAACTGCAGCATGACAAAAATCTGACACACCTAACTGCAATTATCTGGCAGGGTGTAACTGAGATGGCTGACAGACACTTATTTAGCAAACATGCCATGAATACCACAGGCAAAGGATAATAACACTAAAACTGCTACCTGTGGAAACCTCATCTTCACCCATCATCATGTATCATATGTGTGGTAAAAACTGGAAAGTGTCTTAACAATGAAATAAAAAATAAAAGTGTCCCTTACATTTTCATGGTGTGAAATACACATTGCATGGAGTGTTTTTTATACATCCCTGACTGCAGTTGAGGCACATGGTCATTGTAATAGCTGAAAATGATTGTTGTTAATGGACAGCAGATGTCAGCAGTGCACTGCTGTGCCCAAATCTGAAAACATCACACACCCGACAAACTTCTCCAGTCAGAGATCATATTTAATACTGGTTAAAATTCATCATTTTAACTACCACTCCAAAGCACAACGTCTCATAGATAGTGAAATCCAGCAGTGAACTGAGCTCTGTTCAGTGTATGATGAGCTTTATGTTTTTGTGTGTGTGACTTATAAAGTTTTTCTTTCAATGCAAAGGAGACTTATTTTCTTGATGAAAACCGCAGATTGAATCAAGAAGTAAGGCTGCTAATTGAATCCAGAACTGCTGTCACGTGTGAATCCAAACAAACACACCCATAGAGCTGTGAGTAACCTATTCCAACTTCCTGACTCTTTGTCCACTGCTCACACCCACAGTAGGCAACGCCCATGCACACTCATTTTCATATACTCAAAACAACTTTTCTCATTTTTTAAAGTTGTGACAATCTAAAATGTGAGAGTCATATGATCCTTTATCATCTTTTTCATATGAGTAATAAAAGTTTCACTTCAGCAAAGCTAACCACAGCACTGTGTGGCATGCTGTTCTAGACTCTAACTTGTACTTCTCCAATCTGGGAAAGGAGGACAGCATACAGTAGTGCAATCATATTGCCTCCAAAACTCCCATATCCTATGCATACCGTTACATAATGGTTTGCAGGTTGGTATGCTTATCTCTAATGCAAGACAGACTGAGGAGGGGGGGAAAAACAACAACCACATAGTATAAACTAGAGCCAAGAACACAGTATTACTAGAGCAAAGTGTCGAAAAGCTCCCAGAAGCACCACACCCCCCTCACTTAGTTAGAGTTGCTTTAACTCATACGCAACTACCTCTTCAGGGAACAGGCAAGGCTGAATCTCAGTAAACAGCCCCACCTTGTTGGACTGACAGTAGGTCTGCAATCCCACTGGCAAATGCTCAGAGATTGCTTCAGACATACCTTTTTTCCCAACAATTCCTAGAGCTTAATTCATTACCCAACAGAAATAATAATCTCCACCCAAAGTGCAAATATTAAAGGAGTTCAATTTGTAGCAAGTCTGATGTTAAAAAAAAGGGGACAATAACAGCTTACACATTAATCTGTTATCAATCCTGCAAAAAAATCTAATTAAATTTTTTAAGCATAATTATCATGTTATCCCATCCCTTCCTTACATATTAACATATTCAGGGAAGTCTCAAATTTAATCATGTAAAATCTGATATTGTCACTGATACAATAGTGTTACTGATATATTATCTCTTCTAACACACACATGATTAAATCACAGCCACGTGCCGATGGTCTTTTCTCACCCTCATAGTGAAACTATTCCTAAAGAGAGACTGTCTCCACATCACAGAAAACAGCCTCTGTAGTGGGCAACTCCAGGAATTAACAGTAATCAAATCATTCCAAAAAAACACTTTAAAAGAGACATTAAAGACTATTACAGAATGGAAATGTCATTTACTATATCAAATACTGTAAATAAAAGATAGTCTGAAGCAACAACAGAGCTGTCATCAAGTACCACACCTTAGACCTCTCACATCTCTAAAAAATGGGAACGTAAATACAACAACTGTATCATGTGCACGGAGAGATTAGGACAGGATGTCAGTTAGTGTGTATTCAAACAAACCTTCAGCAAAGTTAGGCCATGTCTTCTCCTCTGGTTCCTCCAGCGAGTGGCTCCAGTCAGTCTCAGGAGAGGCTCCTTGCAGCTTGACCCCCGCTGTCCCTGACAACAGAGCTCGCTCTATAGCTATAGCTTCCAGAACATCCAGGTCCAGTTCTTCTTCCTCCCCCTCAGGCTGTACAGGTGGAGGAGGTGACTGCTCCCCAGCAACCTGAGGACTAAGGACCTGCTTCACTTCAACAATCTCTTCAACCACTACTATTTTTCTCTTCATGGTGGCCTCGTCTATGTCAGGTCTTGTGGAGTTACAGGTGCCCCTTAGCTGAGATAGGTCAGGCTGGGCTACAGGTGTGTCAGTGACAGAGGGTGTGTCCTTTTCCGAGTCCTTCTTCTTCTCTTCTTTCTGCTGTAAGGCCTCAGAAACAGAGAGTCTTTCCTCTGTGCTGCACTCTGCTGCCTGACTGGCCGAATGCTGTGCAACCCTGGGAGGCTCCTCTTGCTTGACGAGAGGGCTGGCCTGAGCCTCAGCTGCCTGTGCTGGTGCTGCTGACGCTGATTCTCTGGCTGCTGGTGCTTCCCTCAAAGTTGAAGATGTCTCTGGTTTCGGAACCTCCCGCTTTATTTTTCCTGCAAAGAGTGGTGCTGGCTCCACCTCCCCTTTGTCTGCTGAGAGCACAGCTGCTGCCTGGCTGATTTCCTCACTGCACATTCTTTCAGGAGTCATCTTTGGAGGAACTTTAGTTCCTGTCAGTTCAGAGGCCATAACAGGGGTGTTTCGACCTGTGGTCTCGGGCGGTGTTGTTATGTCATGGATTGGCAATGTTTCTGCTTCAGGCAAAAAAACAGGCTTTGTGTTTATAGTTTCTGATTCTGGTGACTGCTTAGCCTGCTTTTTCCCTTTTCCTTTTTTCTTTCCCTTTGATGGCTCTTTTGCAGTTTCTGCTGCATTTATTAAGGATTTAGTCTCAACAGTGGCTTTCTGAGATTCTGGCACTGACTCCAGGATTTTCTCTTCGGATTTAGTGTTTTCTTGCATGAGCTCCACTTGACTTATTTTCTGCACTGTCACTGTTTCCACTCTGGGGACAGTCATTTCCTCAGATTTCACTGGCTCCATTTGGGGCAACGCAGCCTTTAACTCGACCTTGGGGTAGATTGGTCCCTGTGTGATCTTGCTGACATTGCTCAACTCTATTTTATCTTCTACTTGGACATCCACTAGGGACACTGCAGGGATATCACCTAATTGTAGTGATGCTTTTTCTGATATAGTCTTAGTTTGTTTATGTCCCTCCACATTTAGCTGCCCTTCAGGTTTGTTAGTGACTTCTTTTATCTGTTCCCTCTTACTGTGTAATTTACCCTCAACCTTAATGGACTCGGTTAAAGTCTCTGAGGAAGTAGCTGGTGTAGGTTGCTCGTTATTTGCTTCCACACCCTGTGTGGACTTGACTTTAGAGGTTTGAACCTTCTCCATTTTTGAGTGAGAGGGTTCCTCAGGACTGATGTTCTTTGATATTTCACCTGGAGATTTCTTTTTCTTTTTTTTGGATTTTGAGCTACCTTCAACTACTGGTTTGGCTTCTTTAACCTCTCCTGTGGTGGCAGTAGTTTGAACAGACAGAGATGACTGGAAGTCTTCTTGCACTTTTTTATGTCCCTGTACTGAGACTTTAGAGACCTCTTCTGGCAGCACCGCTTTATCTTTTTGGATATGAGGAAAATTTACACCAGTTTCATCCTGCTGTTCAGTCACCTCTATCACTGCCACTTTCACTGTGTCAGGTTGTGCATCCTCAGCCTTGACTGGTGGTGCTGAGGCAGTCGTAGTCCCGTTGACAGTTTTAACTTCAAGTGTTGAATATTCATTTACTGCTGATTTCATCAAAGGCACTTGAACAGTTTTAGCCTTCTCTGTGAGATTCTCGGATTTTACTTCAGCTTTAATTGTTTCTTGAGTCATTTTAATTTCGGCGATTCCCTCTGCTGCAGTAGTGGACCCTGCCAGTGTCTTGGTATGGCTGTCTTGTTTGGGTTTGGTGCTCTCCTGAATTACTTTGGCAGTTTTTGATGACACTGAGACTTTTGTCTTTGCCTCTGTGGGTTTAGGTGATTCCTCATACATATTTTCTTTTGTAGGGTTTCCATTTCTGACATCTTTAGCAACAGGTTTAGTGTTGACAGTGCTTGTAAGATCTGTAGAGGTTTCTTGAGTAGATTCCATCATAACTGGTTTGGGCTTTACTGTACCACATTCTGTTTTAGTTTTGACATTGATGTTATCCAATTTGGCTTTCTCTTCTTTGATTTGCATACCAGATAGCAATGTGACAGCTGGATCGATAGGAATCTCCTCATTATTCATTATTTCTTTGCTTGTTCCGGTAGAGAAGGATTTAGTGTTCTTTGATGTTGCAGCACCTGCAGTTGCACCAACAGCAGCCACAGATAATGGTAGGGCTGATGTCAGAGTGGTCTGTGACACATCCTGCTTCAGAGCTAATGTCTGAACAGAAGAACTTGGCATCCTTTCCTTTTGGACCTCCATTTTCTTCTCACCTGACGCTCTCACATTAGGCTCCGGACGAGGGACTTTTTTTACCTTGTTCTCCTCCATCATCATTAATTCATTGTTGAAGCTGGTTCCTCTCCTATAAAGAGACTGATGTTGGTCCTCAACATTTCGTGGTACTTTTGGCCCAACTGGTTCTACATTCAGTGAACGGCCCCTGAACCTGGGAGTTCTTTCTGAGAAATTCTCTCGATCCCCAGGACCCATCATCTTATGGCGGTAACCTTGACGCTCGGCCAATGCTTCCTGGCTCTCCATTTCACCCCTGCGTCCCGGCTTGGGAACATAAGATGTAGGACCTTGTACAGATTGGACCCGGGCAGCACGGTGGGCAATGGCCAAAGTGGCAGCTGGCTTTCTAATCCTCTGCAGAGAGGCTGGAATAATCTCTGTGGGCAGGTTGAGGTAGTCGCGCAGGTAAACAATGCCATCATTGGTCAGGTACCAGTAATAATGTCTCCAAGCAAATGTTTCTTTGACATAGCCACGAGATTTAAGGGAGCCCATAGCACGGATTACTTGTAGATTACTCACATCTTGCACTTCAGGGTGCTTGAACTCAGGCCTTTTGTCCTTCTTGGCCACCATAACGCCATCGCGAAACAAGATCTCATAGATGGCTCTTAGATCCCGTTTGGGCATCAGCATGCCAGCAACCATTGTGCTTTAAGTCAGTTAACTCTCAAAGTAAATAATAAAAAAAAAGTCCAACATCAAACAAAGTGAAATTAAAATTTCTTGGTTCTTATTGTGTAAAAGAATCAAGTGGCAAAACCGGCTGTCATGTGCTTCTAAATTCAATTTGAAAAGAGCAAAGCCTTAATTTTCTTACTGTTTCTTCCTTGTTTACTTGCTGATCCTTCAGGTGCAGTGAAGAAAAAGAAAATTCCTCTTCACGAAAGCTGCCCTACTACATTTAGTGGCAGAGAATGACCACGCTCTGTTCTGCCGAGATGGCAATGACAGAATGGAAGACAGGCAGCGTGTGTGAGAGAGTGAGAGAGGGAGTGAAGCACACTTCTCAGGCCGGCTCCACCTACCTTCTCTCTTTTATTCTTAGGAAAAAACGGGCATGGAAAAAAATTCTCACTAAGGTAAACAGTAGATGAGGAAGTAAGAAGAGAAAAAAGTATCTGCAATAAACCGAAGAGCAAAGTCAAAAGAGTGCAGAAACACGCATGAAGTGTGCACAAGCACATGTTCTGCTGCTCTGTGACTTTTACTGAGACACCCACCCACACACACAAGCACACGCCCCCAGTTCAGTACACACAAACACACCTCTTAATGCTCAGTACCACTGGCTGACACACACCCATTGGTGTGTCACTCTTTCAATGAATGGGCTACAATGAGAATAGTTATAAATGAGACAGCCAGTTGGCATTCTTGTCCTCTCCTTAGGCGTCTAGTTGGACATACATCGGAGGAGAAGGTGTCCAGTTTTACACGTTTCCTGATCAGGTATCACTGAGGAGCTTTTACTCTACACACCAGTTGTGGCTTTAAGATCTAATGACATACTCTTTAAAACATGAAGGGTGGTGAAATGTGGGAATAAATAACAAATGCATTTCTACACAGACAAGATTATAAAAAAAGGACTTAAAACCCACATTAGCAGTCTTACATATCACATGTCAATTTTAGCTCACAGTGCTAACATTAGGATGAATACTATTCATATGTGTGTTTGTTTGGAAGGTATCTAAGTCACCACATCGAGGCAGCTACATAGGCTAATCAGTATTTCCCTACCTAGCTCATTAAAGTGATGCAACAGGCTGTAAAGCACCCTAAAGTTGTATTGCTGCTCCACAAAGCTAACATTAGAGCTTGTAGCTGGGAACCAAGAACCTGACTTGCACAACTATATAAAGAACATTATAGCTAACCTTTTCTGCACTCCCTGAAACATGATATCAGATTTCTATCCCTAGATCACTTCTCTCTTCTGTACATCTGTCCCCTGTTCATCTCTCAGTGTCAGAGAAAGTGTCCTCTCATGGCCAGGGAAACTGGAAGGAAAGCTGACAACTGCTGGTCGGGGGAGAGGAGCACATGTTCATTCATTTCACTGACGAGACAAGGATTTACTGAAGAGCAGAGTAAGCAGACAGTGCTGCCCCCAAAACACAGTAGCTTGGTTCAAAAATTATAGTGGCTGTGAAAGGGGAGCGATGAAATGATGCATTCCCCCTGCTGTTTTAAACCACACCATTACACATCCAAATGCAGGCGGAAAACTGTTTTGCTTGGATTTGCCATGGCAACAGTCAAATGAAGTAAGCAGAGTGAGCTACATTTCCGCTCGTAAGGCTGCAGTGGAGAAACTGGACAGCTGGTCTGTATGGTCATTTATCAGAGCAGTAGTTGTCAAGACACTGTTAAGTGAAACAAAGTGAAGCAAAGGTATTTTTTTATTCAAAGTTATATGTTTGACATGCAAAATGATCAAAAACTGAGAAAATTTTTTAACTTTGAATAAGGGAAGAGTTTAATACCTTTAATGTTTCTTGCTCACAACTTAACAAATGCCCTTTCTAATCTCGTCTTAAAAAGAATTCTTCTGACACAATCAGTTGATTGAGCTGTCTGACATCTTTCAGGTTAGACTTAGAGGCGATGCCCTGGGCCATGTGCATACCTACAGCAGAAAAGCTCTGATACCTTTAGTACTGCATGTAAAGGCAGTGCTGCAGAGGGCTGGGAGGAGTAGATGTTCAGAGGAGCTCTCAGGTTTATTGTGCAAGAAATGCATTCCTCTGTGTTACAAAATAAGTGCTTCATGATTGTCATGTTGCAGTTCACCTGGCAGTGATGAAGGTACATTATTGCTGAGAAATGAGGCTAAATTATCCATGTGCACATGTGAACCTAAACCTGAGGAAAAGTGGGTATTTAAGTCAAAGTAGCCTGGTACTATTTATTTACTGCTACTTATTTTATAATACAGCACATTTTTGTATTTTGTGGTCCCCTTAGTCTACTTGGCAGTTAACAAGTTATGTAAAATAACTTGTTAACTTTTTCAATCATCTAAAGCAAACTATCTAGAGAGGATGGGTGTGCACTAAATATTTTAATACAATATAATTATATTTCAACTATAAAAAAACTAAAAAAAATAATATGATGGACTAAATTACATATGAGGAGAGGAGTATCTGAGCTGTTTCCTGCTTAGGTGTCTGCTTTTGCGGCTATGTTTCAGACCTCCCAAAGTCCAAGAATAGACTTGTCACCACCAGCTGATGGTCGCTGGCGACTGGCCCAATGTAATGGCCCGCTGCTGGGGGTTTAATTGAGCTTCACACGTGCCCTTAATCTACTTCCCCTTAAAAACTACTTCAGCCTCCTCTTATGAAAGCAAAGGTCAGCAGGGTCTCTGTGTACACCCATATCTGATAATCTTTTCTACCTCAGAAAACCTCCTCAGCCCTCTTGCATCCAGTCCATCTCTAGCGACGTAAAATGCTATCCCAGTCATCCCAGTCCTGGTCTTAAAAGGGTAAAAGCAGGTCAAATTTATCTGCTAACAACTTAGAAACAGTTATTCAAACATTCATTCCACCGAAGTGGAATACTACATTCCATTCAACTTTAATAAACTTCATCTGAGTTAATATGCAACAAAACCTATAACTGGGACTAACAAGATCAATCAGTCTTTATTTACAGAACACGTTTTCAGAAAAAGAAATGCAACGCAAAGTGCTTTACATTTAAAAAGTAACGAACAACCTTAACCCCACCTTTATCCATCATGTCCTCCAGACCACAAACCCCCAAGTCACACATACACCTGACATAACACACATGAACACGCGCACACACCCACACATGAACATAAAATGATGTCTCAAAAGCGCTGTCCAAACCCTCACGGAAACTAAGATCCTGGCAGTTTAAGTACTTACAGCAGGTAAGAGGCTACACCTCAGAATACATAGCTGACCCTTGATGAGCCTAAACGCAACTTGAGACCTACTACTGCTGCAGGTCCCGACTGGCTAAGACTCGCTTCAACTTTAAAACTGAAGTTGACTTTTCTGTTTCAACCCCTCAGCTGTAGAATAAATGCTTACTCTTTATAGATGTTATCATATGTTTGGTTATTTTTTATGTCTACTTACAGTTTACTTTATTATCTGCGCAATCGACTACTTAAGAGTTTTTTTATTTTTAATTGTGTGCAGAGTCTTTGGCAACATGATGTAAAAAATGCAAAACAACCACTACAACTACTACTTTTAAGTCCTTAGGTAAGAGAATGTCTAAACTATGCTAGAAGCTAAGAAAGCTAAAAGTATAACAGTAAGCACAAAATGAAGTCCGGCCTTTAGTCTAACCACAGACTCGCACTTTTTTAGCTGTGAGACATTAGTCTGCGATGCACTAGCACCCTTTCTATCTGGATGATAAGTTAATTCTAATTCGAGGGACTTGACACCTGGCTGGTTATGTTTAGGTGCTTGACCCCACAGTCGGGCACAGCTGCGCCCCCAGACACACCTACACCCAGGCATATGCTAAAGTTAGATTGTTGGAAGCAGCTTTATTTGGAACATATCATGGTCACTGAGCCATTTATATACTTTCCCAGCAATTAGTGTAAATTAGTAATGAACTGATTGTTAACAGAAATTTGAATTAATTTATTAAATTTTAACTGCTGTGACTTAATTTTTAAATTACAGAGATAATGTGCATTTTGAACTTCCAACATGAGAAAGTTTGAATTGAATGCCTTACAGATAAATTCAGCTTTTTCTCTTGGTGCCAACATAGAGTCTGCTGGGTGCTCTATACACATTTCAGCTTGGACACATTTGCTTTGAAGTAAATTCTTTTGAATTAAATGATTTGCATGAACGTTTAAAAACCATTAATGTGTCAAGAGGATTTTTTTTGCAGTGCCACCAATAAGTTGACATTTTTGAAGACATAAGCTCTGTGTCCATCAGGTCTTAGCTGGTATTTGAAGAAAAAATGCTTGTCAGTTTTTAACTAACCCCTTCTCAAAGCCCAACATTGCGTCTTGAGAAATGCTCCTGATTTATCCTGATCTGTGTAAACACAGATTACAGAGAGGCCGTCGTTCATTGTGGAGTTTGTAAATCCCTCTAAAGAAAGTTTGTGACTTTGGAGCTGTATAAAACCGCTCCCTAACTATTGAAGGGATCTAACTGCATATGAGGCCTTAATTCAGACTGTCATAAAACCCTCACAATAACAAGACAGGATGCAGTCTTTATAACAGAAGAAGAGTGAAAGATTAATCCCTGCTTGTGACTAAGCAAATTGAGTGTAATATGGATGAGCAGCAGAATTAACTGTCAGGGGCTTTAAGAGAACTGTGTGTACCTGAAAAGAGTGGATGGAGGGGAAAAACAAAGCTTTATAAATGCACATCACAAAGCCACAGATTTGGCTAAGACACAGAATGGCTACAAACAAAGAAGGACTGTGTGTTAGGAGGCGGTGAGAGAGGTATCGTGGGCATTCCTCACTCTGCTGCAAAAATAAATAATCAACTCCTGCAAAACTGAGTTGAAAACCAAGAAGCAAATTATGGGAGAAACAGAAAAGGTCTGCTCTGATGTAAAGCATTCTGGGAACTGCTCTTGTTGCGTTGCCAAACTAAGCTTTCTTGTGTCATAAACATTTTTGAATTCATTTAAATATTTTCTAGAGTAACTTCACTGTAGAAAATGTTCAGTTTTAGGTAAAGTTAATATTTAAGTAATTTGTCTTTTTAATATGCAGCTTTGCTGACATCTAAAGTAGAATCAGTTACTGTATGAAAAGCACCTCTTGGCTTTGTCTTGCCAATATAAATGCCAGTGGAAAACTTGTAAACGAATATGAACTTTAGGTTAAAATGACAAGCCTCTCCTGCATTTTTAGATCCACAAGTCACACTGACTTCTCCTTTTCCAGAGTGGAAAGAAATGAAGTCACAGATTATGACTTCCATCACCTTCATTACTGACCAATAATAAGCCAGAGCAGCCAAAAAGTTTGCTAAGTCCTCATTCTAGTGTCTCTAACAAGCTGTCTGACGTGTTTGTGGATGCAGTGAGCCATGTAGCACCCTCTGCAGCCCCTCACACTTGGACAGCAGCCCACCCAAGAGGACGTAAATGTGGGCAGATTGATAGTCATGCAACTAACTGCACTGTTCCCTTTAACTGCTGCAGAGGACATATTAATCTCTTTGACATTTTGAACCCATTTTCTCACTCTTCATGAAAGAGATATGGTTTCATCCAGAATATTTAACAAAAAGCAAAATACATTCCCTGCCATTTAGAAAAGAAAAAGAAAGAAAAAGTTATAGAAATCAGCTGGTGGTGATAAATTCCACAAACAGCCAAAGAATAGAAAAAACACTTTGTGCTGTAAACAAGTTCCAGCAGTAAGATCTGGACAGAAAATCTAAAACAGCCCTCCATTCTCTTCTCCTGCAAGAGCTGAATGCCAGTTCAGCTAAATGGCAGCCAGGGATCAGACTCTGCATGCAGGAGATGAATCACACTTTTCAAACCCTTGTTGCACAAGATGAATCCATGAAAAACTCCACATCTCTTTGTGAAATAACCTATAATTCGCCCAAAGCCAAGAATCACTTACATACATTCTCTGTTCTCGGCTTCCATCACAGTATTATATGAACTTACCTTTTTTTGGGCTGAGCCAGAAGCGATCTCCGAGGGGATCTCCACCCTCCCTGCTGCTTTGATCTGACATATTATGCAAAGGCCTTAGTGGCTCCAACAAAACGCAATACCTTCTCTCTGCTTTCGCCACACAGTCAACCACCACACAGCTACTACTACTTGTTTTTACCCTTGTGAGTCCCACTGCCTCGCCAGCAAACCAACATGGTACACAAGATGGGGATAGAAAAAGAAGGAATAGGAGTGGAGGGGTTCTTTCAGGGTGGAGAGAGTGTTTGTGAGAAAGAGAGAACAAGGGAATCTTTTCATCTCTGTCCCATAAATGCAGAAAAACATCTACACCATAAATCTGAGGCCCATGCCAAGCTGGACACATCCTTTCTGCTGCCCCGGATACCCTGCTCCACGTCCCATACATCTGAAGGCACCCACGCTTTATTCTGGCATCAGTTAGCAGAGAGATACACACTGGACTCTTTGTTCTAGAAACTGAGAAAATTACAGTCCCACAGATTAAGACGAAGGGTGGACACTGAAGGAAAGATAGGATGAGGAAACTAGACAGAAAGAGAGGACACAAAGAACTAAAAGTACTGCCAGGGCACCCAAGATACATGCATCAACAACTCTGGGTTTGTTTGTTGCATTCTTCTTCTTTGGGTTTATGGTGAGCAGTGAAGCATTTTGGAAGTTGCTAAAAACCAGTGAGTTAATCTTAGAACTGGAATCAGATATCAGCAAACTAAATAATAAACAATCCAATAACGAAGCTAAAAGAAAAACTGTGCTGCCCGTCAGAGAGCCACCCAGTGTGGCCATATTTCAAGAAACAGAAACTCACAGACAAAAGCTGACAAGTGAAGGCTTTCACAGTCCTGGCTTAAATCCAGAGTCTGTCATTGCCCCTGAAGGATATAACAAAGACATAAAGTTAATACTGAACTGGAAGAAAAACACTGCAACACTTCACTAAGACTAATTTGTGGTGTGTTGAACTTGTAATGCATTTTGATGGATGGCAAAGACACCATGGCTGCTCCCTTTGGTTTTGAGTGAAGAAGATTTGTGATACTTTAAGATATTGTAATTAAGTTTGGAAATTTGGTCACACATTCACTACTGCTAGACACAACCCATGTTTTGGCATTGAAGATTTACAGTTGGCAGTTACGACTGGGGCGTGGTGGTAAATTAGTGTCTGGGAGGCATGGACATGATGATCTTTGGACCCAAATTTAGAAAAAGGTTTTATTTAAATAAATAATGTAAACCTCTAAGAATAAAGCATGCCTTAAATTTTGCACTTGACATGACTGGGGTAGTTGCAGCTAAGACAAGAGAAGGCCATCCTCCACTCACACAAATTTAATTGAAATGCCACAAGACGATGCTGTCAGCCTGACTGCCATGACACACTGACTGGGCAAATATAAGATGACATAGTATCTCTAAAAAGCACTATGTATGATTTGCAGCCATATGCTAATCTGATTGGCTTAGTAATTCTGGGCCTTGGATTTATGCTGTGGTGTACTATGGTTTGTATTTGGCTTGTATTGATGGACTAGTGACCTGTCCAGAGTGTATCTGTCTCACATGTTTCTCACCAAATGGGAAATGTGATATGACCAAGCCCACCTCCAATCCTCAATCAGATAAAGTGCAATGAAATATATTTCCATACATTTGATATTCAATCTTTATTCTATTTATTTGTACACCACATTTTGTTGTGATTCTAGTTATTGTACAACAATAAATCTGCATCACATATCATTTGACCTCTCCTTACTGACATGGCTGCAGTGGATATTATGCACGCTCTAGCTGAGGAACACTGCCTGGGGAATTAGACTATACGGGAAAATCCAGAAAGCATGATGTGATAGTGGTCAGGTTACAAAAGAAAGCCTCACAAGTGAGACTTTGAGGGCACAGAACAATACTTATTTTTTCTTTTGTGTGTGTGTGTGTTTAGCTTTGGATGATGTTCAACTAATAATACATTATTTTGATAGTGTAGATAAATCATAAAACATGAAAATACATGTTGTAAGCCCAACTGAATGCTCTGTTTCACATCAGCGACATGAGAAAGAAAACGCCCGTCAAGGTGCTGAAAATGAGTTAATTTTGTGTCCTATGTAAAGCAGTTCAGACATTGTGACACTATCATCAGTGTCCAATTTATTTTATACATCACATTTAAAACAAAAAGGCTTTCCAAATCAAAAAACAAAAAGACCAGACTCAACAAAATGAAACATAGAAGCAAACAACTATAATGAAGTAGTTGAGGCTCGAGTAAAAGGGTGGTCTTTTAAACATGATTTGAAGACCCAGAAAGACTCTGCTGTACAAATATTAAGTGGCAGGTTATTCTACAGTCTAGAGGCTGCCACCACAAATACCCGGTCATCTCTTTATTTCAAATGAGACCTTAGCTGAACCAAGAACTGGCTGAATGAGCTCAGTGTAATTGAGCAGATTGGACAAATAACTGGGTGCTATACAGCTTAAAACTTTAAAAATGAGTAACAGAATCTTAAAATCTATGTGACAAAGGACAAGTAGTCAGTGTAAATCTGAAATAACTGGAGTGATGTGATCAAGCCTTCTGAACTAACTGCAGGCCATGGAGAGATGAGCTTTCAAGGCCTAAATATAAAGACTTGCAGTAGCCTAATCTACAGGTAATAAAGCCATGAATATGTTTTCACTTCTGTCATCCATTAATTTTTAATAACAGATAACTTGTCAGATATTATATCTTACTTAAGATTAAATCTGCATTCAGTAGCTGTGAGGAGAATATTTCTATGTGTCAATCTAGCACACTAAGGCTCATACATACAGTATCAGTAATGTACTGACTAAATACGATACATTACTAGTAAATCATTTTAAAATGAAGTGTGACCCTCACAAAATGGAGCTTCAGTCTGGTAAGTGAGGAGATGGGTATAATGGTAGCTAGGGAGTGTCAGGTCTGGCACTGCTGCTCAGCAGGGAGCACTCAGTTTGAGCAGACACACTGATGTTAGAACGTTTTATTGAGGGCAGTCGTTCATAAGATGCGAGGCTAAAAAACAAAAAGTTGTAATTATGAAAACATGGCCAAAGCAATGCAGCGTGGTCACATTTCTGAAATAAGATGATTAAAAAGAAAAAAGAAAGTAAAGCTGTGCAATGACTAAGTGTCTGCAAACCACACATGGGAGTGGCCATGCAGTGCTTTGGTTGCTGTAGCAACAGCCCACAGGTTAGGCAAATACCATGTGCTGTCCACGGCTGAGGTCCCAGGAAGCACGGGCCTTCTGCTGATGTTGCCAGGGGCAACAAGCTATCAAACAACAAAAGCTGATACAGGATCCAGACTCTGGCCTCTGAGTCTGTGCCACAATGTGCACATTTGCATTGTAACCTGAAGAGGCAGAGCTGTATTTTTAGACAGGCACATTGAAGATCAGCATCTAATAACAAGCAGTCAAGCACAGCGCGCAGATACACAGGCCCTCTTCATTAGGTATGGTCTGACACATGCACACCACACACTGAAATGTGATTTATTATCCTCACTGTCATTACTCTCCCCCCTCCCTCTCCCTTCAGTCTGGGGAGTATGAATCAGTTGTATTCTTTCTCTCTCTCCTCAAAGCAAAGACAAAAGCTGCCAGCATGAACTCTTCCTTTTAAAACACAGAGACTTGCAGTAAACTTACTCAATACTTGAGCAAAGAAAAGGTCCATTCTGCTCCCGCTACAAGCCGTGGTGACTCACTATCTTCGCCATCTTTATAACTTTCATTAATGAGCTTTCACTCAGCTGAGCCACCTATGAGACGGCTCTTTTAACAAATGTAGGAAAGATTCAGCAGTGTCAGTAGGGGACAGCTGACCTTTGAATCTGTGTTGCTGCTCCTTTAAATGTATTTCTGAAGACTCAAAATATTCTGGAGACCTTACTCCGTGAAATTCTGTGATTCCAGTGCTGAGGGTGAGGACAGGGCAGCATGTCAGACAGCTTTGAACTGGGGCATTATGTGGTGAGTGAAATGAATGTGACAGACATCTACCTGCATGAATAAGTGATGGAGATGTAACAACTTGTCTAAGTATTTCTGTTGCTTTTGCAGACAGTTCAGGAATGCTGTAGCAGCCTAGCATTACAGCAGAACAGTATTACTGAGTGTCATCTGAAAACATGTCTCCTCGTGAAGAAACAAAACAACTCTTAACATGACACCTGTATATCAAAGTCGTGGTACTAACACATTACAGATGATGTAATAAATAATTAAATATGCAGCAACACAACTTATCAAAGATACAAAATATTCAGCTTGAAATTTCCATATTTACACTGTAAATTCTTTTTTCTTACAGTACTGTATGTAAGGAAGACAACTAACATATAAATAAGACCTATACTGCAGCTAGATCAAGCATGTGATCATATCTTGAGATGAATGTCTAAAGTTCAATACATTAGTAGAATAATAAACATTAAGCCTCACAGTTATGACTTTATAGCAACCAGCCAGTCTTATTTTATATGACCCACTAGTGGGCCAGGTCACCCCACCCCTAATTTAGGTGTCTTCACTCCTGCAGGCGATGGCATTTTGCTTTTCTCACTACATGACTTTATATCCTGTTTTTCCACTCTGTTGCCTACAATCAAAAACCCCAAGCTGTAAATGCACAATAGCAATCCAAACAATGGCCAGTTTCCCCTTCCTAAGCTGTAAGACACACCGGTGAGGAGAGCTGCTCCAGCAACAACAATGAAATGAACTCAATCACCATCAATGGAGCATAAAAGTGTTAAAAAAACAGAACAGTGAAGTAGAAGTCCTGAAACAAACTAAAAACATGGTAATGGTTTGTCCTTGAGAGTGTGTGCCCCATGTGGGGAAAATAACTCCAGCCAACAGACTATCAGGTTACTCCCCCCTGACAAATCTTAGAGCAGCTTAATGCTATAGCCATACCACTTATGGTACAGCTCATCTTGTAGCAAAACTACAAGATGAGATTTAAAAGGGTGTGCAGTGGGTAAACAATACCACGCTGCTAAATGTGTGTATTAGTGTATCTTGGAAATTAATACTGCTGTATGGCATTTAACTTTATGAAGATACTCTTGTCGATGGTTGAAGGTAAATGCTGCCATCCTGAACTTCACAAACTGTAGAGGAATTACATATAAATGGCTATTTTAGGAACCCAATACCAAGAACTTTGAAAAGCAAACCAAAATGCAAACCAGTTGGATCACCTTCAACAATCATCTATCTCTCTTTGTAAGCTTACTAGTTTTGTGTGAGGTATGTCCAGGGTAACTGTTCACCCTCAGGTGAAGAAATATGACCCACTTTGCATTTGTACATACTCAGAGGCTACTAAAGAAGCACATCTGTACTATTACAGTGTTCAAAATGTCATCAGACATAAAATTACTCTAAAGTGTGGAAGGACAAGATTTCTACTGTCTTAACAATGCCTAAACAGATACACACACACACATACACACACACACGTTCTTGGAATTTTTGCTTTATGCGTAAAGTTCACAGTAACTGAACAAGCATTGTTTGCCACCCAAGCCTCCAATCACACATTCACTCACTCATTCCAGCAACCGCTGATGGTATCGTAACAAACACGTTACATTCACTGTTTAGCAGCTCCAACACCTTTTTAAACATTTATTCAACAAAAGCACCGAAGCACACTGTGAACTTTGAGAACACAGGTATTATTTTTCTGCAAAACACTGGAAGCAGATCATTCTTTCCATGACACACCTTAAGGTGCTCCCTTTAAGCAACAAAGCAAAGTGGTAAAATGACCTTTCCTAAACATGAGGGGCCAGGCTACACCCTGGAGTTACAGCCCTTTCATTGGTTCATAAGACTGGGTGTAAAACATTCCAGATGTCCTTCAGAGGAGAATGATGGCCTACAAGAGCAGATCTTGACCCAGTCCATCTGTTTCTTCAGACTCTTTCATTACAACAGATTACCTGTCCTAAAGTCATTGAATAACAGAGAGTAGAATCTCTCACTGAGGTACTAATGAATCTGTGTCACAAAATATGCATCACCTATCTGTGTTATATCTGTGCATGTATCATATCAGTCATCATATTCAGCTGTGTGTGTGGCCTGTGTGTTGTTGAATTCCTACTATACTGTTCAGTTAATCTGATCAAAATACTTAAGGTCTGAGAGCTTCAGATGTTCCCGACCATCCTCACACAACAAACGAAAAGGCACATCAATGTGGAAGGCACTCACCTGGAAAACAAAGAGAAAAACAAAGATTTAGGCAAATAAAATATTAACTAACAGTGGTTACAGGTACATTTATGCTCCACTTCTAAACAATACATGAACAGAGTTAAGAAAAAAAGTCTGTCCCAAGGGTGAATATTGCCTCCAAACAAATGGGCTGAATTTTTCTCCCCGTTGCGGAAAAAAAATTATACTTTTAATACTTAATGTGAGAAACAGATCAAACATCATTCTTTGATTTTTAAGCAAAAGAAAGTAAATATGAACCATTTATTGTTGGGTGTTCAGTGTTCAGAGAGGCATGTGGAGGGGAAAGCTGGGGTTTACTGACTAATATCACCATCTGCTGGAGAGAAGGATCTAAAGCAAGTTGGAAAAATATTTAATATATTTGACCGTAGCCATTCAGATCTATTATATGTAAATGTATAAGATATTTTATTAAATTTACAAAGCATTTTACTAATTAAATGACAAAATATCTACAGCAGTTGGGTTCAACTCAACCAGCTACAACACTTACATGATTACCAGTAATAACAAGAAAACAATCAAATGCTTTAAGTAATATATGATATAGTAGATGATACCATACTTTGTTTTATAAATAATAAAAGGGCACATTACTGAAGACGTCCAAGGAGAAGGACCGTGGTTAATGTGGTATTTTTTGATTGACTGTACTAAAAGAGATTTTCCAGATTTAAAGGTGAAAAAAGAAAAAAGTTTTTTATTCATGCAAAACTTTCAGAGTAGTGCCACTTTTCTTCTTTCACCTTTAAATCTTGTAAATCTCTTGCTTTTAGTACAGTCAAACAAGACAACATTAACCAGGGTCCTTCTTCTTTGACCTCCTCAGTAACGTGCCCATTTCTGAAGGTCTCCCAGTTGTCCCTGATACTGAGGTCATCCCCTTTACCACCCACATCGACCAACCACCATGCATGGCATCCCCCTCAGAGGAATCAAAACAGTTTCCTGTGTATACAAACAGCATCAAGCAGTGGGTAGCAACCACCGACCCTGCTAGAGTTTCTCATGTGAAGCCAACACTGTGTTAAATCATCACCTAATGACACTGGTGATCTGGGAAGCATCGCACTCGAAAATAGGACCCGTCTAAAATGTGGTTCAACAGCTGACTGTCTACAGGAAGTGTTTATGGTCAATATTTATATATATATATATATATATATATATATATATATATATATATATATATATATATATATATATATATATATATATATAATATTTCACATAATGTGGATTAATTATAACATTAGGGTTAAGATAGTAACACTGAAATGTCTGTAAAGATTATAGATACATCACGTTACATGAAAAGAACAAATAATCAAACATTATCCATGTTTTAAAAATCCACCACATTTTTCACTGGATGTTACATCATCATCATCATCATCATCATCACCATAATCAGTTTATTTATAAATTATTTTAAAACCAGCCATGGCTGAAACAAAGTGCTGTACATCTGGGATAGATGTAAAAAACATCACAAATTCTGGATTAAATAAACATTTATTTCCAGTTTACTTGTCTCAGTCATGTTTCTATGAAGTCATTTATCTATCTAAACACAGAGAATCTGGAAAAACAGGGAAAGACATCTAAAGCAAATGTTTAAAGACCAACGAGGTACTCTTAGAGTTTTAATTTGACTGCTTAAGCCTGCCTATCTTTTAGGCCTCTGCTTGAAAACTGCACGTCCATTATGAAATTAGTATACTTCTGCAATGACGCAGTATATTCAAATACTTTTAGAGACATAGTAAAGGAAGCAGTTGTGAAATGTAAGATGTGTAAACATCAGTATATGTAAAAGAGGGTGGGTAAATGAAGATGGTACAAAGCAGGAATGAAAATAATAATAAAATAATTTAAATAAATAATAATTAATTGACCATAATAAATAAATGTTGCATTACGGCATTAAGGTTATAGGTTTAAACCTAAACATATATCACTTCAAACATGGCAGAGGAGGTCACAGCTAGTTTTCATATTTGAGAAAGAAAAGCAGAAGATGTAACAAACCAAAGAGAAAGAGAAAAAAGGAGAAAAACTTCAAACAGAGAACAACAGGATGTGAGGAAGGCTCAGACTTTCCTCTGGGCATCTCATGCTGTATTTCCTGCTCTGCAGACAGACATATTAAAAACAGTATTTCAAGAGTAACATTGCAGACCAAGGAGATGTTTCTTTAATAACAAAAAATACTCTCTCCAGGTCCAGGCTCCAGGTTGTTCTTCTCCCAGTCGATTATTTATGGAAAATTTGCTTTTTTTTTTTTTTTTTTTTTTTTTTTAGTGTAATAAACATTTGTTGTAAAATTGCAGTGGAATCACACCATGGATTGAGAGGGGTAATTAAATTATTAGAAAAGAAATTCAAAATAATCAAACATGTTTTTATTTGAAGGAAAATTCAAAAGAAAGAATAGTGAGAAAAGCTAAACATCTCTTACTACACAAGAATTTAAACAGGGAAATTTAAAAAAATATCATTGGGACAGAATTGCAGAAAATTAAAAAACTCTGGAAACTGTCCTTGCTGAAGATACAAGGCAGTTTGGGTCAGAGGTATATAACCTGCCTTCACTGAATTAGCTGGAAACTTGGTTATTAATATATTATATATAAAATTATATATTATATATATATAAAATTATATATTATATATACCTCCTCATCTACCTCCTCCCCCTCGGTTATATTTTTAAAAAACACCACATACATTTTCATTGCTATGCGGATGACACCCAGCTCTACCTCTCCACCAAGCCTAACTCTGCCCTCCCACCATCTTCCCTCACAGATTGTCTTCAAGAGATTAAGTCCTGGTTCACCTCAAATTTTCTTAAACTAAACAGCAGCAAAACAGAAATTTTACTAATAGGCACCAAATCCACTCTCTCCAAATCTGACAGTTTCTGCATTCCCATTGATGATTCTTCCATTTCCCCCTCCCCTCAGGTAAAGAGTCTGGGTGTCATCCTTGACAGCACTCTGTCTTTCACATCACATATCAATAACATAACCCGGTCAGCATATTTTCACCTTCGTAATATCAACCGCCTCCTCCCCTCCCTCACCCCTCACACCGCCGCCATACTCGTTCACAGTCTTGTCACCTCCCGTCTCGACTACTGTAACTCCCTTCTGTTCGGTCTTCCCCAAAAAACACTTCATAGACTTCAACTGGTTCAGAATGCAGCAGCCCGGGTCATCACAAGAACCACCTCCACCCATCACATTACCCCTGTTCTGCAGCAGCTCCACTGGCTCCCCGTCACCTACCGCATCCACTACAAAATCCTGCTGTTCAACTACAAGGCCATCCATAACCTCGCTCCTCCCTACCTTTTTGATCTCCTCCATGTCTCCATACCAGTCCGTTCCCTCAGATCCTCCTCCTCCATCCACCTCATCGTCCCCCCAGCCCGCCTTGTTACCATGGGGAGCAGAGCTTTCAGCTGCTCTGCTCCTCATCTCTGGAACTCCCTCCCCCCAGACCTCCGTAACTCTGATTCAATACAACTGTTCAAATCCAAACTCAAAACATATCTGTTCAAACTGGCATACTCACTGTAATATTTCACACTGCTTTTATTATTGTTTTATGTATTCGTTAATTTATGAGTGTATTTATTGATTTGTTTTACTCTTGTGTTTTATCCTGTAAGGTGACCTTGAGTGTCTAGAAAGGCGCCAACAAATAAAATGTATTATTATTATTATTATTATATAAAAATATATATTATAATTAGGTGGAATGGGCAAATGTTAATATAACTGGAACTAACCTAATAATCACAAAAACAAAAGCTGAGTGAAGGGAATAAACAAACAAAACATGAAATAATCTTCACATTTTTCATCAATCGCTCCTTTTCCACAACTGCAACAGTCCTCCATAAACATCTCTGTCCTACAACTTTACTCAAAAGCATCCAGAGAAACCTGCCAGCCTGATGTACAGCATTGTGCTTTTACTCTTCTCACCAATGTTGTGAACACTGGCTGCTCTGCCAGCCAAGCACTAACTGTACAGCACTTCTCCTCGCTCTGTGGGAGGTCTTTGAATCGAGCAGCAGCCTGATGGAAGCTCAGTGGGAAGGTTTTTCCATGGTAATCTCTGAGTGTGTGACTGTAAAAAGGCCTTTCAGTGAGAGAAAAACCTGTCCTCTGTAGATTTTGGACTGAGAGTCAGCAGCACTCAGCAGAGCACACAGAGTATAATATACTGCTCACACTGCTGAAACTGGGACATAAACTGGAAAATTAGGCAGCTGCTGAAGACAAGGCAGCAGTAAATCTGAACAGGGCCACATGGAAACAGTCGATGCTCATTCAGCAGAGAGTTGATGCAGCATTATGAAACCCGACTGGATGATACTTCTCTGCTGCCTTAGTATTATTGCACATAGGAAAACAGATCTGCATGATGCCACATACACACAATAATTAGAGGTTTTAAAGCATCTTTGTCTGTTTCCTGCAATCACAGATAAAAAATAGCAAATAGGCTCCATAATACTAGTGACACATCTCATGGGCTTGTGCCATAAGATATACAAAAAGTAAACAATATTACAGTTTTCAGCCATACTTTCTGACATAAACGGCATTATTTCATGGCCATTCTTCTCTACAGCACTCTGCATACATGTCTCACAAAACTGCATGACAGATGACATGCCCTGTTTGAGCACACATTTGCTAAAAAGTGAGCAAGTGAGAGAGGTGACAGAATTTTATCATTTCAAGTTTTCCACTACTTTTTGAGCAGCCAAGACATGCACCATTGTTAAGAAAATAGTCAGAGTCTTATCTGTTGTGCTCTGACATGCACAGAAATGCCACCTCAGCTATGGCGGAGGGTCTGCTTCTGGTGTTGGCCTGGATTATCCTATACCAGAGCTACGTAATCTGGTCCTACCAGAGCTGCAATCCAGCAGGTTTTCGATGCATTCCTGCTTCAACATACCTGAATCAAATTACATGGATCTAACAGGCATTAATTTGAGTCAGGTGTATTGGAGCAGGGATACATGGAAAACCTGCTGGATTGCGTTCCTGTAGGACCAGACTGAAGAACCCTGGCTTATACAATCTGATACTTATTTTCTGCTCCCTGGTGGATACATTTTGTACTACGACAATTCTGACATATTGTGAGGTAATAAATTGTGTATGTGTGCAAATTAGTTTATTTTGTTGACATTTTGTTAAGGAGCCAAATATCTTCAGATTAAAACAAATTAACTGGCCATTATCAGTTGTTAAAGGGTTAAGTTAATTCAGTAAATTATGCATGTAAATGTAAATCTAATGTAGGATAAAACATAGTGCTCACTGATTAGTTCACCATGACCATGATGTTGTAAATCTTAGATACCAATTAACAGGTCATGAAACACCTTTTTTTTTAACTCAAACTACAGACCTCTGCAGGTTTCTGCAGAGTTTTGGAAATGCATTGTGGGAAATGAGCTTGTTAATATGTTTAGGATTTGTAGGGATGTTTTTACAAACTTAATTTGCTAATTTTAGTGAACCCCCAGTAGTCCATATGAAGAATTCAAACTGAAATAACTTGAATGAAAATGATGTGTCAACGATTAGCTCATTTAACTGAATTCCTGAGATTCCTGGATCACGGTAGCAGCAGATGCAGAGACATCAGTTTAACACGTGCAATCACATCCCGAGGCTCTCTCTCCATCTGCTGTCCACCTGGATCAGTTTACCTCTTGCTTTTGTTACCTGCTTCCTTTCTCTCATTTCAGTTGCATTCTTCTTCATTCCAGGCTTACCTTTGCTCGAATAAAAGGACTCCATGTTGGGAATTTATGGTCCAGCGATCTTTGAAACTTCAAAAGTCACAGCAACTTTCCCGGACAGCTTTCTTTAACAGCTCACTCTTCTTCTTTTTATCTCAGTGTCACGTTAGATCTTTGATTTTCTCTCGCTATGTATGTTCTTTCTCTGCTCTCGCTGTCAAACACGTCACGCTGTGTAGATCAACAGAGGAGTCTCCCTCCTCCTTCACAGGTCAGAGCCGCCCTCCATAATAATACCTCTGTTTGTGTGAATGTGTGAGTGTATATAGAGCTGAATTGTTTGAGAGAGAGCTAAAATTTCAGAGCGGCTACAAAGGTCTACAAAGTCCTAAAGATAAGAGACAAAGAATGTGAGTGACAGTAAGATAAGAGACAAAGAATAAGAGTGACAATATAAAAATAAATCTGACACAAATGTCCCTGCTGGATTAGCAGATTAAACATTTTCTTTGATAATAATTTTTGTCCCCTTACATATTTATGCAGGTCTTATGCATTGTTTTATCAGAATAAGGATGCTTGCTGTGGCAAAACTATTAAAAAAAAAGAAAACAGAATACACAGAAGCAGGGAACTCTGTGACTATGGAAATATCCTGGACCAGTGCCATCTACTGTGATCTCCGAGGCGTTAGTATTTGAAGTTGAAGAGGTGTTTTGTAGATGAAAGTCTGACAGGCATAATAATACAGTGGCATAATTTGCCAATGAAAATCCCATGATTAAGCCAGTGAATGTGAATGCTTTAAACTCACTAAAATCCCAACATGCTCCACGAGTTATATCCTGTAAGCAGAGTAAATACTAGCTGTAGCTGTTATAGTAACTGCAGTACAAGGCAGGTGTTGGCAAAAGTTAATGATTAACATCTATTCTTAAATAGCTGCACGGCCTGACACACATTAACTCAGGTCCGAGATATCAGGTGGACTCAAGGAAGACGTGGACACAAACAAATGTACTGTATATTTTCTGATAACCCTTGTTTGAAGTGAACCATTCAGTTAGTACAACAATAAAAATGAGGCCAACATCCTGGCTTTTATTTGATACCTGACTCAAGCCACTAGAAACACTGATGTCTTGTTAAAAGGTTACAATAACTAAGAGAGTCCTTAATGAAGGGAAGTGCCTGATCTTCCTCCACAATGAGCCATGTATAAATGATTTTAATGACTGTTGTCAAATAACATAAAATAATGGAACATTTTTTGTTGTTGATGTTATCCCCAGCTTGCTCCAGGCAAGCTGTGCAAAGCAAAGCTTCTGTTGACAGCTCAGTGATTAAAATTATGTTAAGGTTCTGATGGCTGTCAGAAATGGTGACCTCTGTTAACCCTCTTATAGTCTGGACTCTTCTAACATAATGTGACCCTCATGTATAGCCAGGATCGCTGAGTTTGCACCAAGGATTGTAAAAGTGTTTCACTTTTTGTACAGTTGTTTTTTTCAGAAATGTAAAGTTGTTTAGCCCTTGATAAAAATGTTTCCACATTGTACTTTTGTTTAATGTAAATATGGTTTCTGTGATGGAAATATGAATCGTGAAAATGTAAAAAGGTTTACTGTAATATTGCATTGCACTTCCCAGCCACCTTCCAATACCACTACTTATATCTGCATAAAAACATCTGTAAGTAATTGTCACTGCTGAACCACTTTCTCTTAGAAAGAATAGAATTATCATTTTTGAAAGGATTTGGATCCAAAAGATTTACTCCAAAAAGTTCCACAACTTCACACAGTTTCAATTTTCAGCTAATTTCAGCAGAGTCATAATGGTCCATGGTATATTTCACTATAGTCAACATGTATTTGAGCAGGACATTATGTGGAAGGGGCCATGTTATCAAGGTAAAGATGGAGGTGACCAGAAATAGCAACACAATGAAAAGTGAAGGAAGCTCTGTTTCTGCCAGGCGTGTTCATAAATGTGTATGCGTGTATTTGCTATAAACTTTATATGTGATATTTTTGTGTTGTGTTCACAGCTTTATGTTCTCAAACTAATTAATTCATGATATTTAGAACTGTACTTACTTCTAGCCAATAGCACTTGGGTCACTGACTCTGAACCCAACATCCATAAAAATAATCCACAACCCCCATTTTACTTCTCTTCTCTACCCTGAGGTCTTTCCTCTGGGTCTCACCATTTCCCAACAGCTCAACAACAGAAGGAGGAAACTATGCCTGATGCATTTCCAAGCAGGGATACAGGGAAAACTATGTGACAGGAATGCTTCGAATTACTTGCAAATTGCCACAGGGCATCATGGGGATGGGTGTGAAACCAGATACAGGAAGCTCTAATAACAGAGTGCTGATCTACATGATTGTTAAAGTAATACTGAAAATGTGAAGGTTTTGTAAAAAACTGCAGGAATAAATAGTCACCGAAGAGAAGGACTGTGAATTCTGTGCTGTTGTACTATTAGCAGTGGTAACTTACTATGAAGAGCCTGACAAACAATACCAGTCGAGGAATTTGACTATTCCCATGTGAAAAACAGGGAAAAATGGGAGGAAAGGATGAAAGGCCGAAACAATAGTAAGAGTCTCAAGGTCCATTGTCCTGTCCCATCTTCTAAAACACATTACAGAGGCCAACGCCCCCACAGTTATAATCAGACTATATCCTCCCATGTCAGCCAGAGTTGTGTGCCTCTGATAGAAACATTACAAACACTGAAGGTCAAGCAACTGATTCCTCCCATTTCAGTAAGACGGAGGTGACACTAAATGTTTTCTACATTCCTGTGGTTGGTTCTTCATACACAGTGGATGTGAAAATGTGCATGTGGAAAGAGATGAAAAATGGTTGATAGAAATTTACTGACCAATCTGAATGCAGCACTAACTGTGGACCTGGATCTGCTTCAAGTTGTCATCCCTGATTTACAGCAGAACTGTGAAAATGTGAATCATTAATTTAATTTTGGTTTGTTAAGGTTACAAAGAGGCTGTTGTGCTTTTAATGGAAAATTCCTGCAAATTTCATTCTAGTATTCCTTTTCCAGGTTGTCACTTTTCCAGACCACTCATTTATTCTTTGTCACTATGAAGACATAATATTCCCTTTTTATCTGGTTGATGGTCATTGTACTTTCAAGTGTACATCCACAGATAGAAGCTTGTATACATGCTGTACAAACTGACACATTACAAGTTTATCACTGTTCCTGAAACATTATAAACAACTATACCTGTACGTATGTGGACAAAGCTGTCAGTGCTGATCATGATGTCAGAGGAGGTTTGCTATTAAATGAAGAGGTTTCATAAGGACAGTTGACTTAGCTGCCAGTTAGCATGTCGTCCCAGCAGATGAGTCATTTGTTTGTTGTCAGATATGCAGCAAAAGATGTTTTAGTCCCTTTGACAAAAAAAATGCACACTGACAAAAAAAGTGAGTGAGTCACTTCCTGTCTGCATATAATCTAGTTAACAAATCTCGGTCATCTGAATCTTAAGTATTTGACTGCTGTAAAATAAATAAACATTGGTTTATTTTTCCTCATGTGTGAATGCAGATGGGGCAAAGAACACACTCAAGCTGTAATGTACTGACTCATCTTCACACATAACGTTTAATGACTAATTTCAAGTCCAAAGGCTCAAATTCTTTGTCAGCTTGTGGAAGTTCATGTGGTCTAGCAATTTTTTTTTTAGTTTATTCTCATCAAAGCTTTAATTAGTCAGAGTCTCATTCCATTCCTCTGACATGTGGCTTTGCACTGTGCTGCCTTTTTTGGCATTTTTTTGTGAAGCAGTCTAAAGCCTAAATGTTTGTGGCCAAAGGAGCATCACGCCTGACTTTGGAGCTGCAGCCATGATAGATTAAAGCTGATTTTATCCAAGCTTCTGTAAAGCTGAGCAAACATAACTATTACAACACTAAGGAATATTGCTGAACAGCAGCTCAGTAACACAGTGAAATAACATGTTCTCTGTCACGTCACAAGTTTCTATTCAAGGAGTTACGACTTCCTGAAACTTCAAAAACCTCCTGCAAATTTCCCTTCCCGTCTTTGTGCTTTCTGTTCTGTCAGCAGGAGTCAAAAATGTGAGGCATGGGTCCAAAACAAAAGCAAAAGAATTGCAACAAGGGAGAGTAACACAAGTTCCCAAGACTATGAGAATCATGATGTTGAAAGAACAGCGTAAGTGGTATGCTAACAATGACTAAATGATAAGAAAAGAGACAAAACTGTTGGTAACTGATACTGTTGTTACTGAGTCATTTATGTTTCAGTTGCATTACAAAACATAAAAACCTTAAGGATTCATTTGAACCAGTGAGATCTCAGTTTAAAGATGTCACAGTGAATCTCATGAGGCTACAAGTCAAACACAGTACTGGTGATGACTAGATGGAAAGTTACACTGACGAACTTCTCAAATTTAAGGGCATGAGTGTCATGGCAAACACGCTTACACACAGGTGTGTATAAACAGGACAGCTCAGCCACAGCAGTGCATCTCTCTTCCTCACACATTCACACACACTTTCCATGTTACCCTAAAGTGCTGCATTGTGTGACAGAGTTTGTTCTACCTCTCACTCTGCTGTAAAATGAGAAGTCATTCATCACCATCCCATGCTGTGCCACCTCCTCATGTCAGGCAGCAAACAGGCCTGGAACCTTCCTGAATGCAAACTTTGTTCTCTGTCTCCAACAAACCGCTGATAAAGTGACCAGCTGATTCTCACTGGCACCGTTCACCATTCACATGAACATTTCAAAGCATCTTCCCCCAGATCTGTAAACACTAACCCTATAGCTTGTCATTATAGGGGTGTCTGTAAACACCACTGATGCCACCCTGTTCCCCCTACAAAATGAGTCATGTTGGTAGAAATGTCAGGATGGTGTAACAGTTACACAGGAACAAAGACTTCTCAGAATTCTGGAGGACCTCTAACTTTGATTGCCATTTACGCACTGCATCTCTGTCTGGATCCACACCAGACAAAGTGAAGAATGCACAATGTCTCCTTTTCCTCTGGCATTTTTGCTCAGGAAACAGAGGTGCAGCATAGTGAAGTAGAAGGAAGCTGAGTGTTTAAGGCACTCTGCAAGTCATAAAGGTTGATGCAGATGCACAGAAACAAAAAATGAAAGGATGACTCTGTAAGTGGTGTTTTTTTCAGTATACATGAAGACATGGGAGTGAAATCCCTCTAACTCAGATTAGTCTGTGTAAAGTATGACGAATGCTTGTGTGAAAAACATCCAGAGAGCGGAATCATTTATAGACTGTTAACTCCAACAAACATGATGACAGAAATGGTCTCCTTTCAGCTCAGCAGGAAAATACGATGTTTAAGTAAGGTTTAAATATAAATCTGAAAACTGACTTAATTTCCTTTTTCCGAGATGGAATGAAATACAAACATGTCTGCAACCGAGAACATTTCCTGGAGATAAAAGCTATTTCCTCCAGACAACAGACTGGAAGGGTGATAGCATGAGAAATATCTTTTGTTTCTTACTCTGCTGACACAGCTGACGCAGTTTCTAATTAACAGTTTGATCATCTTGCATCAGAGGAGGTGGTTAACCCTACTTTAAAAGATTGCAAAGTAAACCCTGTTATACTCAATAATTTCCTCAGACGGTGTAAAATTGTAAGAGAAAGCATGGCCAGCAGTTCTTGTGCTCTACAGTTTATATGTTAAATAAACTGGGTGAAATGTAGTCTATTAATGCTGAGTTTACTGTAACTTTTGAGGTCAAATACTTACACATAAATAGAATACTGGAAAAATGTTAACTTTTCCAGAACAAATTATACACATTAAGATGTAAATGTATGCAGAAAATGTCCTGTCTTCCTGTGTACAAGATAAATCACCTCTTTATGCACACAGTGCACAGTGTGATTATATGTCAGGAGGAAAAACACGAGATAGGAAGAAGGAAAGGAATCCAGGGGTTAAATGGTGAATCGGAGAGACTATAGCATCAATCCCATTGATCACACATCCACCACAAAACACAGTCTCATCTTGCGCTTACATCTTCAGATGCTGCACATGAGCAGGTATTTTTTTCTGTACAATGCCAAGACATCAATGTTTCAAGCAGCTGGATGCTGCAGATGAAAAAAGTCTGATGAATGAGCCTCACACACACTGGTACTCTCCATGTCCATGTGTAACTTTGGCACTATAGTGAGATTCAATAAATGGTGTCCTACTAGTGTGACTGTGGTGAAACTCACACACCCCATCTACACAAAGACAGTGTCAGACAGATGCTTTGGTGTAATTACACAGAGATTTATTCTGGGACACTGACAATCCTGAGAGCTGAGAAGTTTACATCATCGAGTCATCGCTCATGCTTTGATCATGAATTCTGTATGTGATTTAGTAGTAATGCATGACCAGACTTCTAACACAGACATAAAAAAGAGAGAAAAAAACAGAGAAACAGAAAAACAAAAAAAAAACATGTTACCAAGTGAATAATGAAGTCTTCTTTATTTTCTTTTACTAAGTTCTAAACAAATAAAATCCTTGTCACTGCATCAGTGCCATGCAGCTGCTATCATTATCGTCTTGTCTCTGACAGAAGGGAAGTGGTTTGGGCCCTGTTAATATTTGGCTTGGAACAAAAATTCAGAATAGCATCAGTCTACCAGCCATCATTTTTCTAAACCTGCTTATTCCGATACAGGCTCACAGGTGGGCTGGAGGCTATCCCTGCTGCTTTCGGGCAAGAGGCAGGGTACAGCCTGGACAGGTCACCAGTCCATTACAGGGCCAATGCAAAACAAAGGAAAAAAACCACTCATAATAACTACTAGGGAAAATTTAAAGACACCAGTTAATCTAAGGAGCATGTTCTTAAATTGTGGAGTACCCAGAGAGAACCCAACATATGCATGTGCACGGGGAGAACATGCAAGCTGCACAGAAAAAGGCTCCACAGAGGTCTAACTGATGGTGCTAACTACCACATCATAATATCAGTCTTGTTTTCTCTATTCCCTAATTAACTGTTAGATTAATGGGAGAAGAGAGGGATAATAGAGTAATCTTAAGCATTAATAAACGCTGAAAAATCACAATATTGGTGAGGCTAAAGATTTGAGCTGCTGTGATCTGTTCCAAACAAATCAACAGGACTTGTTTTGTCCTCTTTTCGTTCGATTATAATAGCTATTAATACAATGCTTATTTCAAGTCCAATTGCAACGTCTAACTAAAAATTTTAAACAGGAGCAGGACATCTACAAACTGTGCAGGGGCAAGCCTAGTTTATTCATCCTGTTAGGGCTATGTTACACATTTTAAACAAGAATGACAACAGAAACTAGAAGACGCACATGCACATACTGCAACTGATTCTGAAAGATAAAAACCTGAAAGGTAGCATGTTGAAGAGACATATCTACAAGAACTCTCAGGGTGATGAAGAAAGATAAACTGATTGACAAAACGATGCAAGATAAAATATGTCTTTTAAACAAGATGCAGGTATCATTGTTACAGCTAGTTAGGTGTCATTGTTAGTCGGTCCAGTTTCAGACTATGTGCTGCATGTTCATTAAGCACAATTTCATAATTAATTTTAGGTCAAGTAAGATGATGTTCCAGTTTTGCATGGTTGCTTTGCATGGCAAATTTGAAGTCAAAGAGTAGGTCATTAAAATACCAGCATGCAGCTTTCCAGTATTTGTGTGTTTACACAGCCTGACATGCAGTGACATACTTTTCAGTGTTCAAATGTTTCCCACAGAGACCTACAACACCGGTCAAACTCATGCATGAAGTTAAAAGTGTCTGAGCTGGAGGATGCTCTGAAGTTTTACTGCTTTTCAAACAATAGTTGTCAGGCACCCCTCCCTTCCTAAACAATAAGAATAACACAATATATATATCAAGCCAGTCCCATGGCACAGATAGTTAAGTTTCTCCTTTTAAACCAAAAGCAGAAAATATATACCTTTCAGAGAAGTGATTTCATTTTGGATAGACCTGGGGTTGTCCATTGGTGCCTTCTGGCCTCTTCTTGAAGAATAATAATCAGTGCTGTGAATCTTTCAAAAGTCTTGAGTCTTTTTCCTCAAAAGAAAACAGACGAGCTGCCTTGTCTGAGTAGATTCCTGTGTCTGAAGTTCAAGCAAGTGCAGCGTCTTTTCTATCTGGCTTTGGCCACTTTCCTGCCCTGCCCTCCACTGCAGGTCTGCTGACCGGGAGTCTCCTCTGTTTAGGTTCCTGTGATACACCATGTGTAGTTTCACACAGACCAGCACTCTATGTGTGCAGTATAAAGCTCCTCCCACAGCCCTCATTTTCTCTCTCTGCCGTCTTTTTCAAATAAAACCGGCTTTTCAGTCAGACACTGCACAGCCAATTCAACCATTCAGTGAGTTAATTATGTGCTTTGACACAGACCAGTCCATCAGGACACCGAGTGGATCTACCTACCAATCACCATGCTTAGTTTGGGAGGGAAGGGGTTGTAGACAAACAGAGCTCAACGTGGAAACAGAATATTTTTCTACATGATGGGCACAAGAATCTGACTACAGAAAAACTTATGGGGACTTCCTGCAAATATGGGGAAAGGAATTTTGTACAAAGTGATTTCTTGAAAGTTAAGACTTAATTTGAAGCTCAGGGTCAGAATTAGGCCATGTTTACATTTTTAATAAAGGTTAGGGAAAGGGTTGTGAAGGGACTAAAGAATGCACTGTATCAATGACGAGTCCCCACAGGCTATTTAAACCAGACCTGTGTGTGGGTTGGTTTGTGTGTGTATGTGTGTGTGTGTGTGCGCACGTGTGTGTGGTGTGCCCATGCAGAGAAACAATGCCCAGCACCACACCCAGATCTCTGCAGTAATTCTCAGAATGAACCTGCCACAACGACAACACACAAAGACAAGCTATATTTCCTACACAAAGCTTCTAAACACTAATTAGTGAGTCAGCTTCAAATAGTTGCATTAAACCACGGCTCTTCTATCATGGCAGATAACAATAACATATTTCAGAGAAAGGGCTACATTCACAGAACCAGTCAAATGTCTGGACACACTTAAAGTGTCATAAATACAGCCATGGCCATTTAAAAGGACTGAAAACAGAGAAAATAAATAAAAGCAAACATGTAATACAACATATTAATTAAAGAAGAAAACTAAACAAAAACTAAACAAATTTATCAAAAAGTGAAAAAGAAGAACTGATTTACTTTTTTTAAGTGTTAAAGACAAAAAAAAAAACAAAAAAAAAACAAAACAGCTTTTTGGGTGTAAAAAAACAAACAAACAAACAAAAAACAAATAATAAATAAAAAAACTTAATCTCCAAAAGCCAAAATGATCCAATATGTGACTGAAACAATCCTGCCAGTAATATAAACTTTTAAACAAAGACAGAGGATACAAACTCTGAACATGGACCTGAACCCAAACTTAGGCAGGAAACACACAAACCTGAAGGGCACCAATTTCCAGCTGGTTATTCTCAACAAGTTAATAGTTCTAGTTCAAGTTAAGGTTCTACTCATTTTATCCTTCCTAATGGGAAACTTTGTTTACAGACAGGTTCTCAAGAACGCACTGGAACAACAAATAATAAAATACACTCACATACACCAAACATATATGTTTGGTGTAATAAATCACCAATAAAAAACAATAAGGAAATAAAAACCACTAAAATTAAATACAAAAATGAAAACAATATCCAAAATGATTCTATAATCAAAAATGCCCTCCAACATTTTTTTGCTAGACTTATTTTTAATAAAAGTTACTACGCATTTGTAAATATTATGACGTTTGTTCTTTAAAAACCCTTTTTGCATGTATGATGCCAAATATTTAAAAAAAACTCCTAAGTTTTGTCAGGCCAACTTCACCTCGGCAAAATAACGTGTGTCTGTGTGTGTGTACTACTGAAGCGCTGCATAAAACCTGATATGTGTATTTATACCTTTATTATTTCTGTTGTTAACCAAGCAACCAGTCCATTAGAATAAAATCAAAATGGTGATGGCCTTTCATTTCCAGGCCTGCTTATGTTAGCTAACTTTACTGCTTTGGTATCATCTGTGCTCTCTGCGATGAGCCTAACCCAAGCAGCAACCTCCGGCGTGAAATGCGAAGCCTACGCAGAAGTGCAAAAAATTGCAGTTCACCCCTCATCCACTAGGGGCTGGCTCCAAAACGGAGCAAATCCCCATAGACTCCCATGTTAAAAAGACCAACTTCACAGCAGAAATAAACATGTTTAAAACCTGGTACAAAAATCCATTTTAGGATTAATAGGTCATGAAAGCTGTGAGGGGGGTGAATTTTTTTTCTAACTCATCCGTTTGGATGTTATTTAATCTTGAAACTCGGTATAATTAGGGGCGTGACCTTTTGACTGACATGTATCCAATAACTGCGGAAAGAAGGGAGAGTGCAGCACAACCATGGTTTTTAGCGGCTAACAGTGCACCTTAGCTTCCGCCCTCCTACCTTCATTAGCCGGTTAGCTCACGTTAGATCCGAGTTGGCTCAGTTAGCTCTTAGCTTCAGGCAGCTCGGTGTTTGATGGGTGTCAATCATCCACCCCCACGCTCACAGTCCCCCTCTCAGCTCTGCCACTTTGCCCATTTTTGTATTTACAGAAGCGACGGCAGGTGTGACGCCACCAAGATGGCAACAGTGAGAACCGCCCAACGAGCTTCACTTTTGCTCTTCAGAAACCTACAGGTGACGTCACGGAGGCTCCGTCCATCTCTTATATACAGTCTATGGCCTAACCGTTGCTTTCTGACCACTGTCCAACAGACAAGTTGACATGATTGTTTTGCACACTAACTTGCCACAAGGGAGAAAAATAGGGCTAGCAAAGACAGATGTATTTGTGGATTTTATATTCATTCTTTTATTTTTAATTTTCAAAGCAGATTTTTTTTTTTAAATGGGAAATGAGAATATGGTTAAATATAACTCAACATCAAGGCTACCTTCACAGGTACTTTTGACAGCTCTTTCAATAGAGACCAAAGAAACATTTCCAAGTAACAAATCCATTTAAACTCAAGTTATTTGTCCACTGTGATCCAAACTTGGACCTTTGGGCAAATTCATATCTGAAGGAATGCTGAAAATGCAATAAAGAGCATAGCATTTCCACTTTAAGAGGCCACTGGGGCCACTAATCTCAAGAAAAAAATAACATCCATCATATCTGCTAGTTTTTCATATTTATTCCCCTGAAACAGAACATGCCAAACTGCAAGAGTCAGAAAAATATTTGCAAAGTTGGCAATTTCCAGGAAAAATCACTGAATGGGTCTGTGTTTAGAATCACAGATCATGTCATCATCAACCTACAGGCATTAATTTCTCTTTAAAAGCTGCAGAGAACCGTTTGATGACTAAAAACTGACAAACTTGCCACGTTGGGATGATTCTAATCCGTTATGAATAAGGAAGCCCTGAATTTGCACAGGCTCTGGTTAAAACCATAAGAAATAAGTCAAAGTGTGCCAAATTGACACCTAGAAAAATAATTTATGGCAGATAAAACTATCCAGTAACAATCAGCTAGTCTCTGCCTCAGCTCGGACCGCTGGCAGCCTCGGAAAGCATCCAGAGGAAATGGGGGGCACATTTCTTGTTGCCTGTGGAAGCAGACATTGCAAATAAATACACCGTGTGGAAACAGTTTAAATCACTTAGCAAAAAAGTATTAATATATTATGATCATTGAATGAAAACTAATAATTAACAGTGCTAATCCACTTTTCCATTACACAGGTTATGGGCAAATAAATAATACATTGTTATTGTATTACTCTGTGGAACCTCATTTTACATATTCCTCATTGGATACATGTATTTTTTACACTACTCAGAACAATTTAAGGTTTTTTTTTCAAGTAATGTCAATTTCCATTAGATCAAAAGACCAGTAAATAAAAAGCTAATGAAACACCTAGTAACAATCACAGATTTTGTATGTATTTACCACCATGATTTTATGTAGGAATATGCATGAGCAAAAACCTTAACCCAATCTAATTTAAGGCCTGTTCAGACCAGGTGTCACCATGTGTCCGGTGTGAATACAGTGGAAGCAGCATTTAAAAGCTGTGAAGTTTTGTTAAGTTTCAGGACAAGTTTTAGTTATGAGTGAGGTGAACTTAATGCTACATTGTGGAATGCTTTCAACCAGAGATGTCCAAATCTGGTCTTCAAGGACCACTGTCCGGCAGGTTTTAGACGCTTCTCTGTTTTAAAACACCTGATTGAAATTAATGGATCATTTACAGGCTTGACAAGCTTTCAATAGATTGATTTAGTTTGAATCACATGTGTTGGAGCAGGAAAATATCTAAAAGCTGCAGGATGTTGGCCTTAGAGGACTGGACCTGGCCGCCCCTACTTTAAAATGATGTCCTTGATCTCTTATTCTACAGTATGCTGATGGGTAAACAATGAAAAGCAGCTTGCCAGAACTACGATTACATGTTGCTGTTAAAGTGAGATGATGATATGCATCCAGACTATTTGCTGGCCCAAAGTCTTGTCAGCTGTGAGGTTGCCAGGCAGGCAGTGGATAGAGACAGGCAAGTTGTTTTTCCTATTTACATCCTTGTGCTGTTCAGTAAAGTAAGCCAACCAGCTGCAGCTAATACCTTCATAATTGTTGTACTAATCTAGCAACCTTGTCTTCTTATTTTCAGCATTAAAACAGAAAAGCATAGCCCAGAATACAAACCCTTCTTTAAATAAAATTTCTGCATTTCCATAAAATAACAGTCTGGTTAAAAGTTTGTCTCAGTATAAATATGTCAGAATATAAAGCAAAGGGAATGGGGAAAATTGATCTTTTGTTTGTTTATTTTTAGTGACTCATGTTTATTTTCTAAGTGACTGACTGATTCTGTTATTCTATAATAATTTCTTTAAGGAATTTAATCACCAGACAGGCATGTCATCTTCATGCAGACAGATGGAGGGACCACTAATATTGCATGGGGTGCAGATTCTTACAGTCACAGCTCAGTAAATACCTGTTTTGGCTTTCACATGCTGATTCACAACATGGTCATTCATCCCTCTTACACTTTTACACTGTGCCTGACATTTGGGTTGTCAAGATACTTTCCTCTTGGCATCCCTCTCCAGTGTTTTACGGAGATATAAAACAAGTTTTAGGTCTGCAGCTGCTCATATAGTTACATACTACAACAATGACAGCCAACAAGTTCAAACACTAGCTCCTCTGCTTAAAGTTAAGCAGGAGTATTTTAGCTACCAGCAGTGTTTTGTAACTGGGTCTTAGGAGGAAAGGGGGTTATGAGGAATAGGCTTTTGTCACGCAAGTTCAGGCCAAGCTGAGGTTATTTTCTCCTGTGCAGTTTGCAACTCCAACAGCAAGATCCTGCTGATCTACACAAGGGTTCATTAGTCACCAAACGGCCTGTAAATTATTAACATTTATTTGTTAAAACCTTCTGAGGGAATCTTTGCTTAGCCTTTTTATTATGAGTTAAAATTAACCCTCTGTGAGTGGTTGAATGTTTATCCTGCTAAAACCCTGCCTGTCTTTCATATTATTTCCTTATTTAGTAGTGAAGGAAATAGATATATACGTGAATTATCTGATGTGATGTATATTTATCATGAAAACCTTTAAACATGTTACAGGAAGATTAAAAACACAGAGAATGCATCCTCCACAATAAGGCCTACATCTCAGTTTCTAATGAAGTATTCTGGATTAGCAGCTAATTTAATCCACTTTTTACTCCATTTCATCCGTTTCAAGATGGCTTGTTTATTTTGGAGGTAACCGTTCTGACAACATCACAGTTAAATTCCTGTCTACCTCTATCCCAGTTTGCTTAAACATCAGATGAACATAGACACAGAAATTCTTGCAACATCAAGGCAGCTGCAGTTTTTGGATCTGATCTCAAACTAACAGGCTACTAAACAAAGAAATTCATTTCAGATGAGTCAAGTGTGATTATTAAGATAACACCAGCATGCGAAACTCCTTCATGTCCTCCTCATACATATCTGACTGCTTATCAGTATTTCCATCTAGCTTATAAAGTTTAAGAGTGACAGGTCGGCTCAGGTTATTATTATGTAAATAAAACTAAACTACTATCACTATTGCATCTCATTCATGTAATGATTCATTCAAAATAACTGAGGCTTCCTCATGAATAAGCAGTTTTGTTGTTGTTTTAATATCTTGTTCGGTTTCTTTCCTCGTGTCTCTTTGGACTTCTTTTATTGAACTGTATTTGGACATAACTTGTTTGTTTTCCTGTTTTTTTTCCTCCACAGTTTTTTATTTAAGTATTTTAAGTTTTAGTTTAGTTTTTTTTTCTGCTTGCTGTGCTGCTTTCAGGTCCTCTTTAAAGTTAAATTATGATAAAAATAAATAAATAAAAAACAGCTGAAAACACAACCCATCCTCGTCAGGAGAAATGTAACTTTTAGGCACCGACAGTTCAGCTTGTCCATCATTTCTACTAACCTTTAAGATGATAATGATTACAAACAAACATACTAACTGGGTAATATGGTGTGTTTGTGTGTTGGATGACAAAACTGTTTACCTGACTAAGTAGATCAGGGCCGAAAATTTATTTTTCAAAATGAGGGGAGGAATTTTCTCCTTACGTGCCTCACAAAGGGGGGAATTTATACACTTTGGAGGAGGGGTATTACTGGCGAGCCTAACTACAGGTCTTACAGAGTTTTATCTACTCATAGCTCAGATTAATATGCATATTTAATTTGTTGACTCTCATCTCGTCTTCATGCTCTCACAGATCATCAGTTTTTGTGGAGTTAGTATAAATGAAAAACTACAAGGACAAAACTACAGGACAAAACATTATTTCTGTTACAGGTTGCATTAAGTAGAATAATGTTCCAATAACTGTACAAGAGTACACTGTACAAGAGTACAGTTATTGCTTCTGGAAAAGCGCTAAAAAATGGCTCAAAGCCAACCAAATGTGTCAACATAGGTGAGGTTTAATGTATATAGTTTATCGTAAGTCTATTATTGTGAATTGTAAATGCTGTTTGTTCTTGTTTGTCATGTTGTTGTTTTTAAATGTTTAGGACTACGATTAGAAAGCAGCTTCTAGCTAAATCTGTCATATTTACACAATGTCATGAAAATGTACAAAGTGTTCATCAATGTGCATTTTCCTCATCAAATAAACAAATGAAATTGAATAAAATATTCAGTTCTGCAGTATGTTGACTCTTTGAGCTGCATCAGTGTAATAAGTCGTTTTAGTTGTTCTTTTTTCCACGATCTGTTCTATCCTGTGTCCTCTCTGTCTCTTTTCTATGTCACCTCTTTCCATTTAAGAAGCGTTCTGTTAAAATCAAACAGCTCTTGAGGAGGGACAAGCTCTGAAACAAGCATCAGGCTGGTGGGGTTTTTGTTATTCAGTGAATGTCTGAATTGTGTTGTGATCCTCCGTTGTATACTGAACCCACGTTCATATGATTTCAGAGTTCTCTAACGCTGTTGTTTTAATATCGTTTCATGTGTGCATCTTAATAAGACATTTGGCATTGCCTGTGGTGGATTCATTCATTATTAAGGAAAACACAGGACTTTTAGCATAGCTTTGTCAATATCTTTCACAGGTGTACTTGTGATAGCTTGGTGCATTTCTGACTTTGTCATTCATGTAGCCACCACAGTTTAGTGTTTCTGTTAATCTGTTTGAAAGAAGGACGCTCCATCTTTGGGCTGGGCAATATATTAAAAATATCCAATGTATCTCGAAAAGTTTTACATGCGCTAAAAATTGCTATATCCTGAACATGGAGTACAAACTGCCACAGCAGCGTTTTAAGCAATTTTTCTACATGTGATTTTCTTTGTAGTTTGGCTTCTCATACTCACAGAAGACAAACAGCTCACTCCCGAGAAAACTCTCCACATACATGCTGTTGCTTCAGGAGAGACGATAGAGACATGGAGACATGGATTATGCAGCTAGCTAGCTTTCAAGCTAGTTTACAAGAGTTTAGAGATGGAAGCTCAATACCGGGCGTTTATTTTAAGATCTCTTAGAAATGGCAATGACGAGGAGAGTGATTGTTCAGCTGTGTGTGTTTCCTGATGACATGAAGACCATGGTACACCAGAGTGTACCTGAGTAGCTTATGTCATCATTGCTATGTTCAAGCCACAGATATATTCTGAGCCAGTTAGCCTAAAACTTGTAACATTACCCTGTTCTGTTGAAATGTGCTACTGCCGGCTGAATTTATAGGTTTATCAGTCAGTCCCTATCAGAACAGAATGCCACACACATTTTTATACAATTCACAGTTTTGTGTGATCAAAAAAAGTTAGTGAGTTTCAAGACCAATAATCTGCATATTTGTGGATTAATATTTAAACTAACTTAATTACCATATAGGTGTGGTCTTAAGAAATACATTAATAAAGATAGGATGTCTCTATGGTATAAATTACCTCATCAAAGTATGCACAGCTACAGCTGACAAAAGTATCACAACAACAAGTAGGTCCAGCTGTTCAAACAGGGAGTTCAGGCTAGCATGTATTTATGGGCGTGTCCTCAACCCACATGATGTTTTTGCTTTGTCCACATGTGCAGGAGGCAAAAGTAGCACAACTCGATGGGTAGGATGAAATATTGTAACATGGTGTTCTAACGTGCCCATAAATCCATATTTACCCTCAACTCTGTGTTTGAACAGCTGGACCTACTTCTTGTTGTGATATCAGAGGGCTGCAAGTTTAATATTAAAGCCCGTGGTTGCTTTGGCCTAATGTAATTTTAGATGCATGTATCTCTTCTCCACATGACTTCCATGCCACCTTTTGGGATGATATTTTGAGAAACTAAGGCACGGTATATTACTTGTTTAAAAACATACAGGTTGTGTTTGACATGGAAATAGGGATGGAGATTTAGGAAAAATCTAGGACAAGTAAAAATTGTTGCCATCACACAATGCACCATTGTATCTGGTGTAAAATATCTGTCCAAAAACCGTCACACTTCAGTTTATCTGCCAAAAAGGTGTTAAACCCAAAAAAATAAAAAAGGAAAGAAACTACATTATAAAAAAATATTTTTTCTAAGATTTTTGTACAACTACATTTTTCCTGTCCTGTAGCAATGCAGTTAAATTTACTGCGCTGATCATGGAAAACATTGTAGACCAACGGTTTCATAGCAACAAAAACCATGTAGATACAAAGGAGCTAATGGCTATTCTGAACCAGTAATGCTACATTTTCAGTGATGTTATTTAGCTATTTTCATTCAAAATAAATAATGTTCTATGCACACCTACTGACCTAAACCTGATGTTGATACACTCAACCTAAGTGTTTCATAGTGTTTCATAGTTTTGCTGCCTGCCAGCTCAACAGTTTACAGCTTCTATGCTCTGTCTACATCGGACTGGTAGCCCTGCTGTGGTCATCCAGACAAAACATTCCTTCTGTCTGAGGTCACCCAGCCAGTCAAATCTCCAGCCCAATGTACCGGCTTAGAGCCCAGAGCAGCAGTCAGCAGGAGAGCAGCTCCCCATCAAGAGAGAAAGTCTGTGATAAAGCAATTTAAGCCAGCAGCCTGAACAGCTTTTCAACTAGGGAGGTTGTGGATCTTCTGTGATGTTGGCAGCTTTACAGTTTGTTTGAAGTTTAGTGTTACTTAGAATTTCTTAAAGCATCTCAAAGTTTATACAACAATCAGTTTAAGGTTGGGTTTTGCAGTTCCATGTGTTGTGTGTGTAAACAAAGCTGAGTAGAGATTTATTCTGCTCCACATGCTGACAGATAACCAGCAAGCAGATGTTGTAGAAGACTGATTATCTGCCCATTTTGCTGTATCCAAGACTGGTGAGAAATTCTTTACATTGAGACAGAGGAGAAGCAAGGCATAAAGCAAGTGACCTATGTAGATTTCCTCCCATGCTCCACCCTGGAAAACCAATAACCAAGTCCCATGTGGCCCTTCAAATAGCAAGAGGTTCCTCCTTAATAAGATCTCCAGTTTTTGGAAATGTGACAATGGCAAGCAGAACACGGGATGGTTCCTCTCTGAGTAACATATCTGAAGAAGGGGGAAAAGGAAGGTTAAATTAAATAAACTCCTAGCAGTGGACATAGAGTATAATGTTCCAATCCCAGAAGGTCCCACACCCACACTCTGATTTACGGGCTTTAACTTTGACTCACTAAGCTGGAACTGGACCAAGACCATCACTGGAGCGATGGTGTCATCTCAGCCTTATTTAGACTCAACCATCAGCTATACTGAGAAAGAAGAGCCTAATCCTGCTTTTATTATTGTGAAATCTAAACACTGATATCAACTAAACTTGTCTGAAAATGTAATCACTGGCTACTGTTCTTGCTGTTGTGGAAGCTAAGTCAAAGCTTTTTATCCCGCTGGGATTTCCATAAGTCTATTTGTCTGCTGTTTTTGGATGGTTAGGCCTTCTGTTGTGAGGACAATGATCCACTAGGGGCTGTGCTTACACTGTCAGGTCCAAGTAAAGTCAGACAGAACAAGATGTAAAATCAGTGAAGCAATCAAAATCATTTGTCCTCAAAGACGAAAATGATCTTAAACAATGTATGAAAACGATTAAGTTCTGACCTTTTCAAATTATGGTAATCTATAAATTCAGTTTTGTTAATTATAAATGACAAAGGGACTGCACCCCCTTTTATCAGATTCAGTAATTAGAAATGTGTCTGACTCTACAGGGAGATTCATGGAGCTTTAAGGTGAATATTTTGGGAATTTCATCACATTTTCTCCTCATTTAATATGTTAAATGATGTCTAGGTCTTTAAATTAAAAAGTCTAGGTCTGTTTAACCACAGCAGATGATTAAAAAAAGGCCTTAGTCATCATGAAGTGGGAAAACAAGTGTTGATATAGTGATGGAAATACGCTTCTCCAAATATGTTTTCATACAAATTTAACAATTTATACAAAATGAACATGGTCAGTTTAAATAATCACAAACAGGCCATCTTAATATAACCAGTACATAATAATAATTGTTAGTTGCAAAGATAATCCAGTTTTCTAACACATAAAAATTACTACCAGACTTAAAATGAACGAAATGTTTCAGCTCTAGTGTGTACATACTGTAAAATGTAGGTTTAAAATTGGTTTATGTTGTCCTGGTATCGTGTCACTGAACTGGCAGAAGCAGCAGTTTTTGAAGGCCAGTCATAAAACCTGTCCTGTAGAAGTCCTGAGGCCACCGTGACAACATGCCTGCATCTCAGCTTACACACGTCTCCTCATCTAAACAAACTGCTGCTGACCATAAAATCAACCGCAGAGAAGCAGAGACTGTACCTGCCATCTCCACATCACTCTACTTTTTTCTCCCCATAAATTCTGCTTATATTCTCTTTCACTTTTCAATGTGTCTGTCCGCTTCCTGTCTTCCCACTCTCCCACACTCCCTGACTGCCTCATCATCTTTTTCTGTCTATGCATGACAGGGAGTTTCTGCTTGAGGCGCCACTCTGGCTAGTGGCTGTAAAGCTCTGCTCCCAGGAAGGCTGATGGGACTTGTCAGACAGAATGTGTCTGATAGACTTACATCAATTCTTCCTGAGACCTTTCTGCTTTCCCAGAAATTACTCTGCCTCTATTCTGTGACTGGTACTGGCAGCCTACTGTCTCCTAGTGGAAGTCACTGGAAATCCATGTAGTTTAGTCACAAACTGCATCTCTGATATCTTACACTATTTTAAGAACCATCTAAATCAGGGCCGGTTCTAGGAATGCATACATGAGGGGGCAGGCATAAATTTGAAGGGGGCATTATGAGTACATACTTCAGCATTTTCTTGTTGTTGTTTTTTAAGTGTTTCTTTAACGGAACTGTGCTGTTAGTGGAGTCCAACTTCAAAGAAATGGATTGCACTTTGTCAGGCCTCTACTCTAAGACCTGTCCAGCTTGGGTGTCCCACCTGAAACCAAAGCTCCTGCTGGTATAGCTCTTAGAGTCACTGAGGCACGCAAACCCCCTGACCACAATAAGGTGGCAATCCCTCAGGGGGGGAACAGAAAATATCAATAACAAAATGAAGTAAGAAAAAAGAAAAGAATGATCCATTATCAAAGCTTTAACAACCAACAAAATAACAATTGCCCTATTGGACAGCCATTAGATGTCTAAGCATTTTGAATAAATTTGAAACTAATAACAATAAACTCAACTATCTGTGTGTTTGTTTCTGTCTGTATATAGACCATAATGATTAAAGAATCATAACTATCAAGCACAACAATAACAGAGCAAAAAATTAAACCCCCTACCAAAATAAGGCAGTGAACCTTCAGGGGGAAATAATGATAATAATAAATGAAAATGAGTAAAAACTAAATGATCCTTCATCAAAATTTTAAGAACCAACAAGGCATACATGAAGCTCTGAGCTGAACTGCTGAAAGCAGCGGGAATGTAGAGTGAAACTTTCTGTTATTTTTTTCTTCAAACTAGCATGCTGAACTAAAGGCTGGGCGGAGCTTGAGGGGTCTCATACGCGCAGCTCGTTTTCCCTCAGTCTAGTACCGAGGAGGCAGTCACATCTATGGCCCGTGCGTGATTGATCACTGCTCCTACTAACAGGCGTAGACACGTTTAAATAGAACAGAAACAAACCCCAGTTGACAGAATAGATGCAATAAATACGTCTGTTATTATAAGTATTTATTCAGTATCGCTACAACACATTTAACAGAGCTTTACTCTATAAGTTTTACCGCTGGAGCTCAGCAGCCGCTCTCTCTACGAGGGGGAGAAATATGACACCGCAAGATCAGGCTGTATGTCAACTCATTTGCATACTAAACACTGATTGGTTGTTTTCTGTGGTGGTGGGAAGGACTTGTTGAAGACAGTACAATGGATCCTGTGAAGCTCCGACACACAGAGTTCAGTACAGAGGGGAGAGAGCGTTTGGAGAGATTTGCCCATTTCGGCGCATTTGATTGAGGGGGCAGAATGTTTGTTTGAGGGGGCACTGCCCCCTCTTGCCCCTGCGTAAAGCCGGCCTTGATCTAAATACACTTGTCTCATGAGTACGAGTAGAGGCGAAGGCAGTACTTTCTCTTTTTTTTATTTATCTATTTCTTTTACCTAAATTTAATTAGGAAAAAGAAGTTTAATTTTCTATTAAACCTGGAAGTTCTTCTAGAGAAAGATCACAGATCTGTTACTAGGCTGTGAAGGAAGTTTAGTCATGGCCACAGTGGCCCAGAAGCAGTACATGATGAACTCCAAAAAAAAAAAAAAAAACTTGTGTCTTTACACATATATTTAGATACCTGAGCTTGTATAATAAATCCAGACCCACAAAACTTTACACACCAAAGATGACTCTTTGCAGTGAAAACAGCAATTTTTTTAAGTGCTGCTATATTTTTAAAATATTGAAAGGTTTTCTTCTTTTTCTTCTTCTTCAAAATGCATCAACTACCATGAACAAGTCTTTTCAAGCACTGTCACAAAATCAGACTTCATTTCACAAATATGCCAGAAGACATGCCAGAAACGTGCCATTGCAATATCTGTAAAGAATAAAAATATTATTGCAGTATATAGTGTATAAGCAGCTTCGACTCAGCTGCACCTTTCCTGCCCCACAGAGGAAAAGCAGAAGCTCTCTGGTGTAATGGTATCAGTGGAAAAACTTTAAATTCAGTTTAAACTTCAACTGACAAGGTACATTAACTGTCATATTATTTCCATGACTGTCTCTTCAACTGTGAATTCATGCTATGAATCTGAAGGACAGAGATAAACATACATATTGGAGGTCTTTACATGAGCTTTCACAGCTCTGCTACACATTAACTGCACTCCCACCTTTACCCTTTAACAGCTGCAACAACTTTGGAAGTTAAGGTAAAACACTGCACACATAGTTCATTCCACAAGAACTGTTCCTCGCAATCCACATCAGAGGTTGCTTGAAAGCAACAGATTCAAACACAACGGAGTTCATGTGTGTCAAAGTGCAGCTGCAGTACTACAGGAAGGCCAGAATTACCAGTGATTTGAACTTTGAGATAGCAAAAATAAACAACAGGCAGTTTTTTGTTCCAGCGTTGTCGTTTGACCTGTGGTACGTGGGTTAGCGGAAACACCCTTCAGAGACTCAGTGATTAACCAGCACACAAAAAGCATGAGAGGCCCGGTTTACTTTTGCCACAGTCTGTCATGTGAGAAGCATCTTTATCTATGAAACAAATCATCCTTTTCATGTAACACTGGTTTGTGTAGTTCAGTTTGATTAAAGGGATGGAGTCTACCTCACCATGTAGGGTCATTTTTAATGAACTGCATCTCTTTCAACAATGCTAACAAGCTCTCCTCCCTCATCATTGGTATCTCAGAGCAAAAGAGATTAAGTGGTCTGCTAACAGAGCAGAATGTAACAAGTTATTCCTTGTGACATGTTTGCAGCCCCATGTGCATATGTGTGCATGTGGAAAAAGCAGTAAGAAACTTAGCATGCAATGTCATGACAGCGTGCACACACGTGGGGCCACTACCCCCCGCTGTCAGCTGTGTGGGGTGACCTGCTGTGACATTCCTGGCCTGTGTGGTGGCCATCATACCAATTGGCTCCAGTTGCTCTGAATGCCAGGGCCCAGCAATAAACTCGGATCCTTTTCAGTGTTGGGAAATGACAGGGCTAACAAAAAAAAAAGAAAAAAATGATGGACAAACTCATGAAAGCTTGTACACGTCATTACCACGCATCACATCATGCTTAGGGGCATTTCTAATAATAAACCCCTTGAATGTAACAATCTGGAAATGATGAAGCACAGTAGTGTTCTCCAGCCCAGCTTCAGCTTCCAGAACAATCTGGACGATGCTCAATATAAATACAATTATCCAGGAAATAAGAAAGTTCTTTTTTTTTCCAGAATCCTCTTTTACAGAAGACGCAAACATATCTAATAATTCCAGACACATATTAACAGTGAAAGTGCTGTCAAGTTTCTCCTTAGTTTGACCTTTATTCACATGTTTTACCTTATCTTCATGTAAAGATTGGTCCATGTTTACAGTAGCTAAGTGGATATACAGTAGGGCTCACAGTCAATATCAAATGTCTAATATCAAATTAACATTTTTAATTAATAACTCCATAACTTTACAGCAAAACAGTCTGATATTTACATTTAGAAAGACACCAGAAATAGATCAGGCTAATCAATGCAAAAGGAAAAATAATAAACATGTTAAACATATGTTAATATGACTTCAGTGAGCTGGTTGGCATGTTTTTTCACAGACAGAATCAGGCTGTTTATCCCTGCTTCCAGTTTCTACGCTAACCTACTTCCATCAGCTCCTGGCACTAGATTCTTATTCCGATTGAGGCAGTTTCCCAAACATCAAGCACATCCTTTCAAAATGTTTCAGCAGTTTCTTTTCTTTTACATAAAGAGTATCTGTCTTTCTGTAAGCATGTTTACACACAGTCTAGATCTGAAGGTCATGCCAGCTGGGATGGATGGGATATGAGGGGAGGGATGGAGCTTGTTTGCTTTGGAGGTGGTGCTTTTGGAAAGATTTTTCCATGTACAGTAGTTTGCTGCAGCATTAGCGCACACAGATGTGTAGTAATTTTTTAGTACTCTGCTTGAGGATGTTTTTGTTTTCCACAATAGCTTTTTTTTTTTTTTACAACGCAGTGGAGCCTTAAAGCCAAAATCCCAGACTAATACTGGACTTAATAAAGTGGCACAGCCTCACCCTGCAGTACAAAGAAGTGCAGACACAAGGAGTCTGTTCAGACAAACCCAGGTGTTACAACCTTCATACTTTCCACACCAATACGTTTTCCACCCTCTTTCTTCCCGCTCAAACCACAAAGCCATGTGTTTCAGGCCTTGTAAAAATCAGGGAGAAGCTAAAATGCTTAAATACCGCAGGGCTCCTTGCCTGTATAAAAAGAGCCGCAGTAAAGCTGTTGTGCTGTCCAACCCTGGTAAACTAAAAATTACAAGATGACAGCTGCCACTCAAACTGCTGGTTAGGCAGATTTCATGTAGTATGAAAGCAAACAAGCTGTCAGATTAAATAGGATCAGTTTGAGGCAGATACTGTGCGACTCAGCAGTGTTTAGACGACAGAAGAGCAAAATGTGGAGTTTAATGGGTGCCAACATACTAACATAACGGCAGCATTTTAGCTTGTAAAGGTTGATGATAAAAATAGATCTCAGTGAGTGAGTCTGTACAAAACGCAGTTCTACAGTAGGAAAAATAAAAGCAAAGAAAAGGAAGCTTGTCTTGCTCAAATTGGGGTTGGACCCCCTGCAGGACAACAAACTGCCTAGGAAGGGAAACAATGTGCAGCCATTTCTAACCTTTAACATTTCAACTGACGCAACAATTCATCCTGCAAGGTCACTGTCACTGATTTCTCTCTTCCTCTTTCCATCCTGCTTAGACAATCTGCCTGAAACCAAGCAGGTAGCTTCTTTATTTGGAAGCACAGCTGAAAAACTGACAAACTAAAAAAAATGTATAAAATGAATAATAACGTTGAATGAAGCAGGAAATCTATTTTACTAGTGACAGGTTTATCCCTCCTTTCCTCTTTCAGTTATTTTCACAAATAACATGATGAATGTAAATCCAGCATGATTATCTTCCTGCTCTTGTATTTCCCCAAGTCTGTTTTCTATGCTCTTAGAAATTAACCACGTTAATTATCCTTTGTAAGTCATTAGTTTTAATAAAAGTAAAAGATAAAATATCATGTGTGAAGGATTTTTCAGTATATGTGTACTGAGTAGGGAACAGCTCAGCATCCAGCTTCTTTTCCAACATGCTCTGGTCTTTCTCCTTTCACATTCCTACACTCACAAAATAACAGTCATAAAGCACCAGACATTCAGGCATAAAAGAACAGCAGCTTCTGTTCTGTAACTGTTGAGCATTTGACAGGAAGCTCAACAGAACATGGTTGAACATCCCTCCAGAGCTCCTCTCTCTCTGCCTTAAAAGGCTCTGATTGAATCCCAGTAGAGTCCAGCTTATCAAGCCCTGCCCCAGTGTAACCTCTGCCCTGAGCTGCGTGTTACTGCTGATCTATCCCAGGCAGCAGGATGCTGACACACATGAAAAAGTAAGAAAGAAAATATCCAAAAAAGAAGAGGCACAAGCTACTGTCTTCTGGCTATGCTATGAACACACAGCCTCACCTACTCATTACAGAGACACACCCAGCCTGATTTAAGTGTGTGGTACTTTATCACAACATATATATGACAGAAATACAGCAACAGGAAAGTTCCATTACCTAGATGTAACTGGCAGCATTAAAAACTCCAAAAATTTGGTTGTACTTTAGCAGGAAAAAAGGTCCAAAAGACTCCATATGAGCGTACACACTTGCCAAAGCCACAGTGTTTCTATCAACGGCCTGTTTTCCATGAATTTCACCAAGCACTGACATTAATTCAACGGCCCAGAAAAATGGCAGCTTACTGTAGAAAGGGAAGGGAAACAAATAATATGTATTTTACTAATTATACTGACAGGCCACATATACACTCATCTGTCTTTTCATTAGGTACACCTTGCTAAATCGGGTTGGACTCCCTTCTGCCTTCAAAACTGCTGTAATTCTTGGTCTCACAGATTCAACAAGATGCTGGAAACATTTCTCAGAGATTTTGCTTCATATTGGCATGATAGCATCACATAGTTGCTGTAGATCCATGATGAGAATCTCCCATTCCACCACATCCCAAAGATGCTCTGTTGGATTGGGAGCTGGTGACTTTGGAGGCCATTGGAGTACAGTAAACTCATTGTCAGGTTCAAGAAACCAGTTGTAGATGATCTGAGTTTTGTGACATGGTGCATTACCCTGCTGGAAGTAGCCATCAGAAGATTCTACACTGTGGTCATAAAGAAATGGACATGGTCAGCAGCAATACGAAGGAATGCTGTGGTGTTTAAATTATGCTCAGTTGGTACTATGGGGCCCAAAGTGTTCCAAGAAAATACCCCACACACCATTACACCATCACCAGTAGCCTGAACTGTTGATACAAGGCAGGATGGATCCATGTTTTCATGCAATTTATATCTGAATGTTGAAGTTGAAATGGAGACTCTTTAGAGAGCCTGTGTGAACTTTAGCCTCAGTTTCCTGTTCTTAGCTGAGTGGCTCCCGGTGTGGTCTTCGGTAGCTCATCTGCTTCAAGGTTGGACATTCAGAGATGCTATTCTGCATACCTTAGTTGTAACCAGTGGTTGTTTGAGTTACTGTTGCCTCTATCATCTCCAACCAGTCTGCCCATTCTCCACTGACCTCTGACATCAACATGATATTTTGGTCCAGACAACTGCTGCTCGCTGGATATTTTCTCTTCTTCAGACCATTCTCTGGAAACCCTAGAGATGTTTATGAGTGGAAATCCCATCAGCAATTTCTGACATACTGGTACATAATTGTACCTTTCTTCCCCCTTTGATACTCAGTTTAAATTTCAGCAAGTTGTCTTGGCCATCTCTACTTGACCAAATGTACTGAGCTGCTGCCATGTGATTGGCTGATTAGCCATTTGTGTTAGGAAGCAACGGAACAGGTGGACCTGATAAAGTGGCTGGTGAGAGTATAAATAGCATTTTTTTAACACTTGAGATAAAGAGAGCTGAGAAAAATATGTGTAGCCACAAAACAGGTTGAATAAGTGTAACTATGACCTTTTTGTATTCTCAATATGTCATAAATGTGCTTTTTAAGTTAAAAATGTCTGAAAAAAAATCTAGAATATTAGTGACAGATTTACAGACGAAGAAAGAACAAAAACTTTAGGTTGTGACAAACTAAATGATGAGATGATTTTTAACTTTTGAAAACACACAGTCCTAATCCAACCAAACAAAAAATCCTCTCCATGTGTACAAAGACATGACAGGCACCATGATTGTTTGGAAACCTACCGAAACTGAAACTCAAGTGCAAATGAATTGTGGCCTTAAGGCAGCTAAAGGTTTTGCTGCAGCCTAAGTGCTTTTTTCAAGGGCACTCCAACACCAATATTGTTCACTCTCACCTCCTAATCCATCTCAAGCTCTGGCAGTCAGCCAGCCAAAGACAAGAAGTGCATGGGAAAAAAGCTGCAAGCAGAAGAAAAACAGATTTCTCAGTGCTTAAGATATTCGTCACCTCTTGGGAAGCTAAGAGAAGTTTTCTGTTATTGCTTCCTGTGGTGGCAGCTCAGGAAATGCAAAAGACCTGACTGACAAATCACAAGTAAGTGTGTGTATTTGATGATAAAATCAATCAGATTTCGCACCTTTTAAACAGACACACACCAAACTCTGTTGCATATGCATACATGTGTGTTTAGGTGGCAGCCATCTTTTTTAAGAGTTCATTCATCACAAATGTGTGTCACCAACCACTTCTCACCTCACGTAGTCTCCCATATACTGGAAATAGAAATGACATGTTCATTTATAAAGATAGCTCCCCTGTATGTTTGTAATGTGCTATGGCATGGTGATGGTAAAAATAAAAATAAATCTTTATGTTTTTTTTTTTACTTAGCAGACTCTGGTTACGTTTATGTGCATAACAACCAGACTTTTCTTAATAATTCACACATGTTTGATTTCTTCAGTCAAGGAGAAACTGAAACTTTAATTACCCACAGCAGACAATCAATGCTGCCAAACATAACTCTTTAATTGGTGGAATGAACATTGCTGCAGCTATATTTAGGGTTAGTCAAAGCCCTACAGAGCATAAGACAAGTCACTGTGGGAGTAAAATGAAGGCAGGCCATGACTGTGCACCTTCAAAAGTCCCCGCAATATGAACAGGGCAATCCCCCACTCAGGCGGTCCAGTGAGATCTGTATCAGCTGCTAGTACAAATTGTGTTAGAGGACAGTGGGAAGACAGCCAAGCCTTTACCGACCAGGCGGCTGCGATTCGGAGCAGGCAGTGAGACAGCAGTGAGTAACCTTAGAAAGAGAAGACCAACTGATTGACTATAATTGTATTTGAACCCATGTGGAAAATATGCTTGATATCAAACCCAGAATGATACTGATGTTCTGTGTTTTACTGCTAATGGTCTATCAGATAAAACTTTGCTTTCAGGTACAACTAAAGTCCTCAGAACTTAGTAAGACCAACTCATATATGTCCATTGAAAAAATTCTGTAATAAAGAGCTATCAAAATAAAAAAAGACCCAGCATGTAAAAATCAACATATTGATCTAATGAAGACATGTGGACAAGCTGGAATGACAGCTACTTGTCTCTGGTAGTCATGCCACAGCTGAAAAGTAATGCAGTAGCTTGTTAACAAAAGATAGCTAAGCTAGATGACCATCGGTCCAACTGTGAAGAAAAAAAAAACCACTTTATATTTCACTATGTAAAATGAGATAACCACACACACAGTGGCACCAAAGACAGCGCGTCAGATAAGTAGTAAAATCTTCCTTCCTTATTGCTCAGCTGTGATATTTCAGAGAATAATAAGTCCTCTTTTTGTCAATTATGCCAATGCAGGGACTGGTCAATTTACCTATAACAAAAGATAGTCCCACAGCTCTCAGGCTGGCATACATACACACCTGGGAGCTATGTGTTGTATCTAGAGGGCCTCAGCAGTTACATAAGCAAATCATGTCTTTGCATGACTGTAAGTTGAAGATACCATGAGACAGCTTTCCAGTGTCCAGCTTTGAGTTGGAGCCTGTTGAGAAACCCATTGTCTAAATATTTTAAATGTGCTGCACCCTCACTTAGTTCTTTTTAAACCACATCACGTCATCTCCCACACTGGAAGCTACATTCACTGCAACATGACTTTTTTTACCCCCTATATAGGTCTTACAAGACATAAATGTGTTAGCTGAAAAAAGTGAAGTGGGTGGCCTCCATCTGTGTTTCAAGATAAAACCAGGTCACTTTGTGGACACTGTGGACAAGGACAGGTATTTAGGACGAAGTGGATACAGACTGCAAAGATAAAGATGAGTATCCAGGCAACCTGGACACATTATTTCCACTGGGTACCTTGAGAATGTTTGCAAACCAAATACTTGATATCAAGCATGAGTGTATATTAACACAACCTATTCAGTCACACTTTACGTCGCCATAATGACCTATATTTCATTCCACCACAGCACCTACAGTAAGAAGAAGGTAAAAAAAAAGCTACAAAATGTTTCAGATATATTCATAAGAAACATAAAATAGGAGATTATGAAGGAGTGACACAGCTCTCTCTCTGCCTGGATGTCATATGTGTGCCTTAATAAGGAGAGCAGGACCTTAGTGAAGCACAGACGTTGTCAAGGAAGGAACAAGAAGGAACGTGGAGCATAAACACCTGCCACAGAGTCAGCTCCTGCTTCCTATTACCCTCTGGCACACAAACAGCACTAAAATCACAAAGAGTTTACAGACATATACAAACACAAGCAGCAACGTTAAGACTTTTAATGTTGGTCCTGATGTAAAATAGATGAGCTGTTCATGTTTAACACATGTTGAAATATCAATCACTTGTTTAAACAACGCCCCTGCCAAAACCCATAAAAACTCTCCTCTCCTTTTGCCTTGATAACAGTCAAAAGGAAACACCACGTGTTAAAGACCAACTTGGCTGTCAATTTCCAACTGATAACAACCCAGGAATAGCCAATAAAAAGACCTGTAGAAGAAGCCATTGCAATGGAATTTTGTAACGGCTGTTTGCTTACAGGCGTCAAAGATCAATTTGGAGAATTGCAGATGTTAGAAATGTCACACTGCGCAGCATTTACAAAATATAGGCAGGGTTCACACAGACAGACCCACTGACGAAAAAAAAAAACCTGCTGATGTACAGAAAATAAGTGAGGGTGATTCAGCAATAGTCCAGACGCTAGATTTTCACAGTGAGAGAGGGAGGGGAAAAACGATAACTGGGGCAATATTTATAGAGAAGCTTTCCCCCTTCTTGAAGATCCGTTGAAGTGAAACAGACTGAAAGTGTGGCAAGAAAAACATCAAGTGAAATAAAAAAGTTAAGAAATATTAGGACATAAGGCAAGGCCAAACTTCAAAATGAAAGTACATGGAGGAAGATGCTGCTGACATCATCTGATAACAAGAAAGTGAATAGCAAAGGTGAATCTAGGGGTGTGTTGATGCATGACTTTTCTATGGATACAGACGCTATGTTCACTTGCCAGAATTACTCAGGTGTCCTTAACTTCTCCATCTTTCTTTGGCTCCCCCACACTATGAAAATTCCCATTTAAAGGAAAGTATATAAGACAACTCAGTTCAAAATTACTGTGCTGCAAACCTGGGGAGATAAAGGGACAAAACAAGATGAAACTGAAAAGAAAAGCACAAGCTCCCTGTATTAATGAATTTCACTGTTGCTCAGCAGCACCTGTTAATGTCTCTATTGTGGCTGGATGGAGGATAACAATCAGCAGAGCGCTCAGACTTCAGATAAACCCCTCTCTCATTGAGGTCAGAGGTCAGCACAGCGGCCCAGTTGTTACGGTCACATATCAAAGTGATGCATTCCTGTAAATCCACTGGACTTGGCAACGCACAGTCAGAGAGGCAGCGTGGAAGAGTGACAGCAAACATGTGCACCAATCAATAAAGCACTCAGTGGTCGAGAGATGCAGCAAGCGTGACTGCTGCTCTGTTCCACTGACAAATGCACATCCACACAGCAGCCGGCAGTCAAAAGCACAGCAAGGTACATTTGCAAACAATCACATGTTTGCACCTGTGCAAAGTCAACAACACCAAAAATAGACATATGGATTAGACCCTCCCCTACAAAACCACTAATGTAAACACATCTTTTGCATCATAAGATGCAGTCATGCTGCAGCTGTCATCACTTCAATGCAAGTGCAGGCTCCCACCTTTGTACTTCTCTCGGACGTTTTCATAGGCTTGAATGAAGTCCTGCTCTTCTGCGTTTGGAGGCAGGTATGCGGGTTCATACATGGCCATGCTGGTACTTCTCACCCCCTTCTTCCTCCTTCCTCTTCTCCTCCTTAGGTGAGCTGTTTCTTCTGTGTGTTTGGATGTGTGTGAGACAGCCTGTGCTGTCCTCTGCTCTCTCAGCTGTGTGTGAACCCTCCACAGCTCCCAACTTCATTCCACAGCCCAGCGCCACACCCCCACCACCCTTCTCTTCCATACCCTCCCATAGCCTGGCTTAGAAATACACATATAAATGTGAGGCCCCTCCTTTTAAAGATATACAGGCTGGAGAAGCAGACAGACACTCACAGCATACTGCCGGCCAAGCACAAATACAGCAGCAAGGAAAGCAAAGCAGCAGGCTGTCTGGTGACTTCGACTAGATTAGTCTGGTAGAGATCAATACTGGCTAAATCTTACAAAATCATTAGTTGCCATGCAAAAGATGTATTTGTGTTCATCAGGTTAGAAAAAAGATATAAAGCTGCCATCTATAGAGCTGAGACCCCATTAATTTACAGTAACATAATCTCTCCTTACAAAAAGAGGAAAGTTAAGAACCCAGTAGTTAAAGTGGCTTGACTATGCTAATTTCAGGCTAATTTATTTTAATATGTGAGTCCACAAGGACAGGAATAAATCCAGCATTTTTCACAAACCCCTTTTATATATTTTATACCGATCCCCTCAGATCAGGCTCTGTCAGAAACAAGAAGATGAGACTCTTCCACACTGAGCCCCGCCTCCCCCTGATGCAGGCTGCCTCTGATTGGTCAATTGCTAGGAGTAGTCCTTGGCGCACTGATTTCGTCATACCGGCAGAACTCATAAACAAACCAAAGTAACATAAATACTCACTCGTGGAAACTGAGTGTAGAGACAATCTGGAAAACTCAAACATTTGTTTACTTGTTGCTCACTTGTTTGAAGAGTATTCAACACTATAACATTACTACTATAACTGTTTAACTCATCATCATGGTCTCAGAGATAACAATATGAGTGACTGTTGTAACTGGTGAATCTTTGCACTGACTGGATCAACCTTGCACAGTTAAACTCCTCATCTTCACTACTAATCATTGCACTGGACTATATTATTCGCTGGCTATTCTCACTCTTACTGTGTATAGCTAAATACCTAATTGTATAAATCTTGTAAATATTGAAATTTTTATACTGTTTTTCATTTTTTTTTTTTTTTTTTTTGCTACCTTAAGAAGCACAACTGCTAAATGACTGTACCGCTGCAACACCTAAATTTCCCAGCTTGGGATGAATAAAGTACTTCTATTCTATTCTATTCTATTCTATTAGAAAGTTCAGAGAAGTCTAAATAGCATAATAAGGCCCCTTTAATAAAGATTATTGAAATGACAAGTGCTTAATGGTCTGAAAGGTAACAAAAGGAAACCAGAGTCATTTCTACGCAATTAAAGGTCTTTTTTCAATCTGGGCAACGTTAATGTCTCATCAATTAGGAGAACACTGAATATCAATGAGGTGCATGGCAAGAAACAAGGACAAAAAAAACATTGCTACCCATCTACACTTTTCCAACATGGACAGAAAGCTGCTGGAAACTATTAAGTAAATGGCTTAAGTCAGACTCGCTGAAACCTTTTACTTTTTGCTCTACTATTCCCCGGACAACAAACAACAGGTCAACGAAATCTAAATGAAGGAATCAAATTTTGAAGTAAAAAATAAAGAAATTTGACAAGGTAGGTCATGTCAGAGAGACAAAGACCCAGAGCACATAACTGTCTACCAAAACACGCTTACACAGGAATGAATGATAAAGTCAAAATCATGAGATAATCCTACACACAGGTTGCGAGAGGATTTGAGGCGAGCAGCTGGAAAAACCATCCAACATCCCAAAGTTGACGCTCACACACTTCAACATGCACAAATACTGATATGTAATTATGGATCATTTCCCCAAGGAATAAATGACCCAGTAAAATATCTTTGCCTCATTAGTTTAATTAGGTTGTTCTTATGCACTTTTGGAAGTTATATATAGAAAATTCTAGAAAAGAAACCACTAACTATAGTTATATCAGCTATATCATTCAATCATATTAAAATCCAGTAGTTCAGTCACAGCCACGTACTTAAAATAACATAATGGCATGTTTTGCCCAGAAACCGATGAGGCTGGACTAGTTTACATTTATTAATTTCTTTAAATGAGAAAAGGCCTAATCCTCCATCTTTCCAAATCAGAATCAGAACACTTTATTGATCCCAGAGGAAATTGTGTGCACACAGTTGCCCCATACCAAATAAAGAAAGGATAAGATAAAGATAAAAATCTCAATAAGAAAAAATGTAGTGCAAAGTGCAAATGTATAACAGTGGATGTTGTTGCTATATGGAGGAGTTGTACGGTTTGATGGCCACAGGCAGGAATGATTTCCTGTGTCGATCAGTGGAGCTTTTACAGTAGGTGTCATCAGTCTCTCACTGAATGTGCTCCTGTGACTGATCAGCAGGTTGTGAAGTGGGTGGGAGGTATTGTTCAGTATTTTCTTTATTATGGACAACATTCTCCTCTCCAACACCCCCGTCCGAGAGTCCAGCTTCATCCCCACAACGTTACCAGCTTTGCGGATCAGTTTGTTCAGTTTGTTTGTATCTGTAACCCTCAGCCTGCTGCCCCAGCATGCATCTTTCATTATTCATATTAATAATGTGAGACATTACATGTAATTTTTCCTTACCTTAGTCACATCTGAAAAGACAGAAATAACTACAGGGAATAATCTTATGACAAAGAGTATGTCCCCCTATTTGTGCTGCAGAAACCGTCCAGCTGGTAGCTGTTCAGTCTCTGAGAAAGTTGACGCCTGCAATGCAATGAATACATTCAAAGGAAGTCGCAGAGCAGACATGCCCTTGACATCGACCGGGGACCTCGGCGGTTGTGGCAGCCGCTGAATATTCAACAAATGTCCTGATCGGCCGTTGCAGTGACAGTCCAAACAAAAATAAATCACAGTTTAAAAAGAAAATCTACCAATCAGCTAAATGTTGAGACTTCACAGGGCACTTTAATTAAATTTAGCTGCTGATTGACCAGGGCTTTGATTAATACCAATTGAGTTAGTAGCATTAAAGATAATTAATAAAAGCAATGATGGTAGTGACAACATGAAGTCAACTAACAGAGACATCCAGAGAATAAATGGTCCTACTGGAAGCTTGAAAGACAACTTGTTGAGATGATTTATAACAGAATGCCTCTTAAAAATAATGAGGAAAGTGAGGACGAGATCACCCCTGCACTCTTTCCAAACTGTTTTGCGTAGGAGTCTGTTGTAGCACAATAGAAAGAATTTGATGTAGGAAAAGGAAAATCCCTGCAGCCCAACCATCAGACATTTCTTTGGCCAAAGCCAAAGTGACATCAGCCAGGAGACTTTCCTAAGAGGAAACACGATAAGTCCAGTCCAAATCCCTGCAGTTACTGTGGCTGCTGCAGAAATGTGTGTGCATCTATATCTTTAAGTTTAATTCAGAGTCTGACGGAGGAACATAAGAGACAGTTTTCTACATATTGTTTGCCTATTAAGTTCTATGAAAGTTAATGATTATATTACAATTTTGTAAGACACTTCTTTAGATGCCCATCTTGCCCACATTAATTGTATTTTCCACTCTACCCATCTCTTTATATGATTAGTAAAATTAAAATTGGTTTAAAGATGTGGACCATACGCGTGAATCAATTCAGAAAGTCTTGAGAAATCGTTGCACTTACAGGGCAAGGCTGAAAACCAAACACTGAATGTTTTTCATCTTCTCGCAACATTTAAAAAAGTAGACAGGAATCTGTAGTGGAAATTACTGCATAGGCTCAGAAACATGAAACACCCAACCTGTCACCCACCGAAGACATTTGGAGGACTATGAAAGAGATAACACACCTAAAGAGGTCCTGATCCGTGACATCAAACACAAGTAGGCAAACATTTTGTTTCAAAGCCGCAGCTTCAGCTCCATCCCGCTTAAAGGGTGTTAAAGACGAGGTGATGCATTTTGGTCATTTTGTAGTATTTCCATTAATTATAGGGTTTAATTCATGTGCAAGCCATTGCAATGTGTTTTTATTTATCATTTGCACAGATATCAAACTTTTTTGGAAATGTAGCATCAAATCTATGACAGCATTAGGTATAATGTTCATTCTCCAGAGAGTGGCCACTGACATAATGTACTTGGCACAGAGAAGAAGCCAGTAACCAAGTTATGTGTGTGACATCAATACTTCACTGCTTGAAAGTGGGAAATGAGTGCCAACTGTATGGAGGGTTTCAAAGGAAACCCTTAACACATCACTCTCTATAAACAGTCCCTGACACTGGAACCTGCTAACTCATTTTCACGCACGCACTTTGTGGTGACGCTTAGAAGATACTAAAATGTCCCACTGGGAACTTGCTGGGCCATTCTGGCCTTCTCACCTCTCACATCAAACAGGAAATATCACATCTCAGATCTTATTATTGTATTTTATTGTTGTGTTCTTGAATTGTTTTTATTTTTTAAAGCATGATGAGTTGCTCTTCTGTGCTTGACAAATTGCTATATAAATAAAGCTGAGATACAAAATCAGGATCCTTGACACAGGCTTTATTTAGTTAGGCTGCAACATTTAATAGCCAAACCTGATCATAATGAGTTAAATAAAATCTGATGATGAAGGATGTAATAAAGGCAAGTGTATGGCTCATTTAAGAATACTCAACAGGTGTGTGCAGGGGTCTCTGACTCTCACGTTTTTCAGCTAACACCAAAGCTTTCCACATTAGAGAATCTAAAAGTGTGTCTGCATGCTTCAATGTGTGAACCGCTTAACATGTGCATGTGCACATTGGTGTCACACAAATTGTTTATGTGTACATTCAGACTGTATTTCATGTTTTGTCCCAGGCAACAAAGTCTAATTAAAAGTTAAATTCAGCACTAACTTCAAATAAGAAAATGTTATCTTATTCCTGTACAATACAGATGTAGGATCTAGGATGTATCTGCCCCTATAAGGTTAATAATGTAATGACTTTGTATTAACATCCCAGAATGGTTTTTATAGTGTTTTCTTCCTTGCACATTGGGCCTAAAATACAGCATATAATATAACATTTTAAGTTGTCATCTATGAATCTGTAATTTATCTAAACTATATTCTACAAGTGACTGTCAATTATTTATTTACAATAAATACAATTTATTAGCAATAAACAGGTTTATTTAGCAACAATAAAACTATTTTCTACATTTTCCAGAAGTGAAAGAAGCTCCACACCTGCCCAGTAAAGTTTAAAGATACACTGTTAACACCATATTTGGTTCAGCAAATATATGTCCGGTCTTCACCAGTCACTGCACATCTTCCCTGCTCTATTATCGAGGCAAGTACTGGAGCACAGCTCAAAGCAGCAGATGTATAAATAAAAAAATAACTGAACCAGAAGATTACATGCACCAGATCACACACAAGCAGGTCTGAATTCTGACCAACAGCTAAACTGATAGAGTGAAAGCTCATATTAAACTTCTGCTCCTACAGAGCTTATCCTCTGTTATATGTCAAAATATCCTAATTATTTTGTTAGTCTTTCTTTATATATTCATTTAGTATATTCCTTCCAATGTTTTAGCTTTAATTTATATATGCTTTATAGCAATACAAAGGCATTAGATATTCACTATTATTATTATTATTATTGTTGTTGTTGTTGTTATTATTATTATTGTTGTTGTTGTTGTTGTATGTGCTAATGCAAATATGCTGAAGTTCCTTAAGCATAAAGGTAATATTCTCAAGTATGTATACAAAGGTACTGGTCCTATTTTAACCAGTAGGAAGCATCTAGTCTTCTCTGCAGGCTCTTATTGTTACAAGCAATCAGTCAGTGACCTTTCTTCTTTTTTCCTCTAACTGGCACCATGTCTGTGTGTTCAGCTGAACACCACTAGTAAGGATGATAGACACATTTCTCATAAAGTGCAATCAGGTTGCAATATTGCTGTGATGAAAGTAAAACAAAGTTAGACAAAAAAAGGCCAGGCTCCCTCTTCTGGTGGAGATCAATATTGAGGATGCACCACACTGGCCAGCTTTTCTGCTACTGCTCCTGCTTGTTTGGATCTTTGCAGTCCCATCACACTATTTTCTACAGCTCATTTGCAGAACTTAAAATTGATGATGGGTGTCATGAGGAAATGAGGAAAGATGCAAAGGTCAAGACTGTAAAACTGAAGAAATGAAGCTGCTCTGTCTGAAAGGCCTCCTAAATTGGCATAAAACATATAAATAAGACAGATTCCTGTAACATCAGGAACACAATGCATACAGTATGTAGTCAATGCTATTTGAGACGGGCGTGGGAAATGAGACACATTTTCCAGAAACAGTGATGACTTCTCAGGATGAAACAACCCTTTTACCAGAAAGTGCCACCTGCTGGGCAAATGGGTAATTACTGCATCTATGGCAGCAGAAATGTGTTTGCTCATCAGCAGGATGAAAGATGACTTTTAATAAGCTATTATAGTGCTTGTGAAATTGCAGCTGATGGATAAAATAAGCACTGTCCTGTGTAACTCACATTACAATCATAATTCTCAAACCTGAGGCACATGATTAGAAACACAGACTTTATCAACAATGCACAACAGCAAAGCACATTAAAAATGTTAATCAGCTTTAATTCCCCCAATAAATATGTTTTAGTGTACGATTCCAACTGCTGCAGATGTGGGAGATTACTGGTCTTTATGATGATGATGATGATGATGATGATGATGATGATGATGATGATGATGATGATGACGATGATGTATATGTTTAAAGGCTTGTCCTTTCTGTGATGCTATGTGATCATTCCCTTTACATGTTATGTAAGATGTACATAGTACTGATGAGGTAGACATGTTCATCAGCAACACAGTGTGAGAGGAAGAGGGTGTGTGCAGCTTTATCTCAGTATCAGATCATAGGCTTTCCATCATGAATTATAGAGCAGGGACTCAGTGGGGCTGGCTGAGGTGTAAGTACAGCTAGGACTTGGAAAGCCAGAAAATGTCACCTTTAGCAAATGCATTTCCATTTGTATCAACAAAACTGATCAGCTTAAAATAACAACGAATAACATTTCACAATCTTTTACAGCAGTATTTAAAATATTCATATAAATTTGGATACATTGATTGTGGGTAATGTTGATTATTTTTATTTCTGTTTTACTGGAGAACACAGCTTCAATCAACTGTTTATCATGAATCAATAATACTGTAAAGGTACTGTGTGGTATGACCGGATAGTAAAGTGTACTTCTATTAAATGAACTATGAAGTTGGCACATGAAGCAATCATAATCTAACTATACTGACTTTAACATAAACACACCCTATTTTCTAAATGTAATAATGGCAAAAATGAGTAACATTAATATTCAAAGAGAATAGTCTTTCTTCTTCCCAACAGTCTAAGCTGAACAAAGCCTGGAAGACATGCAGTTATTATTTTGATTTATTGATACAGAAACTCACATCTAGGACACGTTAAGTCAAGCAGTAAAGCAAATATACCGCTATGTTTGTATCAGTCTGAATGAAAATATTAATAGATGTCACATGTGCTTGATATTTTAATGACCTCACAATGGATGCAATCATAAATTCTCACATCCTGAGACACATAGGAATTTTACAGAAAACATCATCAATGGACTCTGACACTTTAGTTGTCACTGCTGTGAAAATGTTTTTCTTAAGTTACTCTTTGTCACTTTTATTGTACTGCATGTCAAAGGTGGCAGCGCAGAGTCTGACCTTAAGTTAGTCCGAACAAAGAACCAGGCACTGAGAAAGAGTTTCTTGCACGCATAAAAGATGCTATACATTCTTCAGCCTTGCATCAAAGATGACCTTTTGGCTTCTTCTTGTCATCCTGTACTGACTCTAATGCCATAGCGTGAACAGTAAATCCTCTCTATGTCCCACCAGACAACTGACTGACATAAAACTTTTAAATATGTCAGTCAACAGCAATAAATATGTTGAAGCAACACAAGAAAACAATTCACTTACCAGTAAATAATAGCAATACAGAAAACTAAATGTTAAAATAATATAAAGCATGAATGCTGAATTTAATAGTTCCAGTTTACAATGAATTTCTATATAAAAAAATAAAACATAAAAATAAAAAAAACACAGGATATGTGATAAGTATATATCTTTTATGTTTCCCAAAAGAGTTTCTTCATTCCTTATCACAGCATCCTTATTTCCCTACTAAGTTTTCTGATCTAAAGGTAGTTAAAGGCCCTGTGTAAAGTTCTTGAGGCTTATTCCCACAGGAAATCAGATAAGTATCTAAGCTGCTTCTATATGTAATTACAAAATCATTTAAGAGCTTCATCATTGACTGTAGCTTCCTTTAGAGACAATGGACAAGACACAAAAGTATACACCAATCCCATATGATCTTAGCTCCCCTCAAGTATATAACCACAGCTGCCAACTAGTACCCATCTGCCAGCTGAAGTCTCACAACAAGAAGGCTTCTGACCTGAACCTTGACCAGGATCTTTCTCTGTGGAGTTTGCATGTTCTCCCCTTGTTTGTGTGGGCTTCTTCCCACAGTCCAAAACATTAGTTTAAACAAGTTTAAACTTAAGTTAGTATAATAAGTGGATCTAAATTGGCTGTAGATGTAATTGTAAAGGAGCATGTTGTCTGTTCCTATATTAGCGCTTTGATGAAATGCAGCTTGTGTCTCAGCCAGTGCCTGGTCGAGCACCCCTCTAATCCTAGCTGACGGTAACCATACTGAATGGATAGTGTTCATGCTTAGCTTGACTGCTTTTTAGCAGCTTTTAATTACATATAGAACTGAATCAACAGCCAGACTAGGGATTCATCAGAATATCTGGTTATTAATCTGGTGATTGCTATCCTTTAATAAATCTATCTTATCGTGTCATCTGTCTGAAGTTTAGATTTAGATTTTTGTCTCTGCTTCTGTCAAATATTGTCCCAGTTTAATTATGTTTTCAGCCACTAAGTGTAGATTAAAAATCACTAGTTTTCTCTTTTTTTTTTTTTCTTTTTCTTAAATATCTGAAAATAAATCTGAAAATATATCAGAACCAACCTGAAATCTCCAGAGGAAATGGTAAAAGCCATCCCCTTTCATAGAGTTCACCAACTAGGGGAAAAAAAACAGAGGGCAGACCCAGGCCGATAGTAGCTAAATTCATTCTCCATAAAGAAAAAGAGGATTTCGTGACCATAACACAGCCATTCCCTGGCTCTACTGACCTCAGATATGCATTTTTTCTAGCTGCCAGCTCACAAAAACCACGTAACACTAATACTAAGCTGCACAGTACATTTAGTAATACCTGCATATATAACCCAACACTCACATTTATTAATTCAAGTACATTTAATAACATTCAACAGAGGCACACATTACGCATACATATTCATACACACACACACACACATACATCAACAAGAAGCATCCAACACTCACCTTTTCACCACAAGCATGACCATACTTAGATTTATCACGTGGAATGTGCACGGAGCTGGGACCAGAGAGAAGAGACTAAAAGTTTTTAATAGATTAAATGATCTGCAGGCAGACATTGTGTTCTTACAGGAGATTCATATGACAAAAACATCAGTGAATGCCCTCTCTACAACACAGTTTCCTCATGTTTACTCAGCCTGTTATAACTCCAGACAGAGAGGGGTAGCCATTTGATAAATAAAAAAGTAACATTCACAGTAATCCACGTAATCACAGATCCAGAAGGGAGATTCATCATAGTTAAATTATCTATTCAAAATATGAAGTTATGCTTAGTTAACTTATATGGCCCAAATGTTGATGATCCCTCCTTCTTTACATCACTTTCTGAACACAGTGCACACTAATCACAAGAGGGGATTTTAACATGGTTCTGGGCTCAGCTGATTTAATAACACTGTAAACCATCGAAACTGGCAATCCACAAACACTATTAAACAATATATGGAGGATTTTGGACTTTGCGATATATGGCGGTCTTATCACCCTAATATCAGAGAGTACACCTTCTTTTCCTCAGTTCAACATTCATACTCTGGGCTAGATTATTTTCTGGTTAGCAGCTCTTTGGTGAGTGAGATTTCAGAGACCCAGATTCACCCCATCACTATCAGCGACCATGCACCAGTTTCCTTCACTTTTGAGGAACACGAGAATCACACCATTGGCAAAAAGCTGGAGATTTAATACAGCATTGCTTAAAGATCCCAGCTTTATCAGCTACTTCACAAAAGAATGGGCTATATACTTAGAAAACAATGACAAACCAGGAGTCTCAGCATGTGTTCTGTGGGAAGCAGGGAAGGCGGTAATGCGAGGCAAAATTATCTCTTTTGCGTCACATAAAAAAGAAAGAAAAGTAAAAAAATATTAGAATTAGAACAAAGAATTAAATCATTAGAGGATGCCTACAGTGCTTCACCAGATTAACCAACGATGAACCAAATAAGGATGGCTAGACTTGAATTAAATTAAATAATTAACAAGAGAACAGAATTTCTGGTGCTAAAATTACGCTTGGAGACATTTGAACACAGTAATAAATCTGGAAGATTTTAGCTAATCAGTTAAAAATAAAGAAGAAAAAAACCATATCAGCTGTTAACGATTCAGTAGGTAATATTACGCATGAGCCAGATGCAATAAACAACATCTTTAGAGATTTCTATAAAACTCTGTATACACGCAATACATCAGACAACAATATCCATAATTTTCTTAACAATATATATCTTCCAGGTTTACAGCAGGAACAAGTCACGGCCTTAGATTCCCCCCTCACAGTGCAGGAGCTACATGAAACCCTTAAACATATGCCCTGTAAAAAAATCTAGGTCCGGATGGCTTCCCAGCAGAGTTCTATAAAGAATTCTGGTCAACAATGGCCCCTACATTTTTCAAAATGGTGACACAAATAAAAGAAAATGGATACTTAGACCCAAACATAAACTCTGCCACCATTACTGTACTATTAAAACCAGGTAAAGACCCCACGATACCATCTAGCTACAGACCCATATCACTGATAAATGCAGACCTTAAAATAATCTGCAAAGCATTAGCTGGAAAGTTAGAGAAAGTAACTCCTCTCATTATCAAACAGGCTTTATAAAGGGCAGATATTCCTCTGTTAACATGCGGTGACTAATTAATATAATAGATTATTCTACCATCAATAATCTGGAAACAATAATAGTTTCTTTAGATGCAGAGAAAGCTTTTGATTGTGTTAACTGGAAGATTTGGCTTTGGACCAGCTTTCATTAACTGGATTAAAATCTTATACAGTTCTCCTAATGCGAGTGTTAGAACAAATGATCAAACCTCTCCAAGTTTTAATTTACAAAGGGACACCAGACAAGGTTGTCCACTATCCCCCTCACTTTTTGCTATATTTATTGAACCGTTAGCTGCTGCAATTAGACAAAATCAAGTTATTAAAGGCATTCAGTCCAAAAATATATTTCAGTCTTTATGCTGATGACGTTTTACTATTCCTCCAGAACTCACAAACCCCTCTATCTGAAACAATCTCACTAATTAATAAATTCTCATCACTCTCGGATTACTCTGTTAACTGGTTTAAGAGTACAGTTCTACCCATCAACTGTAGCTTTCAGAATCTACCCAACATCACCTTACAATCAGGTAGCATTAGTTACCTGGGTGTAAATTCCCTTCAGGCTCTCAGAACTAACAAAACTTAATCACATTCACCTTCTTAAGACTACAGAAGATGATCTTGCTCGCTAGAAATCTCTACCCATTTCACTCATGGGGAGAGTTGCCACTATAAAAATGATGGTTCTACCCAAAATTAACTATTTGTTTTCTATGATTCCTACGAACCCCCCCCCCTTCACCTGGTTTAAATCACTAGAATCACACATCTCCCAATTTCTCTGGAAAAATAATCCTCCCTGGATCAGTTTAAAAACTTTACAGAAGCCAAAAGATAGGGGCGGATTAGACCTGCCTAACTTTGAACATTACTTCCTAGACAATAGGTTGCAATATGTTCTAAAATGGCTCAAATCTAGTTCACTAGATTACCTGTGGATAGATGAAGAACAAAAATTATGTGGCAATTTAGAAATTTCTAATCTTCCTTTTTTCAGCTTAAGTATAAAAAAGCTAAAGTGCTGTCCACATCAGCACTTCTCTTACAGCCTGGTGGGAACTTCTCAAAAAAACCAACTCCTTAATAATACCATGTAAACTCACATCCATCTGGAACAATCCTGATATTCTACTAAACAAACTTTAATCAATGGATTAACAAAGGAATTAAATACTTTTAACATATTATCCATAACAGAAACATTTTATCTTTTAATAAACTCTCATCACAATATGGGATTAACAGCAACAGATTTTTAGAATATCAACAACTCAGAACCATAATACACACAAAATTCCCCCTTCACCGAACAGACCTGGAACTTCCTCCAATGGTAGCAGATTTTATGAACCTCTGTACCCCAAAATTACTTTAAAAATACACAGATTAATGTTAAAGATAGATGATTCAAATTCCCTACCTACTTCAAAATGGGAGATACATTTATCCATCAATCCTTGTCAACCATTTTGGCTACAAATATGTCTTCATGCTTTTAATATGACAGACAGCCCAAATTTACTCAAACTCATACAATACAAAGTCCTCCATAGAACGCATTACACAGGACAAAGGATGTTCAAGATGGGTCTTAATCACTGATATATCTGCACACAGTGCACATGTAACACAGCAGATGATTACCTACATGCTTTATGGCTTTGTGCACCTGTCCAAAAGTTCTGGAACAAGGTTTGTGAGGATTTATCAACATGGGTTAGATGTAACATTCCTGCATGTCCAAAACATTGTTTACTGGGTGACCTAAGTGATATCAATATAGACACTAACAAAGCACACATGGTCCTCACAGCCTTATGTATCACAAAGAAAACTATTTTAGCGAACTGAAAGTCTAAAAACAATCTAAATATTAACCAGTACAGAAATCCCCTGTTGGATCACATCAGTCTACATGTGGTTTTGCCTAGGGCGGTTGGGCCCCGTCGGGTTCCTGGGTGGGGCTCTGCTGGGGGAATGGGTAGCCTTTGGGCCTGTGGGGTGCCTGCCCTCCGTGCAGCCAGCACCGCTGGACCTGCTCACCATCGCCTTGTGCTGCCCGGTGCCCCTGCCTCGTCGCGCCGGGGGGCTCCGGTCTGGGGGCCCCTCTGTTCTGGTCTGAGTGGACCACCACTCTGTCTGCTTTGGCCGTTCTGGGCTTGGTGCTCTGTGGACCTGCTGGGCCTTTGGGGCTTCGGGCTCCCTCCATCCCCTGCTGATGCTTTGGGGTGCAGCGTGATCACGGCCCCCTTGCAAGCACACATTTCTTCCTTGTTTTTGGCCACACACGCACATTCACACGTGCATGCTCACAAACGTGCTCACTTCTGACTAGATGTTGCTGATGTTTGTGTGTTGGTACGTTTCTCTGCAGGTACGTTTGATGACTACTGTACTTTTTTCATATCATCATTATCCTATTTTTCTTTATGTATCATGTAGTACTGCGGTAGTTTATATTGTTTTTTTGTGGTGTGTTTTAGGCAGCCTAGACAACTGTTATTTCCACATTTTAATCCTGTCCTTTTTGCCCTTTTTTTCCCTCTTCCTCTATCTCCCTGTCAGGTTCGGCACTGACATATAAAGACTAAAGAAAATAAGATTACAATAAAAATAATAAAAATATCAAGGGCAGCCATGTATATAATATGTCTCCCTTGGTAGAGCAAATCTGCCAAGCAAAATATGGCATACAGACCACCGTTCTGTATGTTAGGATGCTGGACAGGACAGGGTTAACAAAATTAAAAAATAAATAAATAAATCTGAATTCTAAAAGTATAATAAAGTTTACATTTGTACTGATTAGCTAAGATAATGTTTCTCTTCCAACGATATTATTTGCCATTTTACCTCACCAGTATTCGAAAGTTAGATCTAACAAAAGGCAAATTTAGGCAAGCGCATCAGAAATCAGAGCGATGACAATACAACGGCAGCAGATTTTTAGACAAGGAATAATTTGAAAATCTGCAGCATTAATTTATTTTTGTTTCCATATCAACATTTAGAGAACATTTAATGGATCCGAAGTTTGTCTGACTTTATTTGCAATCCATCGATTACTACAGAGCTCGTTCAGCCAGACTGAAGAGTACCAACTGGAAAAGGTGAACATAGGCCACTTCTAATACCCCTCTAGCAAACTAATCTACATACACTCGGGGATTCTGCAGTAGCTAGATTGTCAGTCAGCAGAGGCCACAACAAAAGCTCAACCTCACCCACGAGTGCTGATACAGCTGGACCTGGCCCTCTGACGGACAGAGAAAGAAAAGAACAGGATGTAGATGCAAGCCTTCTGTAGACGCTAAAGTTATCAAAACTTCCTCCTAACCAGGAGCAAAGTGTTCCAAAACAAACTCAATCAAAGGAGATGTGCTAAAACAGACACACTGCTGAAAACAGACATTTTTTTCAACAAAGAGACATTATAAAAAGTATGATACACTACATTTCTGTGCTACAAAAACACAATTCAGGCATGTTTTACAATCTGCCTCAATAACAATGAACTCAATGTTATTTTTTTTTATCTATGGAACTTCTCTCCAATAATGAGACTAATACAATAAAATGAGATAAAACAATCTCAAATTTAGGTTTGAATTAAATTTATGTTGATCTCGTTGATAAGCACAACACATTTCCAGTTTATCCATCAACAGAGCCAGCGAGCACTCAGCACACTCCAGGCCACAAGGTGGCCGTAACTAACCTCTAAGCTGGTTGCTTACCACCAAGAAAACTCAAAAAGAGGAAAAATAAAAGAAAAAATAAAAGAATGAAACAAAGGAGTGAATTAGTAAAATGTAAGAGAGCCATGAAAGCAGGGCTGAGACTGAAACTGAACTCACGTTATCTTCCTAAACTGTTAAAGTAATTGACAAACAAGGCCCCACTAGATCAGTAATATAGAAGAAGTTTTTATTCAGTATAAATGGAAATAATAGAGTAATACGACGTGCAAACGTTGCCATTGGTTCAACGTCAAACAGAAAAACATCATCTTATAACCACAGCTGTTTCATATTTCATAGCAAAAGACATGATGCTTTAAGCGGTCATTATAAGTACTTTTGAAATTGACATAAAAAATCTAGATCAAGATTAATCAACATAGAAAATAATATTTTAATAAAAAAATTTTTGCCATATCACTCAGTCCTGAATACAAGCCATGTATTTATGTATATGTAAAATAAATATGTATATTTACTTTTAAAGTATTTGAAGTGGCACTGGTAATTGCATATAAGAATCATGGCATGATATCATGGTCCAGCAATGTCTTTGATTTACTGTTGCAGTCTGTATTAGATGAGGTCTTCTCTGACTGTGTACTATAAAGCTCTCACATCAGCCTCAAGCAATAAACACATCTCAGAGTTGGTGCTGCTTCCCAACAGTCTAAATAAATTATGCATTTCTACTATCCCACAAATGATTTGGACATGATCCCAGCCAAATGTTTCAGCAAAAAAGAAAAAAAAGAAAAAAAAGGAAAAGAAAAAGAAAAACATCATATCTGGAAAACTATTGTCTTTCCATTATGGATAGTGTGTATATCCTGTTCAGCTAAGACAAAAAAAAACATTATTAGTCCATAGGGGGGAAAGCTATCTGGTGTCCTTGTATGTTGCATTACAGTCTACAAGGTTAATTGTTCCTCATTGACCTGACATTTAAAACTGGAGACGAAAACGTAATACAGCAACAAGAACAGCATCACATCCCACCGACGCAAGAACAATGACTAAAAGTCTTCCCATCTAAACTACCGCAGGGTTCAAGTTCAGGGTCACAGCTCTGTATACATTTTAGTATTTCACAATTTCACAGTACTGATATTAATGTTCACTGACACTTAAATCAAGTAGCCAATATCTGAACCTATAAAACATATAAAGCTACGCTCTACCTGACAACATTTAATTATTTCATTTGCCATGAAATAGCCAGAAAGCACACGTTACATTCACATTAACCTACTGAGAGCAGAACCTTCATTTATGTCATTAATAACATCTTTGGTCACTTCATTTTAAAACTGTTGCTGTGAAAAATGCCTGTGGCTCTGACAAAATAAATTATATTTCGGTTTCTTTTATAAATAAAAAATGTACCATAATGAATAGTTCTTTTTTCATTCTTTGCTAGACATGAGAGTTTCTGCAGCAGCACACAAGATGTACTTGTCCATGTCTGAAAAAAAGACTAACACATGTAACAATGGTTAAACTAAGCCATCGAAGCTTTAGAGGCAAAACCAGAATAAAATTATTGGTTTTTTTAATCAAATGTGTATTATCATAAAAATCTTTAACAGTCTGTGAAATTATAACCAGAATTTTCCTTATTTTAGGGTCTCTTATAATTTAGCTAGCGAGCTTGCTATACAACTATTTGTAGGCTAGCTAGCTCAGCTGTGTTTTATCTCTTTAATAATTCTGAATGTTATAGTAAAACAGTCATGAGGAAAACTACTTTCAGAAGTAGTAAACAACAAAAGTACAAACAACAAAAAGCTAAACAAAATAAATAGTAAAGAGACATAACTAGCAAGCTAGCTGTTAGCTCACTAGCAACAGTATCTTGAGCTATTTGTGTGAATTATTCCTTTTTAATGTATTTTGTTATGTGCCATGCAATTGTTTTTCATCCTACCTGCAATGCGAATTACAGCCCTCTCTGCTGGATCCAGAACCTCCCCTGAAGCTGATTTAGAGCGTTTAACCCTCTGGTGTTTGGACAGGTTCCAGGGCAGGGTGTCTCCAGGACAGGGGGCGCCGCTCTTCTCTTCACAGCTTTCCTCCAAAGGGGTTCGCTCTCTGCGTTTGTCTTTCCGGGACGTCATTGCCAACTGAAGGGAGAGATAAAAAGACTAGCTTAAGACTAATAACACAAATAGCACTTCATGCACACATATTAAACTGTCCTGTGTCATAGCAGAAAAAGCTCAGGTGTATTAACGATGGTTGCATCCAGTAGAGAATAGGTATGACTGTTTCACATGTTAGTTCACTATTAAGGTTTACTGCCACCCTAATAGGAACATAGCCATCGTTATCATTTATTACACCTGTGCTTTTCGTGCATGTGAAAAACACCATAAAGAAGAATTTTATATTTGACATTAATAACCATCCCTTTAAATTTAATGATGGGCATAATTATGTATATAAAAATGGATACAGCAATCACTGTATTGCCATTTTCAAGTCTCCTGTTCAGCATTTTGGCTGTTACTGTCTTAAAAACTATACTAGATGTTACTAGATAGCAGTGGATCTGGTTGAAAACCAAAGAAACTATTAGGCTGCAGCTTGTTAATGACACACTTGTTACATGGCACTTCCTGCTTTATTATTTATATTTCTCTAAATGGTAACATAATCATGCTCTGTTCAAGACAGCGTCAAAGAAATGGCTGCAGTAGACTTATTAGTAAGTAAGTAAGATCACTTTTTTGTGGACGTGTTTACATTCAGGGTCTTTTTTTTTTTGTTGTTGTTGGTTTTTTTTTGCAATCCATCCCCTGCAGGTCATCGCATAAAATGCTGATTTAAAGCACTTCTGCATTGGCTTGATTGTTCATTGGGAGGCTAATCCTTGTGTTCCCACTGGCAACTCTAAGCAACGTTTCAGTTTGAAGCAAACACCAGTCGGTGTGCTTCAGAAGAGTCAGAGAAGAGTCTCAGTACTCTGCTCTGAAATGCTGCACTAAAAGATGGAACAAAATCTTATCACAGCTGCAGCAAACTTGTGTCTCATAGAAACAGCTGAGTCCATCTTTTACATCACAAACTTCCCATTAATTTTCAACAAGTTGAGTCTTAATGACGTGTATTCTGGTAGGCTGTATTTAAGTTTACTTTTTGTAATGCCATCCGTGAAAGATTTAAGGGCATTAGATCTAAAGGTCACATAAGTAAAAATAAGAGAAACTTTCCCTTTTCTGCTCTTCAGACACTAGACAGACAATCAACAACTTTAACTTTTCCACCCATGTATCTAGCTAATCATTAAACCACTAACAGTTTAAAAAGTCCCATCCAAGGTAAACATTTTTCTTCAGTGTGCTGCAAGTGACCACAGTCTTCAAATTTGTAACTCCCGTTAAGATGCACGTCAAGATAAAATTCAAAACACTTTACATTAGAGTGCAATAAAATGCAAAAATGCAGGATTAGACACATAACACGCTGTGTGAAATATTATCAGTGATGTGTGGAGATGAATGCAGGCTGAAGCTACATGACCATGATAACAGAAGCATTATGCACCTTCCCTGGCTCATGCAAAAAAGACATTTAAGTTGATGTCAGCTCTACAACCCCATATGGACATATCATATTATAATTAAGAAGTGTTAAAACTGTTATTTAAAAATGTATATATATATACCAACGTCCTTAACTAGAAAGGTTTAAGCTTTTCATTCAACTCTTTGCTGTGGGTTTATTTTGGCCTATTTGCTCAGACTCAGACCTTTGACTTAGAGTTAAATATTTACCTGTGAAGTGCAGCATCAGTTCTAAGCAGCAAAAGAATGTAAAATAATCTGTTATAATACCTGAATCCATCCTAATTTCCTTCTACATTTTTTAAGAAGTGAAAGTGCAGAGGGCAAATAAATAATCAAAGAAAGCACCTGATCTTCAATATAGTATGAATGCAACTTGTTACAATAAAGAAAAAGCACTGAAGCGGAAGATGAGCTATGACAGGGTAATAAAGACACCATGTTTACGGTTTCTTAAGGAACATACAAGATACACAGCTGAAAGAGACTTCAGTCATTGCACAGAGGTTCATCATCTGCCGTCCTAAACACTGTCTTTATAAACTCTAAACAAAAATGAAGTTTCCTGAGGCGATGCATCCTGTCTCTTCCTGTCACATCACAACATGTATAACTTCATTTTCTGTCAGCGATTCATGAATCTATGCGGAAGCAGGCTTTACATTACTGAAAATCAACTTGGCACATGCTGCGTGTTTATAACTGAACGATCAGAGTAAAGTGATACTTCTGTGGCTGATGTTATGCCAGAGACACACCCACTGCAAGAGATAACCATGAGCTAAGACCTGCAGCCAGCCAGAAGGAGACAGTTACATGCCTCATTCTTGTCACACTGATCTGAGTCCAGAGTTCACTCCTCAGTTAAGTTATTATTGTGTAAATGTACATTTCTAAAAGTCCTGTTGGCTTTCTGATCATGACATTGTCATCACAAACCACGCCGTAGCAACCAGGCTGTCAGAGAGAAATGAACTGCAAATCATTTCATTATAAATGTGTTAATTAATCAGTTTGTTTCTGAGTAAACACAGTTAATCATGCCTCTGGAGCAGAAGTTACTGACTTTTTCTTTTATATCTACTGATAAAAAAAAATGATCCTCAGGAACTGAGATGTTAGTAGTTGCAAAATAACAGAAATGTGTTTTAGCCTAATTCAGTTTAGCCTGTAAAACTTGTTTTTATTTTAATGAAAATCATTTTATAATGTAAAAAGTGTCCCATTAGTTTTATTTATGGATATGGGACAGTAATAAAGGGGAAAGTACCTGCACTTACATTTAATCCACAAAATCAGTCGCATGCCAGTCTCATTAGGTATGGATCTCATCTGCCTGAGATAACATTCTGACACAAATTTCTAATGTTGATAAGTCTAAGTATTTTGTAAGTGACATTTAGCAAAAGTTATTTTCTTTTTTGTGACATTTCATTGGCCATATACGCTTGCACCAACCTGAACCAAACCAAAACGCACATTGTAAAGATGGTTCTGTACCCGTCAACGCTAGACCACTCTGCTGTCACTGTGACCTGCCGGGTTTTCCTGCATTGTTTATCTCTTTCCTTATTCAGGACCGGTGAGACTGCTTCACCTTACCTTTCTGCGGAGCTGGATCAGTGCGTAAAAGCCTGTCAGACAGCCATGGACGCCGGTGCTTCAGTCTGTGTCCTGCACGATTTCACCAACTAAAACAAATAAAGTATCTGAGGACGCGCGTGTGTGACAGTGCATTGCTGTGTGTGTCCGTTAAAGTAGCCACACCTTTTATGGAATGCAGGATTGCTGGAGGAGGCTGTGGAGACGACCTGCCATGCAGAATCCGCAGTCATCTGTGATGTTTCTCTCGCCTTGCTCGATCTTTCCCATCCAGCATCCGTCCTCCTCGCCGCATGGCGACGCGTCTGGATTCAAAGGTCGCTATGTGTAAATTCGTTTAGTGACACCTCAAAATTTTAAATTGCTGCAGAAAAATGGGAAAGCGGGCGTTCTTTCGTGGGCAATCGATACCACAGCGCGGACCTGCTGTGGAGGGGCTTCTGTGACGGTGTGTCTCCACCAGCAGGGTCTGGTGCTGCGGTGAAAAGCTGCATGACTCACTGTTCGATTAGTTCGCCTGCCTGTCCCGTTGTTGTGTCTGCGGGCCTGCAGAGGCAAACTTGAACAGGCTGCAGACTTTTTTTTTAATGTTTGGATTAATGAGAATAGCCTAAGTTTTTTCTAGATGTCACGTGAAAGAAACCAGTCATGTTACATATCTATTCACTGAGCTTCAAAGAAGTCTGAATCAACAAAGGAACCACGTCTGTTGAGGAGATAACTGATTTAAATTTACATCTCCAGGGTCTAAACCATTGGTGTGTGATAAGTACCCATTCTGGTCACAATACGAAAACGCTCTAAATATTAATAAAGCCAGGAAAATATAAAGGCACCAGTGGTTCCCAAAAACCACCCTAATTTTTTGGCAAAACAAACAAGAAATTTATGGCTGAAATTATAATAAGACAGAGATTGCTTCATAAAAACTTTGTTTTTAAAAGTTTGATAACCTCTGACATTTAATCAGAATATATATGGAGATTAATATATAAACTGAAAACCTGAAACCAGTGTAAAATTTCCCAAAATATAAAATAAATTAAAAATAAACAAAGTTCACAAGAGGGGAAAAAGGCAATTTAATTCTGATGGACAAAAACAACTATATGTATATACATGTTACAAAGGTATATATATATATATATATATATATATATATATATAAAGGTCTGATAACTACTGCAGGTCAAAACGTGCAAAGAAAGGGGTCTTTCATAATGAGGAATTTAATAAAGTAGGATTTGAGGCTCAATCCCAATTCCCTCACTTCATTTTACTATAAGGATGAGAAACCTCTTTGTGAGATTTAAGGAACAGTAGTTATTTAGCCCTTTAGTCAGAGTTTTGGGAGCCCCTTTTTAACTAAGCAAATAGGTACGAGCCTCCTGTTGGGTGATTATCTTTTTCCTGACAAGTTCTTTAACCCCATAAAGGTATGGTACAGTGCGGTGTTGTTTGTGGCAGGCATCCCAGTTTTAGTCTTAGTTTTAGTCATCATGATGAAAATGCTTATTAGTTTTAGTCATGTCTAAGTTTTAGTTGAAAAAAACTCAAAAAGGTTTTAGTCTAGTTTTAGTCAAATAAAAAACGTATTAGTTTTTAACAAATTAATTTCAATAATACATATTAAAGAGTCGTATCAAGGTTAACAGGTTATAACAAGTATTGCAATTCATAAAACAAGTTAACCTTAATGCTTTTGCATAATAACCAGATCCTTTACCAGACTGATAGCTGTCAGGGAGCTCAGCCTCCTGCAGTCTCCTGCAGTTCCCTGATCTGCCACAGCTGGTCCTGATCAGTTCATCTTCATCAGGACCTATTGGATTCACCTGATCCACAAGGTATATAAGGAGCCTTCCTGCCCTTATTCCTTGTCGGATCTTAACCAACGCACACTATGGACTCACCCCTTCTCTGATCCACGCTTCTCATCTCCAAACCGACTCTCAAGGTCTGTCTATACCCAGACCTTTCTGTTTATACATGCTTTTCAATAAAGAGGGGTAAACTGCCTACGTCTCAGTGGAGTCTGCGTTACAATAGCTTTAGCCGAGACTTTCCCATCAACAGGGATGCAATGCTGCCGTGCTAGACTTATTTGCTGTTGGGCAGAAACCTTTTATTTCTATATTTCAGCTTTTTCATGAATTGATGCCCTACTTCATCATACAAAAATGTCACACAAGAAAATAGCTGATCTACAAGTTCAACACATTGTGAGCTTGTTTGTTTTTTTTCATCAATAATTACAAAATTAAAAGGAATGGTTTTAGACTTAAAAGGTTTCCCAGCCAACAGCAAATACTGTAATCAATTACTCCTAAAAAGCAAAGAGAAACAACATCCTTACTTTGGTAACTGTGGCTTTATTTCTGATCATTTTCTGAAGTGCAATACTACACCTTGAACATACACATGCCCAAATATGAGCAAGGGATGAAGAACACATACTGTATGCTCAACTTAACCTGATCTGTCAGGGAAATTATGATGGATTATAGTTAAAATATGTTCATATATCGTTTCGTCGCTTCCATCAAACCCCTTTGTCGACGCTGCTGTGATGATTCATCTATGTGTTATCGGATGTGTCTAACTGCTGTGTGTGTGGTTCAGCCACACAGTGTGAGTGTGAGTGAACGTGCACGCGGAGGGAAACGCGCATCGGGAGTGAAGAGAGCGGAGAAGTGATGTAAAAAGGTCTCAGCGCAACCTCTGCCTTCCTTTCCTTGTGTTTCACCTGGTTAACAAGTATAGAGAGGAGCGTAGAGAGTTCACCCCGAAGCCGATGCTGCTTCGGCCCTGGAGAAGAAGGATCTCCCCCGTGTCTTCCAACCACGGTCAGAAGAGGAAAACGGGAAAGGTTATATATGAATGACTAAACTGCTGTGTGCGCTACACGTCTGGTGGTGGGCGTGGCAATGTGTAACACACTGTCTTAAATGAACATGTTCCACTAGATGGTGCACTACACTGTTACACTGCAAAATCCTGTGAGAGTGGAAGACGAGAATTCATGGAAAAAGCACGTGTACCAGGCTGATGAAAAAAAACTTAGTGCTGAGACAGACGACGTTATTATATTATGGCGTGAATTTGCCAAATACCGAAGGGTAAAATAATACATGGTGTCAGAGTAAGAGATATCAAGCCAACCCACCATCAGAACAAATGGATGCCTATGGTGTTCCTCCTCCACGGATGGACTGGGACTCCACGAACCTTCCCAAAGCATGGTGATGCTCCGAGCAGCACGCCAAGCTAACATTCACTGGTCCCCTGTGAGAAAAGGAAGAGGCAGATAAGTATAGCTACCTTCTTTTGTGGATCAAGGAGAAGGGACGTGGTGTGTACAACACCTGGAAGGTCATGACAGATGGTGCTTCAGACATACTATGATAAGTACACAGATTGCATTACACCCAAAGCAAACCCCGTAAACGCTAGATACAAGTTTCATGAGAAGATACAGGGTGAGCATGAACCTTTGGAACAGTTCGTTACTGAGCTGAAACTGCTTGATAAGGATTGTGGCAACCGAAATGGTGACAAAATGGTCAGAGACAGCATTATATTTGCCACTAATTACCTCATGTTCGTGAGAAACAACTCAGCCAGGGTACGGAGCTCACATTAGACAAAGCTATAGATAGTAGCAATGAGCTAGCAAAGCAGTGCTAGCAAAGCACTGATGATATTACAGCTACAAAGGTACAATATTGGCACCATCCACCAGCCCAGGAAAGACATCCCAGTGGCTGACACGTTGTCACACAAAGTCTATAGAGTACCACGACAAAGCTCTGTGTGAAGGGATGGAGGCCCAGGTGCATACAATCATTAGCAATGTGCCTGATAGGCAGCCAGGGTCCATCTGTTCTCTGACGGACACTGGCTGCCTGTACATCAGAGAATAGACTTTAAGGTTCTGCTGCTGGTCAATAAAGCTCTGAATGGTTTAAGACCAAAATACATCAATGACCTCTTGAGCCAGTATGAATCTACCAGAACCCTCAGGTCATCTGGATCCAGTTTCTTATCAGTTCCCAGAGTCAGAACCAGACATGGAGAAGCTACATTCAGCTTCTATGCTCCACATGTCTGGAACAAACTCCAAGAAAGTCTCAAATCAGCTGAAACACTCAGTTTATTTAAATCCAAATTAAAGGCCCTTCTGTTCTCTGGTGCAGTTCAAAAGTTTTTATTTAGAAGTCCAAATCTGCATCTGTTTCTTTTAAGTTTAAATTTTTTTTAACTTGATCATGTTTTAATACTCTTTCTATACACTGTCCTATCTTTTTCCTTTTTATTTAGTTTTAAATGTTAAATTATGCTTATTGTATTCTGTAAAGCACTTTGAATCACCCTGTCGTTAAATTGTGCTATACAAATAAACTTGCCTTGCCTTGTTAGTGACCAGAGACTGGCAGAGATTAGGGACACAATGAGCCAGGATCCTCAACTCACAGCCCTGAGAAAAGTTACACTAGATAGCTGGCCCAACACAAGGTCTCAGTGCCTACCTATCATTCAAGAGTTTTGGAATCATGTAGATGAGATCTCAGATGTCAGCGGTATCATGTTCAAAAGGGGAGAAAAATCATTGTTCCCCGCAAGCTTGGAGAGAACATGATAGGACGCACCCAAGCTCGTCGAAGGTAATGCATAGCCCTAGATGAAGCTCAACTGACTCCACAAACACGTAGCACACCTAGTTTTTTTTTAACCTGAAATTCCAGCAGCAACAACATAGGAGTCAGTGTTTGGCCCTTCATCAGGTTTTTGCACTGAACTGACATACTTTAAAAAGTGCATTTAAAATATTAAACATATTATCTCTGAGGGCCAGAGATCAGATTTTGATTATCGGATAGGATCAACTCTTGAAAATGGGTTGTTCAAAAGGGAAATAAGGATTCCAAAATGGGCTTGGATCATGTAATCCAATCCTGGTTATTATCTGGATAAAACCCTCAGTTTGGGTTGTTCAAAACATCTGAGTAGAATCCAAATAACTTTGATTAAAAAAAAACAAAAAAAAAGAACAGGATTATCCTGATCCCAACAGAGGGTAGGATTACAAGGCGGATTTCAGGAAGAACATGCAGTACTACCTAACGTTGGAAGGTGCACTTCAAATACTTGTGGGGTATCTGTGATTTATAATTGCACCATTGATATTGGATGTAGTATTACACTTACCTGCACATGCTATTTTCTTTTTATATACTTGTTAATCCAGCTATTTGCAAAAGTCAAGTTTTTTATTGTACTTATCCAAAGAATTAATCCATAAGGTTCAGATGTTGCTGCATTACTTAAATCCCACGGGTGCACTGTATTCTGTCGGCCAATGTGTTATTTGTGTTTCAGGGTCATCCCCAGCCAGTTAATTCAAAATGCTGCAGTGTTACCGTTACAGCAATGTAAGAGCATGTCTCTCCTGTACTTGTACTACTTTATTGCCTCCTTTTAGATTTTGTATTGATTTCAAAATCTTACTGCTCACCTAGAAATCCTTAAAATGCCCCCAACATACATCTCAGAATTACTGACCTGGTATGGGCACTCAGATCCACAGATTATTCTCTTCTAAATATCTCCAGTTCAGTTTGTGACAAAGGGAGGTTGGGCTTTTTTCCAGCAGAGAACCCACCTTATGGGACTCTTTGCCTGCACCACTCAGGCACATAACATCTCTCACCTTCAGCTTTCTGATTTTACTTATTGAAATTATTCTGCCCTAGAATTTTATTGTTTTATGCTGTTGTTATCTTAAATCATTTCTCTGTGTTTTAATTCTCTCTGTTTTGTGACATTGTTTATTAAAGTATAGTAGTAATAAAAAAAAAAATTATTTCATTTTCTGAATATACATCAAAGTTACACCTTAATAACAGCTGGGTGAAAACCCAATTAGGGAAAAAATATGATGCAAATCCAATACTGAGACTCTTTACATATGCAGCTTTATATTTTATTGATTTCTACCCAGTGTACATAAACTGTGAATCACCTCAGTTATCATAATGCTTTAATCACACCACCATCCTCAGCTAATAGATTTAAACATCACATTGGAATATGAGGCCCATTAGAGCTGCTTAATGAAGAAGAAGCCCAGACAGATCCAAAACTTCATAGCAGGGGTCAAGTAGTACATCTGATTTCTGGCACAGTCTTAATAAATTAATTAGCAGCTGCTTTATGAAATTTGTTCAGCCAAAAAAGGAATTGCTAAGATAAAATATGATGAATCATCATAGTACCTTATGATTCTAATCCATAAAGTACTTTTTATTTTGCTCTCTTGGCATAGGAATATAGCATCATTGCTATATATATTATATATATATATATATATATATATATATGTGTGTGTGTGTGTGTGTGTGTGTGTGTGTGTGTGTGTGTGTGTGTGTAAGGGATAATGCCCGAGAGATAATGCCCCTCCGCTTCGCATCGGATGGTTCACCTCTCCGCGTCGTCCATTAAATTATGATAATGCCCACCTCGGAGGGCATTATCCCACTTATACCATGGTCCATTAAGAAAGAAAAAAAATTAAATTATTAGTGCGTTAACGTCGTTTTCAGTCAAAGTCCACAGATAGTTTCCTACATCGTTAAATAAGTCTGCAGACTGCTTTCATAGCGACGCCCCGTCACAGACGTGATCTGGCGTGTCTCCAGCAGCGACTCTTAACCGGCTCTAACACAGAACCTGCAGCTCGGTCAGTCGCAGCTGTTGTATTAGACCTGATCAGTGGAGGGAAGGGAGATGATTGCTAAACGTTATGTTACGTGACACAAAGTGTCATTTCAGAGGGCAGGTGCAGCTCTTATAGCTTTTGTGTATCCAGAGGATGATGCAACATTTTGTTTCAAACAGTAAAAGTCCACAGATAGTTTCATACATCTTTCAATAAGCCTGCGGGCTGCTCTGATCTTGCGTGTCTGCTGCCCAGCGGCTGAGTTTCTTTCGCCCCGGTTACCAACTACCATTTAGTCAGCGCAGTAATTAGCGTAAATTAGCGTGTTGTATCTCTTCAATCTCTAACTGTGATAGCAGTGGCTGTTTATAGAATAGATAAATTGGGAACAGTTGTTTTAATTAACTCAACAGGTGAAAAACAGCAGCTCCCTGCAGTTGGTTTGTGGACAGTCATGGCTAAGACAGAGGAGCTCGCTGAGGACCCGCGGCTGTGCATTGTGGCTGCTCACAAGTCAGGAAAGGGCTATAAGGCCATATCTAAATGTTTTCAAGTTCCAGTGGCTACAGTGCAAAGTATTATTAAGAAATACAAGACGTTTCGCACTGTGGAAACTCTCAGAGGATGTGGTCAGAAGCCAAAAGTGACACCTGTGCTGGCCAGGAGGATAGTGAGAGAGCTGAAAAAGAATCTGATGATCACCGCCAAGGCCATCCTGGTGAATCTGGGCTCTGCTGGTGGCAACATCTCAAGGCAGACAGTCCAACGAACACTGCACACCGCTGGGTTCCATGGACGCAGACCAAAGAGGATGCCACTTCTCCAGATAAGGCACACAAAAGCCTGCTTGGCCTTTGCAAGTGCTCATGTGGACAAAGAAGAAGACTTCTGGTCTTCTGTTTTATGGTCAGATGAAACAAAAATGGAATTGTTTGGCCACAATGGTGTGTCCTTCATTTGGCGTCAGAAAGGAGAAGCCTTCAACCCTAAGTACACCAACCCCACTGTCAAACATGGTGTTGTAAACCTGATGCTTTTGGGGTGTTTTTCAGCCAATGGACCAGGGAATCTAATCGCAGTAAACAGCACCATGAAAAAAGAGCAATACGTCAAGATTAACAATAACATTAGGCAGTCTGCGGAGAAACTTGGCCTTGGGCGCCAGTGGACATTTCAGCACAACAACAACCCAAAACACACAGCAAAAGTGGTGAAGAAATGGTTAGTGGACAGAAACATTAACGTTTTGCAGTGGCCCAGCCAGCATCCTGGCTTGAATCCAATTGAGAATCTGTTGAGGGAGTGTTACGACCCACATCAGGGGCATGACTGGGCGCAACACAAAATTACGCTGTGACAGGTGTAAAAGTTTAACACAACACATTTTATTGACAAAAACATGAATACGTAACAGGGAGCTAAAGATCAGGGTGATGGCAAGGAGACCCTCCAACCTGAAAGAGTTGGAGCTCATTGCTAAAGATGAATGGCAGGGCAAGATGAATAGAGACATGTAAAAAGCTGGTTATAAATTATAGGAAGCGTTTGATTGCTGTAATAGCCAATAATGGCTTTTCTATTGATTATTGAGAAAGGTATTAATAATTTTGGACATGCCACTTTTTGTTCAAATGAAAATAAAAACTGAGAAATATTTTTTTTTCCCACAATGATGCCTCTTGTACATCATCTTCTAATCTTCTGGGAGATGCCTGTGTCATCTCCAATCAAGAAAAAAATTGCTGGTTGAATAAAAGTAAATTTAAATCAGAATTTGCCAAAGGTATGAATAATTTTGGCCTTGACTGTATATATGTATAGTTGTAACTGCCATGTTTCCTGCTCTGCCTTGCCAGTGCTCATCAGTGGGATTCAGCCCACCTGAAGTTTCCTAATTGCCTCTGCCATGGTCCCTACTCTGTCATGCTCATCAGTCTGATTCAGTCTACCTGGGTTTTCCCAATTGTTACTTTGTTTCTCATTATTCACTGCACTACTTAAACACTCTCCATCCCTCCCTCTCTGCCAGATTATCAGCAGCCTCTTGCCAAGTAGAAGTCCAGCATTCTGTTTATTGATGTCTTAAGTTGCCCACCTGTTCATGTTCCTGGATTATTCTTCTTGCCTTGCCCACATCTGATCTCTCTTACTGCTTTGTATATCTGGATATGGACTCACACTTTGTTTTTAGACCACCGAGCCTCACCTATCATCAGTGTTAAGTACCTCTCACCTGCCTGCCTGTGTTTTGACCATTTGCCTGTCTCTTGACCTCGTCACTGGATTCTGGAGTCTTTTTCAGCTCTCTTCTTCCCCCATGATCAGGCTGCTACTTCAAGCCCTCAACTCACCATCTTCCTCCTTGGCAATAAACCTGTTTCCCTTTAAACTCTCTCTCTCTCACTCTCTCTCTCTCTCTGTCTCTGTCTCTGTCTCTGTCTCTTTCTGTCTCTGTGTGTGTTTGAATTTCCAGGTCTTCAGTTTCTTGTTACAGTTACAATGCAAAGAAATTACATTTTTTGTTGTAAAGACTGTCTGGTACTACAACTTGAAGCAAGCACTTTCCCTGCCTGATTGATTTTAAAGGAAGTGGTCCATACCTGAAATTCTTAAAGTCTGTTGCATCCAGGGATCCCTGCTGTGTGGACAAGGTGTCAGCAAGCATACTCACCTCTGCATGTCAAGAGAACTCAATTACCTTGTCAGTGACAAATGTCTCACTCTCCCTTAGAGCCATAGGTGCACAGCTAACTGCAGAACTGCTGTCCATGAACCAGACCGTCAGTGAACTGGAAAAAGCACAGGTGCTGTAGCCTTAAATGGCACCAGCTAAAAGAACAGATAAGATGTAGTGTACACAACTTTATAGATGCTTTAAATCTGTATTTATGTGAATGCAATTGTGACCATATGTTACAGTCTGAATATTAAATACTGATATGTTTATATGATAAGTTGACGAAGTGCCATTATGGATCCAAATATTATTTACCTAATTTTATAAGAGGATTGTATGCTTTACTTGCAATTTAGTGGCCAAAAATGATTTTATTTTTTTTTATTTGGGGGGCGGCTAAACAGTTCTTTAGGGAAAATTGTGACAGCCGGTCTCCAAATTAACCAAACTCTAAATAGTTCAGGTGTTCCTCTGAGCATTCAAAGCTGAGTCACTATTTAGTTTAGTGCTGAACAAGGCTCCCTGGAATCAGATAGATGCCACTTCCGTCAGACAACACAGGACAAGGTCTCTCCAGAACAAGCCTCACCCTTACCAATGCATTCAGAGTCTTTGTCCTCTATGAAACAGCAGAATCGTAATGGCCCGCTACACAGGTGCAGAATATTGACATAGAAAATCTTATCTGAGGGGGATTTTACCAATACACAAAGATCAGCAACTGCCTTTGGCTCCAAGCTTCCAGTGGACCACTATTAAATGTCCAGTAAACTTATCTCCAAAGAGCACAACGGGTTTGCAAGGTTTTGACTGTACAGAGCATGTGTGATTATTAAAACTGATGCCATGTCTACATGGAGACGGGTTAAGGTGTGTCCACTTGACTTTCTTTTTTTTAATAATTTGGAATCTGCTCTATAGCAATATTATAAAATGTGTATTTTAGTCACAAAAAAAGATCAAACAAAAAAAAAGGGAATTGATAGGCCAGATCTTCTGCATCCAATCAGTTGTCCTCCATATGCTGTGTGGTTTAGTGAGATCAGTTAGCTAGTGGAGTTAAAGTAGTGCAGTAGGTCATGTCTATCCTGGTAACTGTGATTTTCCCTGCACCATTTCATTAAACATGTCTGAGAAACATCACAGTGCAGATGATTTGTTCAGTTTTATCCCAGGACAGGACCAGACACAGCCAGGATGTATCACTTGTGGCAAAAAGCTATGAAAATATAAAGTGAAGCACGGTTTCAGCACCGGGTGGGGTGGGGTCCATGGCTTGTGGTAGTTGCATTAAAGGGGGTCTTCAAGCGAAATAGGTTGTGAGCCACTGATGTATTTTGATGTGGTAATTTGAAAAATGGATTTTACTTAACATAAGTGAAGTTTTTTACATACTGTATGTATCTATGTATTTGTAAAAAACAATTATAAAACAAAAAACAAAACAAAACAGGAGCAGATTTACAAGCAGTAACTATTATATGCAAATAAAAAAGCACCAAGCATTAAACAGACCCAGGTTCTCCTACCGTGGAAAAAAAAAACTAAACAAACAGTGTGCGCTTTTCACCTATCATGAAGGTATAATTCAATTACTGGAATGATGCTTGAGGCCACTTGAGATGGGTTTGGTTTAATTTTCTACATTAAACATCCTGATATCTGGCACAGTCTGTCACATAAGCTAAAAATATCCCCAGCAACAAACGAGGCAAACCAATATCTGGTTATTCTTGGTGCTAGAAGGAAATATCGAGATGATAAATTGCAATTTAGAAGCATCTGTCAGACTTTAACATGGTTAAAACACATTCACCAGCAGCAGTGATGAATTGAGCTTTAGCAGTTCAACACTGCCCTCCAGTGGAAGTCTAGGAGAAAAATCATTAAACTGTTTTAAAACAGGGACTGCCTTCAAGACAAGTCATGGATTATTTGATCAGTTCCTTGTGAGAACACGCTTATTAAACCAATTGGAAGAAATTTAGTTTTAAGCCTCAGACATGACATTTGCCACATAAATACACATCACCTTATTCCTCAAGCACTGAACATTCTCAAGGGTTTTACTTAGCCAACGGAAATACCGCCTTAACCACTTTGAGCCTTTTTCTGTTTAAAGCATCATAGGATTTTTTTTTATGTTTTTGTGTTATGGGAAGTACATACTTTCAGTGAGCGATTAAGCCAACAAGGTCATTAAATAATGAGGGAAACTTCTAACATTATGGCGAATGTGAGGTTCAGTCTAAATGATTTACATAAAGAACAAATGGAAAGACTGAACTCTTGTCCACAATGAGTTACTTCTGGAGCAGATTGCATCATGGAGAGTATTCATGCAATAACAGAGCAGCAGAGAGCTTTGAGATATGTTCTCTGCTTAGTTTTACTGTATGTCAGCAATATTAAAGTGGATATATAATGTGATTATCACTAACCACCAACACAGTTGCACCACACATATAGTCACACCTCAAATATGCAGAGTGTGGTGTTGCAGTCAGAGCAGGAGGCATTTACCTCTGCTCCATGACCAGACTGAAAATCAAATGTGTAAAGCTGACACTGGCTGATTCCTATTAAAAAATGAGTGTGGGCAAAAACTTTTTAAAAGTTAAAAGTACTGTAACATGTTGGACAGCCAGAGCTGCTACTTAAAGTACTTAAAATAGCACTTTAACTTTAGGTGTTTTCATTTTGGGCCAGGGATATTTTCTGTCATTTTCTACTATTTTGAATTGAAATGCAATTAAATGCATTTTCCAGACATTACTAGAGCTTGAGTTTACAATATTAATGTTTGTGTTTATTATTTGATTCAGTCGTTCACTAAAATCCATTTAAATTAAAAAAATGTTGCTTTTGGGGCAAGAATTGTTGTGAAAGGATAGTGGAGGCAACAGAGAAACATGGTTACTAAACCCTTAGAAATGTTGCTTCAGGAGCAAAAAGCCCAAATGGAAAGACAAGGAAAATAACTGGTTTTGTTGTTGAATTCTCCTGTGGGTGTGATGTTTAGCTCACGTAGCATAGCAGTCGACCCTTTAAGCCAGCCCAGTCTCCCTGAACCACTTTCTCATCTACCTGCTGGACAGTAAATGACCCTAGAGCTCACACAATGTTAAAAATATAAACATGTAAAAAACACGTGTTCATGTAACACACAATGTAAAAATAACATCTCATACATGTTTTACATTTTACATTTGGAAATAAAGTTTTTTTTTATTTCATAATTGATGACATCATGACTAATTGTTTTGGAAAGGCCTGACTAGTCAACTTTGAAAATCACCAACAATGCCCATCCCTAATATATACACACATATGGCCCATGCACACATACAGAAGTTGTGTGTGAAACCACACATGCACGCGGGAGCACACACTCTGCACAAACCACATCGAGATGCACGCGCCCACTCCTGCAGTGCATACCTCCCCACTGGTCAGGACCCAGACACCGCATGCCAGCGCACCTCGCTCTCTGAGCCACAGGCCGCAGGAGTAGAAGAAGAAACAGATGGGTACCAGCTGTTTGGATGAGAGCCCCGGGTACACAGCTACTGTATTGCACCACACACACACTCACACACACACACACGCACACACCCACACAATCTCTCAGACACATGCATGAACACTTAAACTCATTCAAGTTGTTTAACTGCAGCCTCCTTATAGTTTCTAGTATTTACTCACACAGCGTTTACAAGTAATGGTTTGTTTTTGCTGTTAAACAATTCAAAAGTCTACACTCCATTTACACTGAAAAGTGAGACTTCCTGCCATTAAGCAGGTCCTCTGCCAAATTCACTGTTCACAATTTCCCATTCGATCTAATAGGAAAATGTGTCCAAACTTTTGGCTGGTAGTATTTGTGTTTCTTTTCCTGAAGAAAAGATGAAAAAAAAGAGCAATTAATATCCAGTCACAGTATGCTTAAAAAAGAAGGGACATTCTTCTTTTTCAATCACTGGACAAGCCACATTCTTATGTTAAATTTTTTTTTTTTTTATCAATGAGAGGAATAAAATTAGACTTCAAACATTTCCTCCAAGGTGAGAAGCTGCATCTTTCTGTTTTATGCATAACCCTGAGATTTGTTTGCTTTGAATTGCTGCTGCTCAAGCAACATACACAGTAGCTTCTTAGTCATTTATCGGGGCTTCTGCCAGAGGAGGTGGATGGTTTTCAGCCTTGCAGAACCCTGTGTTTGATATATGTTTGTTCGGTCTTCATCTAGCAAGGCCCAGCTGGCCTTTCTCTGCCAGTATGTTGTCATCGCTATGGTAATCTCCCAGGATTCCATGATCCACAATGCATGCTAGTTGCCAGGGTCTTGGCCCATCGTTGTCTGCTTTTATTCCTTGGAGGAGGTGCAGTTACATTTGCATAATTGCTCATTAAAAACAGTTATGTTTTCATATACCTGTAGATGGTGTTGAGCTTGTTGTTGGTCATGTTTTTCTCAGTTTGTCTTCCTATTGTTGCTCCTGATGATTCTCTGCTTTGTTTTCATACAGAGGTTATAGGATGTTTTTTCAGTTAAGAAAAAATTTGTTTGGCAGTGAGATCATCATTCTGGTTGCCTTGATGCTGAATAGGACAATGAAATAAAATAAAAACATTACTAAAGGATTTTTTTTAAATTGTATTTATTTATTTTGTTTTTATGAGTTCCTCATGTCTTACATAGTTTTTATCTGGTTCCCTGCAGGAGGGAGAAGTAAAGGAGAGTCACAGACTAAAAACTAGAAGCACTCAGAGAGCACAGACCACCACCAAGCCATTGCATTTCTTTTTTTGCCAACAATTGTAGGCATTATAAGCTCTAATGGCAAAATTATCCCAATCTCCCTATACTGAAGAATGTTTTAGAAAAATTCCTGGACCGAGGCAATGATTTGGATCACCCCCAAAATCTAATTACTTGTTCGTTATTTCATTTCTGATATTTCCTGAAAATTTAATCAAAAACTTTTTTATAGCTTTTGATATATGTTGCAAACAGACAAACAAGCCAACCAACCAACCAATGCTAGCGAATACATGACCTCTGCCTTGGCAGAGGTAATAATAAGATAAAAGTCTAAGCAGATTTTTTCCCCCATATTTCACTCATTCCTTTTTTAGATTTAACCTTTGAAATCACCACGGATATGTGTGGACACTAAAACTCTGCTTTAGGTTTAGGAATCAAAACTACAAAATGGCCTCATGGCAATACAGGCAGTGATTTTGGACACTTTTCACATGTAATTTTTTACACATTTTAAGCTTTTGATCTGTGGTTTTGCATTAAAATAATGGTTGTGATTAGGGTAGATTAGTCCCGTAGTACATAATTTGAAATGTTACACAAACAAAAACAAAGATACTTTTACTTGCACACAGCATGACTTGCACTGCAATAACGTCCACATTTTCATGAGAGCAAGCTGTTTCTGCTTAAACATAATGTTAAAGTGATTAGCTTAACATTAATATCACTTTAGAACATGCTGTGTTGGAGGTCGCCTTGGTGATGCATCAGGATAAGATTTCACACTCACAACTCTGATTTCTTGGTTTGGTTTAGCCTAAGGAAATAAAACTAAAATCAATTCAACAGAGGAAAGAAAAAAAAAAGATTTACCATTTACTATTTCCTTTGTACTAAAAGCTAAACAAAATGCGTAAATTCCTTCAGTTACTGCTAAAATTTCAAAGCCTTAGATTTTATTTAAAATCTAACTTCCTGGTGAACTGAAGGTAAGACTTAAATATGTGTGCACAAGGACATAAAATGATGAATTTAGTTTCTTTTCCCAGCAATTGTGACCAATGTTTTCCTAAACAGACGTCAACTTAACCGTCCACAGTGAGGACAGCAGATGCAGATGATGATTCTTCCTGTCTTTCTTTCCTTTAGCTTTTGTTTGTGTTTTCCGAATAAACCCAGCAATTTCTGATCCAACCTCAGCTATCAGCTTTCTTCCTATGAGTCAACTGAGTCGGTGACTCGCTCAGCTCATTACAACAACCCAAACCCTCTTTTTATTCCCCGAGATGCATGTTTCTCTGTCTGAATGCCATTAGTTACAGCCGGTGGTTGCTCCCTATTATTACTCTGACTTTGAACACAATCTGTCCCATTAAATAAAAGTACAGCATTGTGTGAAGTAGACTAAAGTTAATGTTTAATTCCTCTCTACTAGAGTCTGCTGTGACAACTGTGCCACTACAAAGTGACATTAAACATCACAGAACGCCATCTGCACAGCTTACCGGCATCCTGGAGCAAAACTCTACACTGCGCCAATTATTAGGAAAAAAATGACAAAATGGAAATGATATTGTGTGTATGGTTGACCACGCTTGTCTAGTGATTTCCAGATTCACTGCTGATGTGGTCTGGCCAGTGTGGGTTTTAGAGGGCAGACCAGAGCAGCAGTAGTAAGCTGGTTTGGGATCTTTTTTCCCCCTTGAAGCCAACAGGATGTCTTTAATGAACCACAGCGTGTTTGAACTGTCGCATCTCACCATGCAAGAGGTCTACCGTTTGTTGCTGGCGTGCGCAACATGAAAAGCAAGACGCAGTGAAATAAGAAACACACTAAAACCGAAGATGTATCAAATCCAGGAAGTGCCACCTCTGAGACAAAGACCACAGATCAAATGCTGGGAGTAACTGTAGACAGGGGTTTTTAAGAGTCTGATGCAGCTCTGCTCTCTGACTCAAAAGTCTTCATGACAGATCGATGCAACTTCAGCATCAAATCCCAGCCAATGCTTTATCCAAGACAGTAGTTAAATGCTGATTTATTTTTATCGGTTTTAAGCTAATATCATTGTTTATAGGAGTTGTCAGAGTTCCAGGACTCACCCCTGCAAGACTGATAACTGCTACTGAGTGAGTTTACGTGCTGCGTCCACAAGATGGTGTTGCTGGTGTATGGTATAACTTGTGGAGCGGCAGCGCCAGTTATTGTGGCAGCAACCGAGAGAAAACAAGCTCAAATCATTTTCACAATAACTGCAGACTGGGGTGATGGTTCAGTAACTGGGAGTGTTGTTAAGCTGCATATTGTTTCAATTACTCCAAACTGTTGTTCCAGGCCATGCCATAAGAACATGCTCAAAATACTCCATGTTTGATCTTGTGGGCTCTTGTGAAACTGGAAATGAATGGTGATTAACTATAATGATGATCATCATGGTAAAAGGTTTTGTGCCACAGGTTATTTGACTATGTGAACCCTCAACATAGAGTACCTCTATAAAAGAAAGCCATCTACTTTTTGGAGGGAATATCACACAGAGATTACACACATTCAGCAAATAAACTTGAATCAATTGATCTGACGGTTTGGAACAGCAGTAACTCAGACACAAGATCTGTAAAAGTCTTTAACGTTGCTGCTTTTGTTAAGCTCCGTTTTATTTGTTTGTAAATTTGTGTGTTGTAGTGGAGGCTTTCGAGTGTTGAGAGAGGAAGAAGGATATGGCTATGATTAAAGCAGGCACTACAGCAAAGGTGGTAATTGGGATCATAAACACTCACTTTTCCATTTACCCCTTTAATGAAGCGTTCCTGTTTATTCTGAGCATCACATCCATCAGAGGAGCAGCATTCACTCTGAGCCCGCCTCAGTGTTTAGCATCCTTCATATCTGTTTGGATTATTTTGACGAAAGATGTCAACAGATGTATGTGTGCTCATTGTGTAGGATAAACGAGCACAAAGTCACAGAACATTTACTTTTTTTATCTGAATTAATCCAGGTTTCCAGTCAAATGTTAAACAAACTTGTCACAAATTTTAAACAATCACAAACGGGAAAATGCAAATTAGCATATGCTTTCTTCTCATATGATTAGGAGTTGAGAGCATAATGACAAGCAGCTGGAGGCATTTTGTCCCTCCAGGTAAGTACTTGTTAAATGACAAATGCAGAAAAACCCAGTAAACCTTTTTGCTAATGACCACATACAACAGCATTTGCTGTAACTTTCAAGCTCAGCATTGAGCTTTATTCTGGTGTTTCTCCTGGAATATGGGGTGTTTAAAATCAGATAACAAATGTTATATTAATTCATAACTATTATCTTGACCTGTGATTATTAAGGCAGGAGTGGACAGTAGCATTGTACTCTTACAGGTTTCATCATTCTAAGAAATCTAACAACCCCCCTGTTTAAGTTTCAGTATGCTCTTGCTTCCCCATATTTCACAACTCTGGCTTTTTTAAAGTTGGTTAGAGTCACGTGCACCCCCTTGTAGGTCTAGTTTATTTACATTTGTTGGCCTTAAATGATAAAAATTTTTCCTTTTTTAAGTGAAATTTTACATACACATACAAAACCGTTTTTTTTAACATCAAGACAACAGCTTCCAATGTTTAATCCCAAACTACTCAACTAATTACAAAAACGGGTATTTTTCTCTTCTTTTGTCTCATGGCTGGATCTGAAATTAAAAACCTAAAAATCTGCAAACTTGAGGTCACTCAGAACATTTCAAGACTCCATCCAGAGATCACCATCCAAACAAGTTAATGCAATGCAATGACTTTTGTTACTTTACATATGCACAACTACAGCAATGATTGAACCGCAACCTTTCACCGAGCAGCAGAGGAGATCAGAACAAACCAAAGTTGGCAATACTGCAATGTCATAAATTTTATTTTTGCTTTTCACTGTGAGAGAAAATGAATCTGAGGTGTGACACTAACTATTTCATTTTGAACCTTGATAACCCTGCATGTAATGTTGTTGATTATAAATGAGTTTGCCAGCATCAGTAGAGGAATTGATAAGCTAGAAACTAATGACTCGGGTGTTTTGGAAAAATTGTTCCTCAAATGGAACCAGTTCTCAAGTCCCATCATCTTCATGTGGAAGATTTGAGAAAACACACGAGTGAACATTAGCATATATTTACTGGAATTACCACATTTTGACCCCTGAAAATGTTAAACTTCATCTTATCTTTCCAGGTTGTTTGACAAGTGCTGTTGTTTCCTCAGTATCATTGTTGTTGTCCATCTGGGAAGGGTTTTAAACACAAAAAATTTATGGCATTATTATTTTAAATACTTCTTTTGGTAGCTTAGCTACAAAAATACTCTGTTGACCACTGCAGCAAACTTAGATAACAAATAGTTTACTCTTCTAAAGCTGTTAATTTATTAATTGTGTGTGGTCCTTTTAGATAAAGCTAAATGGATCTAAGTCAGTGGGGGATTTGCACCATCTTGGAGTAAACCAACCGTCTAAATGAATCTGAATGAAGGTGGTGAGAAAAATAAACGTGACTGACTTTTTTTTAAAGAAAAAAATTGATTTGATATTATTTTTCTGCTGCAAAGGGTATTTTTCTTTACTTTAAGATAACTTAACTCACATAAACCTAAACAAATTAAGTTAGAATTTCAATTATTATCTATGTTTTTGCATTTATAAAACAATTTGCAAAATGACTATGTGGTAACCTTAACAAAAAACGACCAAACAGAGAGTATGGTAAATCAATGGTGAAAGACAGTGAGAGGAAGATGTGGAATCAATAAAGGAATTGTGATTTAAGCAACAAATTAGTGCATATATAATAAACTGTAGCCAAATTCTTATGGGCATAATCTTATTTTCTTTTGAGAACTTGGAAAATGAAGTAAAGGAGTGAAGACCAATGCAAATGACTAGTCAATTAATAAAGGTTGAATTGGAGCTTAATTTGTTGTTCTATCCCTGTTGTTCCTCCAAACAGGTTGAACATGTTGAGCATTTGCCCCCTTTATCCCACAGCTGCTGTTTGGCTAAAATATTTGGCTCATTAATTCAGGCTAAAATTAAGATAAAGCCTGGCATGCTTTGACACACTGGCAAATCCATCAGCAAAGAAGTAGCAGCTTTTACATCTTGTATGCTAAAACTTTACATTTTTAAAGAAAATTCTTGCTTTTTCCACTCATCTTCTTTTCATTTTTACAGAAAGAAAAAAAAATGCTGGGTGCTTCCAAAATTAAAATAATAACAGATCAACTTATCCACTGACTCATCTTGCCCCACTTTTCCCAACTTAAAACTGTTTTACATTAGAATATTTCCATCTCGTAAGCATTAAATACAAAGAACAAAAACACACCAAAATGAGGTGTTGTACCCTTATTAAGGGAAGATGATTTGTTCAGATGGATGGATCTACTAAATAGATGGATGTGACTGCTGGAGCTGTTTAAATGAACAAAACAAAGATAAGTCACACAATGACCTATAAACTTTAACTATCTGCCGATATTCATGTTTCAGCCTCACACGAACCCTAAAAAATGCCTGCAACCTTTTAATACGATGTAGTACATTTATTTTTCTTTAAGCCTGAGTAATTTTCACCAGCTACAATTGGCAGAAGCAAATCTGAAGTTCCAGAGGTCAGGAAAGGATCTTAATCTAATTCATGGATAACCAATAATTTCTCAATCATTTTGCTGCAGTTAATCTTACAAAAGTTAATGCATTCAGTCTCCCCTGTATGGGAACACATTGCACTGGATGAGGGAGCTGTCACAGAGTCCAGACACAGGCTTGTTTTACGGCTGCACTCTGGTCTGCCAGGCTGTCCACACACCCTGGCTGTGGCTGCTGGAGTGCAGGGAGCCAGACAGCAGAGATATAAAACCAAAGCAACTGACAGCTCATAATCGTAAAATTCAGAAGGGAAAATTCACTGTTGCTTTTCTCATCAGGGTAAGGGTGTTTTTTTGCCAGTGGAGGAAAAGACATAGGGTGTTGTGTTAGGACATTAAACTCGGACATGTTTGGATCAAGTGTCAGGTGGTTGTGGCTGATCTGTCTTTTTAATGAGACGTGTCCTCCCTCTGCTGCATTGGAGGACGCAACACATGGCAGAGCCCAAAGCATATGTATAAGCAGCTCGTCAACTCGAGGTGTATTCTCACTGGTTTGACAGATGTTTTATTATGACTGGAAGTGTTTAAATAAATATTAGGCCTGCCCTCTGGCTGTTTAGGTTAGGATCAGTTTTACATTCTTTTCTTCCCCTTCAAAAAGCAACATCTATATATTGGGTCATCTGCATTTCCAGTTCAACCCCAATTTTAAAGCAGATTCTTTTAGACTGTACACCTCGCCTTGTGCAAGAAACCTTAATTTATCGTAATCCTTTGAAGAGAGGACCTGGAGGGAGCTGACCCAGCCAGTATGTTCCCTTTTCCTTTCCAAGTCTAAATGCTCTGTGGCATGTTTGACATAGCAAATATAAGGAATAACACAGGTTGTCAGGTAGGAAAGAGCCAGGCTGCAAGGATTCAGCAATCAAGAAAACTTGGTACGGCACAAGGCATGACTTCAATAAAATACCTCCAGTCCAACTTTTAAAAGCATTAGTCCAGGGCAAATTAAAAAGTGGAGTGCAATTAAAAGAAATCACTGTGTAAATGTTAGCATGTGGAAGTTTTCCTTTTCCTCTCCCCCCCTTTCCTCCTAGCTGAACAAAGAATGCCCCAGAGGCAGAGCTGTGCAGCTGCTGAATATTATAGCATCCATGTGTTTTAAATAAGACCTCATTATAATCAAAATCATAAAAAAGCTAATGTGGTTCTCTTAAACATTTAAATGTAAGTTAACCAATGTAGAATTAAAACCTCTGTGAGTTGTAGATCTGGAGGTTTTTTCCTTTTCTTTTCTTTTCTTTTTTTCTTTTTGTGTTTTTTTTTTTTTGTTTTGTTTTGTCAAACAAATCTTTGAAACAGATTAAACAACCATTAACCAACAAATATGTTTCTGTAGGAATTTCTATAGTAATATGAGCAAGAAGCACCCAGAATGCAGACCTCCACCAAGCCATGGGGTCACCCACCTGATGTAAACCCCAAAAGGCCCAGCAGCCCACCCAGTACCCCCTTTATTTTAGACATTCTGGATCACCAGATCCAGAATGTCAACATGATCCAGGTCAAACAATGTCATTTATTTATGCCAGTGATTGTGGGCATTATCTGATGACGAGCTGCAATGGAAAAATTTCTTCTACCTCCCAAGAGTAAGAATCTTTAAGAAAAATTGGATCCAGATGGTGATCTGGATCACCCCAAAATTTATTTACCTGTTCCTTAATTCAATTTCTAACATTTATTGAAAATATCATTTAAAATCTGTCCATAAGCTTTTGAGTTATGTTGCTAACAGACAGACAGACAGACAAACCTACGCAAATGAAAAACATAATAAAGAAAATAAACAGAATGCAGAAGAATGAATGCAGAACAAGCTTTGGCTTTGCTCCAACAAATGAATGAGGAAGACTCAGGTGGGGGAGAAATGATCAGCTCCTCTTACTACAATAGGACCAAGTTAGGAATATAGACATCCTTGACAAGATGCTGAGACAGCATTTATCTCAAGCTGCAACTAGAAGATGGTCTGTTGCAGTGTTTTATAACGTTCTGGATATCACTGCACTGAATGCATGGATCCTCTACTGGAGCTGCATCGATGCCAGAATGACCCGCTGTGCGCTCGTTATTAAGCTGTCGATGTGCGATACAATAAATTAATATCAGTTGACATCCAGTGGTCTCTTTTATTACTTTGGCATTATACGATTTTTTTTTTTCGAAGTGTTCCCCCTCAAATAATTGATTAAAAAAATGTAAATACCTTTTAAAAATTAATTAATCTTGTTTCATGTTAGTTGATAAGTGTATGCTGTAAGTTTAGTAACTATTTGACATTTTCTATGTGAAATTCAAGCCCAAAATAATCCTACACCCTAATCAATCATTAAGTGTTTATTGAAGCTTTGTCCACATCTGAATGATAAAAAAAAGTTTCCAAATGGGGGAAAAAATTGGCCACTGTAAACATCCCCTAGGTAAAATGACCACAACCAAAATATTAAAAGGAAATCAGTGTAGCATTAGCTAAACTGTCTATTTAGCTACAATAAACACTAGATAGTCCATATATTCCAATGGTATCAGATCTCAATGATCTCACTGTACCCATTGCAACAACAGCAATCTTGTGACCCTTTCGTTAACATGGCATCAGCAGCTGTTTTGTTTCCATGGTAACAATGGCTACCTTGTGACCTTACCATACTTATGAGGCTCCTCTGTGGCCTCACTGTTCCCACAGCAACAGCTGCCATCTAGTGATCTCTATAATAATAGCTGCTGATTAGGAAGATGATGCTCAGATTTATAAACCTTTATTGTCTGCTCTGTTAGTTTCGGTGATATCCCTGTGGTGCCCCATAATTAATGTTTTTTATGAATAGCTTTTACTATTATTATAATATTAAATGTCCATTGAAAAAGCCTTTGGACATTAATAATATCTAAATGATCTCTTAATACACCCTAACGTCTTCAACTATATTTTTACTTCCTGATATTTATAAATTTGATAAAGAACAGAAGTTAAACCTGGTAACGGTCAATTATTTCTTTAGAAAACTTCAAGTACCGCAGAGAAAAAAATATGGACATTTATGTCATCAAGTACTGTGTTGTTGCTTATGCATCAGTTCAAATAATATTTTAAAACATTACAAAATTCTTTACAAATAAACAATGAAATGGTAAACATTATCTAGATTTTTTTTATAGATTTTTCTTACTGATTTTTTTTTTTTTTTTTTTTGTAGTGGTCATCCAGTCATCAAACTGGATGCAACTGGGCTGCACAAATACGGCAGAAATCATTATCATGATATGATATGGTATGGTATGTGTGTGTCTGTGTGTGTTCCATACACGAGTGGTTTTTACTTTCTTATATATTTAACATTATGTGGACTCTAGTGTCCTTCATTGTTCAGAAAGGAGATAAAAAAAAAATTGATCAGGGAGACGTGGAGTTTGAACCTGTGCTTATTGGGCGGTTTCTTTGTCAGGTGAGCTAAGACCGCGCCCATAGCAACAACAGTTATTTTCCCTGTCTTTATGTCTGGTCTTTTTTCTCCTGAAGCAATATTTCTTTGACAGTTTTGTGTTCTGGACTGTTGCTTCCACTATCAGGGAAAACTCTGACAGAAACAGCTGGTAAACTTTCACTTAACCCAGCAGTGGTAAAGCAGACACGGGCTCTGCTAGAACTAGCAAAGCTTTGTGGTGTTTATTGCTAAAGCTGGTAGCAAAACATTCATATGGGCTCAATATTAAGTCATTAAGATTTTGCAGTTGTAAATGAATGTTTGCACATAATTTCAGAGTGTGCATTTGAAAATCAGGGGCGCAGATGGGATTTTTTAACTGGGGGGGACGAAGCTGTCAGCAAATGATTTAAACCCAATGGGCCAGATGTTCAAAAAATTTAAGCCAGATAAAGGCTACCTGAATTTAGGAATCCCATTTTTTGGGATGGTGGATCACGTAACCCGGCTTACTTTTACCTTGGCTGTTCAAAGAAAAATAGGATTGGATCACCCTGATCCAAAATCCCGTTTTTCCAAATCTGGATTTCCAACATGTACATCAATGTGCACTGCCGGCCATGTGAAGAACAACAGGTAGATGAGACGGTCTGCATGCCTTAACTACTTGCAGGTAGAACCACTGGGAGCATGTAACATAATACGTGCATGTATTGTCCTGCATAACATTGTGACCAGGCGGACTGTCCCTGTGTGACAATATTGATGACATACCTGAGTCCCAGGTGGAGGTTCAAAACCTCTGGCATTCTGTAAGAATGAGGGATGGACGGGACGTGTAGTAAGCACTGCAGTCGTTAGAATTTTCATTTTTTGACAAGTTCTTTTCTGATTATGAAGTGATGAATAACAGGAAAAATGAATATTTTATTTGTGTTTGTTACTGGACTTTTTTTTTTTATTTTGAGTGGGTGTTATTTTGTGGGGACATGATAATGTCACATTTTTTTGCTTTACTATGCTGCAAAGGTAAATAGGTAGCCTATTGCTCCGTTAACCACTTTATCATGGTAACAGTTAAACAAGTCAGGGGCAAAATACAAATATAAGCATATGCACCTAATAAAAAAGTTCTATTATTTGATCAGCTGTTAGAGTGTTTCTTCCGGAAATCCCTCTGTTGGGATCAGAATAACACTGTTTTTTTTTGGATCAAAGTTATCCAGATCCTACTCTAAAGTTATGAACAACCCAAACTGAGGGTTTTATCCGGATAACAACCAGGATTGAATAACATGATCCAAGCCAATTTTGGAATCTGGATTTCCCTTTTCAACAACCCATTCCAAGATTTGATTCTATCCGATAACCGAAATCCGATCGTATTACATTTGAACAACTGGCCCAATAAGATATTTTTGATCAAACAGACTTCAGGAATAATTTCTTTTAAATCATGCACAGTTTGTGTTGACCTTGTACTTGTTTTTAAACATGGCCAGTCGGACTCTCAACTCCTTTTTCAGTTCAGAATATTTGCAAACTGCTGCATCATTAGCAATGTGAGTCAAGAGTGAGTTTTCCAGTTCTTTTAATGTTTGAATGCCTGGTTGCATAAATCTCTCAGTAATGTGTTTATCTCCTCTACTGTGTCTAGGACACCATGTATAGTAGACATATTATGGCTGCAACAGACACAGACGCAGATAGAAATCTCTTTAGGACCCAGGGGAGTTAGAATTTCCCTTATGGTGTGTTCAATTGAGCATGGTGTGTCGGAAGTGGGACCTCAGGCCAACATAATCCCAAGTTTGAACACCTTACAGACATACAACAAAACATGGAAATATTTTTATGTAAGAAGCATGAATTCTATGTTGGGTTAGTGAGATTAATTTGACTTTCTGAATTGGAGATGTGACTGATTCTGATTAAAATTTTGACTTGGAGTTTGGAAATTCCCACATTTCTGTACAACTGAAACGCACCATTAGCGAAGTTCACAAACGCCGGGCTGTCAATGTGCGCTGCAAAGACATTAATCCTCTGTTTTACCAGCGATGTTTGCTGCCACTCTGAATCTGGGAGTAGGGCACAACCCCCCCATCCCTAGTGCCATCTGCGCCCATACTGTAAATCAAGCTTGTCATTCTATACAAACAATCTGCTTGAGAAATTCAAATTTGCAAATTTGCAGAAAGGGGTTTGATTGGTTGTAAAAAGGATTTGTATTTGTTGAAAAAACAAAAGTTATTTTGCAAAAACCCTGTTCACAGATGCAAAGCACAAAACTGCATGCAAGACTAAAGTTGCGGTTGCAAACTTTGTCCATATCTTTTTATTTCCATCTGATTGGATGGTGACAAACCAAACTATCCAATCAGAGAGCAGATAGCTTCCCATCCCTCTGCACCACTGCAGACTCTTAACGGGTAAATTATGTGCAAACATTCATTTATAGCTGCAAAATCAGCAGATGAAATACTCAGAGTTTGTCAGTTATAACACAGTTGTCAATGTAGTTATCTTAATTAACAGCATCTTTATATTGTATCATCAAAGTTCATACAACGTTTGTCTTGAAATTAATTTACTTTGTAAGAAACCAGAGGACAAAATTGCATATATATATATATATATATATATATATATATACACATATGCATATTTATTTATTTTTTTATTTATTATGGGGCCTAATGGACTGCAGAAGATGGCAATGCTCAACTCTTTGGTTAAAAGTTGCTGAGGGTGTCACAACATACTAGGACAGAACAGTTTCCATGGGAGGAATTAAGATGTCTGGCCAAATCCACTTTTCCCCCTTATTAAAAAGGATATTTCCGAGCTGTCAGTTGGTTAAGTCTGGGTTTGCAAAGACTCTTGCTGAGTTCTCGCTGACAGTGGGCTTCCTTTGCCCCATACATTCACTATCTCCTGCCACTCTCCCTCCGTCTTTACTGTATAACGGGTTCCTTATGGGGTCCATGCCAGCACAACTCTGGCAAGCTGTTCAGTTTTCACTTAATGGCACACACTAATTTACTGAGACTCAACACTGTTTTGGGTCCGCGGTGCAATTCCCACGTTCCAGCTGAGAAAATATATCATTAGTCCCTCATCGTGTAATGCTTGCCACGTTACGTTATAAAAGCTGGGTGTAAAGCGACATGGATAAAACAGGAGCAATTTCCAGTATGCCTCATTTTGACCGCCTGCTTGGAATAAGTATGGGCGTTAAGAATTTGAAAAAAAAGGGACAAGACGTGGTGTTGAAAAAGCCTTTTTGCTTACTAAATACTCCTGGGTGGCTGGAAGACTAAGCATTTCCATTGCAAATGCCTCCAATAACGCATTACAGCCATATGAGTGGAAGTCTTTACGAGCCTCCCTTGAAAGTTATATGGATTAATTAACTTTCCAGGCAAATTAAGATTCCATGCTAATTACAATCTTGGTAATTTTATTGAGATCTGCACGGAAGATGGGTAATTCACAAATAAGTTCACAGTCTCACTGATGTTTAATATCTGCCTAATAAAGAATGCCAAGAAGTCTGTTTACTACATAGTGACTTCGTTGTAGTCAATAGTAACAAGACTGTTGCCGAGAGCAACCTGTGCTGCTCTGTCATTATATGCTGAGAGTGACTGAAGACCCTTTTTTTGGCACGAGACCACAGTTTTCTGGGTTTTTCACTTTAGAAAACATTTTTACAGGCGTGACAGGCTGCAACCGAGCAGGCCGCAACAGACAGCTCAGTCACCTCAAAACAACCACCCCGAAGGCCCACAAGAGACAGCTAAATATATCACCTCCCAGGAAGAAGCAGGGCAACCTTTGAGTCCGACTGGCTATCTTGTGGCTTCATTAGCAAACACAGGACGCAGCTGAAGCAAATTAGAGGCTGGTGGAAGCGCTTTGATTGGGCGCTTTGTAGGCACAACCGCACTACAAACACAGTGCAAACGGCCTCATATCATTTCCCTCATCTATATTGTGCACCCTGTTACCTCACTTCATCCAGTTGTTTACTGTTTTTTCCCCCATAGCTTGATGCTCCCACCTACCCAGATGACTTCTGCTACATCCTCATCCCTCTTTTTTCTTAATCACAAGTGGACAAGTGGCAGTAATTTGACTCGCGAATGCTCCTGACCTACTTTCTGCCCCCTCAGGTCCCCTCCTAACACCCTCTGGAAAGCCACATCTATTGCTGGGGTTTTCAGGTTCTAGGGACTAGGAACTTCAGCCTATTAAAGCCTGTAGATCCAACAGAACTGTGTGCGTGCATCTAAGAAGCTAGATATTACAGGCTACAAATGTTTTCTGGGCCTGTCCTTTGTAACAAGCAAGGCAGTCTGTAATACTGTATGAAACACTTGAAACAGATTCAGGAGATCTCTAATTTGGTTTAAACAGCTTCATGTAGCGATTTTAACCACATAATTAAAGTAAATCAAATATGCATGCAATTGCAATGCTTTCTGTTAGGTGTTTTATAAAGGTTCAAGAAAAGGGATAAAGGAATTTGAATTAAAAAAAATTCATAGATGAGTTTATTACATCCTCATACAAGGAAACAGAAGTGGTTTAATTATTTTTCTTTTGTACGTCTACAGAAGCAGAACACAGGTTTTGTTGGTGCAGGAGCTCCTGTTAAATGGTTTAATTGCCACAGCAAAGCAGTGGCCTTTGACTCTGTGCAGAAGACATCATCCGCTTACAAGCTCTCACAATAAAACCTGTGCATGCTGTAATAAGACCGGCTTTGTTTTTAATACATCCAAGTGAAAACATTTACAGGACTAATTACATTGCTCTCGCATTGGATTTTCTTCCTGTGTTACATATGTTTGGCGTAGTTCCCAGTATTGTGTCAAAATGTCTCCCTGCTCCTGACTGAGTTACCAACAGCCAAGCCAGGAAGGAGGGGAAACAAATGGGAATAAGATATGGTTATACTAATTCTCACATTTAAAAGGTGACCAAGCTCCTAATTGTCTCACTAATTTGCTTTGCTGTAAATTACCATCTTCTATGACTTCTATGAGCATTAAAATAACTGAAAGTGGTTAAAGTCCAGGGACACCTAAATGTGAAAACTCAGTTTGGCACAATTAAATAGGAATGTCATGATCTGTGGATTTGGGGTTGAAGTTCTTTTTGTCTTGTCATTTTAAGTTCCCTTGTCTTCCCTTGAGTTGTCTTGTCATTTTTTGTAGTTTTTCCCCTTGTGTATTTTTTTTGTATCAGACTGCACTTGGATCCTCATCTCCATGCTGCAACCCTGACGAATGAACTGGCCAGATATGGACCCAGCAGGCTACCAGCATTACAAGCTCCACTAAACTGGTGGGATTTCTGCTGGGGCTGGATCCAGGGCCGGGCAGCAATTTGGTGGAATCACCATTTGCAAGTCCATCCAGAAATTTCCATTTCCAGGTCAACTTAGACTATTTTCTCCCTAGAACAAAAAATATAGTTGCATTCACAACTTAGTTTATCTTGTTCTTCCCTTTCTTGATGTGATTGTGATCAGACACCAAAATGTCATAGAAGAGCAGAGAGGAAAAGAGCAGAGCAGGAGAAACCAAAAATATTACTGGGACAACAAAGAATAAGAGTAAAGACTTACCTGTGTGTGTCTGTCTCACTAAAATATACCTCTGGTCCACTGAACGTAAATACCAAATAACATTCAAACACATGTTTTTTTCATAAGACTGAAGTTTATTGAGGAAAAACACTGTAGTATCTGTAGATATTAACACAAATGTTTCATCATTCAGTCAAATGAAAGGGACCAAATCCAGTAACATCAGATAGAATCTACAATAAATATGATCAAAAAGCTTGATATAAACTTGTTCAACAAGTGAAGGTCTTGTTATTGTTGAATGGATCCAGGCTGGTCCAGAACTCCTCAGAACGTACAGCAGACACCACAACCGCTCACATCACAGCAGTTACAGCAAAATCTGCATTTAGCAGCAGCGTGGCGCTTCTGTCTGACTTCATACGGTATCTGTGTGAGACATGAGGAAGGTTTTCATCTCCAGTTTGATCTCTCTCCTTCTCTTCTGTAAATACTCACAGAGCACCAGGACTCTTTGCAGTAAAAACCCATTCATTTACATCACAGAAGACAAAAATGATTTCACTTCATCCATTTAATTAACTAAACATACCTTCCATGATTCCACTGGTATCCACTTTTGATTTACAGCAACTGAACTGTCCTCAGCTACTTCCTCCATCATATCATGTCCCTGTTGAAGAAGCTTTTCACAATTAAAACTAGCATCTTACCATTTTGGAGAAAAAATAAATCAGCAAAACAAGCGTTACAATCCAGTTCTTACTTCAGAGTTTGGGGCAGCAGAGCTCTTCTGAACACAGATGAATGTGAGCATGACGGCCACTGCAACTGCAATGCTGAATGTCTTCATCTTAGGAGGTTTGAGATCCTGGAGGATTTAACTCAAGCAGATTTTCTCTGATCTTGATGACTGTCGTCAGCTCCTTTGAGTTCTCCTGTCTGATGGGTGTGTTTGCATTCAGCCAATCATACTGCTACTTACATTTTCTCCACACTTTTAGACCTGTCGCAGAGCTAATACTGCTATTTGAGCATGGTAGTTAAAGTCCAACTAGCGGGCAGACATGGAGGAGACGCAACAATCACAACCTGTAAGTAACACATTTATCTTACATTCCCTCGTTGTAGATCATGTAATGTTATCGAATTAACTGATTGACTGATGAATCTGTCAATCACACTCGGAAATTTGATTGACAGATTAGTCGACCAATGGTGAGATTCGTTACACTGCGGCGTCAGGGGAGTCTCAAAATCCACCGCAGAGAATTCTCTCACGAATGCAGAGATGTTCACAAATGAGAAGCAGTTCGTAAATGCACGTTCAGCAATTCGTATAATCTTACAAGTGTGCCTCAAAATTATATTTGTGAACCACAGCGTGTGCATTTGTGAAACAGATTGTGTGCATTTCCGATTCTGAAATACAAATGCAAACCAGAGCGTGTGCATTTGTGAAACAGATTGTGTGCATTTCCGATTCTGAAATACGAATGCAAACCAGAGCGTGTGCATTTGTGAAACACCTGGCGTGAGTTCATTCTTATTGAGACTGATCTGGCCTCATAAGTTTCTACCAGTTTTCTCTGTCTTTGGGTTGGGGGTCTGGATCTGTTGGGGACCGGGGGTTGGGGATTTCACTCCTCTCGGTTTCTGGGTGTTTTCTTTCAACTTAGAGATGTGACATTCTTGAACAAGTCAGTTCTTTTGCATGGTTCTTTTAAATGAACAGTGCGAACTGAGTTGCAGTTGTGAGCCATTAGTTAGTTTTTTAGTTTTTTTAAATATACAAATTATCCCCGCTGCCTTCACGTGACACGTGTGTGTCTTCATGGGAGTGTGATGTCCAGCATGCTTCATTCACCTGAATCCATTTATGGGCGGAAAGTATTGTTTGGAAACAAATACTGAGTATTATTCAAGATGTTTACTAAAATCTGCAGTGATGTCACAAAGGTTAATTGTATTTTATTCATATTTTTCCTGTTTTTTTGTGTCTTGTGTAGTAGAATTTATATAGGGACATATATACAGTTCTGGACTGGCCCATGGGAGGACTGTGACAATTCCCAGTGGCCTGGGCCTTAAGTGGCCTGACTGGTCTGCTTGTAAAGAATAAATAAAAATGTCTACATCAGTCTACATAGTGGCCTAGCTGCTACTGGCATCCACCCACAGACTAAATGATTTGGACTTGTCAGTTGTCAACATCGAGCTAATGCCGACTGGTGAGTAGCTAGATCGAGACTTTGTTTAAATTAATGAACACAAGCAATAGGAGACCTGATAGGGGCCTTAGTAAAAAAAAATATAGAGGCACTTCAGGATGAGGGAACGTTCTGATATTTTCAGTCACCACTGTCTGTAGCAACACACTGGTAGTAAATCTGTGATACTATAGGTGAGACAGCTGGTGACAAGCTGCAGATTTAAATCATCACTAGTTGAGATTCTTCTTGACCTTTTTTATGTAGCTGTAATAATGACCCTGGTACTACTTACTGTCAAAACTTTATTTTACTGTTGCTGTGGTTTGTTGCAGCACTGTTTAATATTAGATAATATGTTTTGTGTTAAACTGACAGGTAGATATTTCGATACTTTGGCTGCTTGGTCTGTGCACAGGTCCACATCTGTCCTCATTCATCTCAGAAACATGCATAATCTGGAATCCACAGTTATTTCTTTAAATGCAGAAAAATCATTTAACCAAGTGAATTGGAAATTTTTATTTGCAACATTAAACAAATTTGGGTCTTGGTCATCTTTTATAGGCTGGATAAAATATCATAACAACCCAAATGCATGTGTGAAGTCATAGAAGTCCTCTGGCAACAGGATAGAGTGATGGGGGCAGGTTAAGTATGTAACTGGGAGCTCTTAGCTCAAGGCCTGCTTAAAGGTGGCATGGATATGATGGTTGTTGTGCAGGTGAATCCTGGAATGAAATCTTCCCTTGGCAGCGGCCTGTGTGACTAAGCAGCCCTATTAGGGAGCACACTGCTTACCCCTAGTAGGGAAAGGGTCTGGAAAAAGTGACCAAAAAATTGTTTGGTCCACATACACTTGGGTGGTCTACCACAGCTGCCAAGGCATCCCCAGTCTGCGGTAGTAAACACAATAAAATGAAAACTATGACAATGAATCTGGCTTGCTGGAATGTCTGCACTCTCCTTGATGCATAAGGTGGGACAGGGAGACTTCATAGACGGACTGCCCTCACTGCACACTAGTTCAAGAGGTATAACATAAACATCGCAGTACTGAGAAAGATTCCTCATGGGTGACTTCAATGCCCGAGTAGGCACTGATGCCAACCTCTAGAAGAAAGTAATTGGGAGACATGGGTCAGGCAAGAAAAATGCAAATGGCTACCGACTCCTCACCTTGTGCTCTGAGTATCAACTGGTCATTACCAACACCACCTTTCAGTTAAAAAAGAAACATGTACCTTCTTGGATGCATCCCCAGTCCAGGAAACAGCCACCTAGTACGCGTTGAAACTGCTGGGCCCTGAAATCTCCTGATTGTGAATTCATCTATCGTGGCAGGCTGGCCGAGGGGCTTGCCAACCTGGAGGATAACAATGCTCTTTCCCTCTTAGAGAGGGAATGGGCAAAACTGAGGTCAACTATATATCAAGCTATCTCTGATACTATCAGCTTCATCCAAAAACATCACCAGGATTGGTTTGACAACAGTTCCACTAAAATAAGGGGGCGGCTGGAAACCAAATGGAAAGCCCATGCTACCCTGCTCTCAAATGCTCTCCATCATTCCTCTCACTATAAAAACATTTGTGGGGAGACCCAGAAAAAAACTCAGGGTCATGGAGAATGAATGGTGGATTAGAGAGCCCCTGGATACCCAGTAGCATGCAGATGACAATAACATCCATGCCTTCTGTGAAGAAGTTAAATCTCTGTATGGCCCCCAAATGCAAATCATTGCCCTGTAAGATCAGCAGATGGCTCTACAATGTTCAGGCTCAAACAATAAATACTTGAGCGATGGGCTAAGCACTTTCACTCCTTCCTCAATGCAACACATTGACCGGATGGGGCAGGACAAAAAAAGAGAACTGTCACGGTTTCTGGGTTTTGGTGGGTGTTATGATCATGGTTTAGGATTTTGGTTTTTGTCATGTTTAGATCGGTCTTGTTCTTGGTTTATAGTTCTTGTTATGTTCATGCTTTAGGTTTCAGTTTTGTCATGTTTGGTTTTCCCTCTTGTGTTCCTGTGATTTCTGTTCTGCCTCATTAGATCACCTGGACTGATTGCTCATCCACTTCACCTGTTCCCCATTACTCCTTCCGTGTATATATGTCCCTGGTTTTCAGTCACTCCTTGTCAGATCCTCTCATTTGGTCATGTGTGGTTTAGTTTGTTGGATTTATCCCTGTCTTGAGTTCTGGAAATAAACTGGTCACCCGCACCAATTCCGCCTCCTGCCTCTGACTGCCTGCAATTGGGTCCTCACCTCCTCCGACGTCCGCCATTCTTGACAAGAACAATGAAGAGAAGTAAAAAGGACAGTAGAAAAAAGGAAAAGGGGACAAAGATACAGTAGAATAAATCCAACCTAACACCAGACAACCTTTACACCTGTACAGAAACACAACAGAGAATTTCCTACAGCTTTTACAGGTAAATAAAGCTGGCAATCAGGAGTTCCTAAAGAAAATAAATAGCCAAGACAGCAACAACATGTATCACAACAACAACCAAAGAAACAGAAACGCACACAAAGACAAAACTTAAACAAAATAAATCCACTGGATAACTCAGTGACTGTGCAGAGTATGAGGAATGAGTGATCAGAGATGAGTGTGAGTGTGCAAATGCGATCACGCCAGAGAGAAACTAGGGCAGCCCAGAGACCCGGGTCATCAGCAGCAATCCTGGAGCACAAACCCAAGTCAACCCACCACAAAGACCACCCCGGACCCACCCAGAGGGTGGCAGAGGAAGGCCCCAGCCAAAGCACGGAGTACAGACCCCAGCGAGCCAAGATCCCGACCCCACCACCAACCCTGCCAGGCACTGGCCATCCAGGGTGGCCGGAGCGAAGGCCCTGGGCCCCAAGAGCCTGGAGGCAGATGGCCTGCACTACGTCCAGGAAGACCAAGGAGAAAAAATCCAAAATGGTTAATCCACTGTAAAAGCATTGAAACCAAAATTTCTGAATAATTCCCACCAACAGAGCATATTATGGTGGTATAGTTTGAATTATTATAATCCAAATCTTACCATTTAATTGCTACCAGTGATTATTTCCTAGATAAATATTAGTTACCCCTGATTGAATTCTAAAATAATAATAATATTATGAAGAATGAGCCAGTTGTTTGAATGGCTCTTTGAAAGGAACTGCTCCTCAAGAGCCCTAAATCCTATTTCTATTTCAAATTATATTTAATTTATTTTTATAAATTTGTTCTGTTATCGCTGTAAGATTATATAGCTTGCTGTTGTTTCATTTTTCAACCTAAAAAAATATATCTGCACTGCTCCTCTTCCTCTCTGCCACTTTTCTGCTCCGTTGTACACTGCATGAATGTATTGTCCTGCTGGCCGGTACCCGATTGCACGTTTACCTGTGCAGCTGAATCACATGAGTGTACAACATCAAAACACAAAAGGGAGCAGAGGGAGCAACATGTGATGGGAGCAGCACTCTGTTGCTTCCTTGATGAAATGCAGCAGCACATACTGCATAGAATGGAGAGAAAATTAAACTAAAGAATCAACCTTATTACACTCACATTGATCAAATCAGTTCTAACGTTGGTATCAGCTGATTACAGCTGTTACAGCTCTCCTTTAGCAGGAGTTTCCAAGCTTGCAAACCAGATTTATCTGGTTGCATCAATATATACTTCCCATAATGAGGCAACAGCTTCTCAAGTGAGTATAAATACCAGCACACTTCACAGATTCAACCATCAGACAAGTCATCAAGATAATTCAGTTAAATCCTCCAGGATCTCAAACCCTCCTAAGATGAAGACATTCAGCGTTGCAGTTGCAGTGGCCGTCATGCTCACATTCATCTGTGTTCAGAAGAGCTCTGCTGACCGAAGCGTTGGGGTAAGAACTGCATTTGAACTCTTTTTATTACTATTTTGTTTTTAATTTTACAACATTACTTAAAAATTTGCTATATTCTTCAACAGTCAGATGAGTGGTGGAGTCCAATAGAGCCAGTAGCTCAGGAGAGTTTAGTCGCTGCAGGTCAAGAGATGCCAATGGAATCATGGAAGGTATTAGTCAACTAGATGAAATAAGTAAAATTGTTTTGTGAAATGAATGGGTTTTTACTGCAAAGCGTCCAGGTGCTGTCTGAGTAACTAAAAAAGAGAAGGACAGTGATCAATCTGGAGATTAAAAACCTTCCTTATGTCTCACACAGATACCGTATGAAGTCAGACAGAAGCGCCACGCTGCTGCTAAATGCAGATTTTGCTGTAACTGCTGCCCCAACATGAGCGGTTGTGGTATCTGCTGCCGGTTCTGAAGAGTTCTGGACCAGCCTGGATCCATTCAACAATAAAACCACCTTTAATTGTTGAAAAAGCTTTCCCCATGCCATTTGTCTATATTTGTAGCAGTTGTGGTTGGAAGTATCTGAGGATGCTCATGTTCGCTTATTTTTACCATCTGCAAGTATGACAGTGTGATGTCACAATAAACTTAAATCATATTTCTTTTTAAAGTTTGTTTTAATGATTCTTCTGTGCCCCACTATATTGCTTGTATTGTTTTATATAAAGCACTTTGGAATGTTATGTACATGAAATGTGCCAAACAAATAAACTTGCCTTGCCTTGACTTAACAATAAAGTGTTATGTTCACTGGAACAGAGGTTTATTTTATTAACACACACATGTAACTCAGGGACCTAGCTGTCTGACAAAAAGGACCCAATAGCAGATGCTGCAAGAACAGAGGTCAACTAAAGACAAGGGCTACTAAAAATAACAGGAGAATCTGTGGAAAAGAGAGGAAGATGTTTTGTGCACGCTCATATAAAATGGGTGGTGTTTACAGACATGGAGAAATCCTGCAGAGCTGCCTACTTTACCATGACGGAGCAGACAATTATTCTTCAAAAATACAAGAAATTCAAACACATCTTTCAGGCTAAAAGCAACACTGTTGCAACAGCCAGGAAGTCATGCTGGCAAAAAATAGAAGACTCTGGTAAAGAGGCAAAAAGTGAAATCATTTCATCTCGAGGTTTGCTGCACTGCCTGTAGACCAAAACAAACAGTGTCATCAGTCACACCTTACTCCACCTCTTCCTCTAACTCCCATCTTCTGCGATCAAATGTGCAAAGTACAAACACACTGAGCAAAACAATATCACCATTTTGTGGAACATGTCGAATTAACTTATTTATGTTGTTACTTACTGTCCAGGAGAAGAGCTAGCTCCGAATCAAAGCTTCGGGTCAAATTGTAGCTTCTTTAGCATTTGCATTGCTCTCCACTTTGGAAATACCACACCAATGTTAATCTGGGTTATTTCTCTTTCTCTATTTGATAACTTCTTTGCCAACAACCATAGTTTTTTAGAGGTAATGGTAGATCCTAGTAGTATGTAGGTAAACATTTTTTTTGTTGTTTTTTTTTATAGGGCAGTGGCATGCTGACAGTAGCATAAATTTGTGAGATTATAGGATGTTAATTTATCAGACAATACAAGCGGACAGCACTCTGATCACTCAATTTCATTTTATTACGGCACAGGGCGCTTCCTCAGTTCCTTTCCTTTCTTTTGTATTTTCCATTGAGTTCTTTTCAGGCCCCCGTGTGAGCACGTTTTGTGTTGGGATATTAATTCCTCACAATGATGGCATGAGAAATTGTGCATTACATTAATGGTTCTGCAGGTATGCCATGTGTGACCATTATTATTAACCTAATTATTTCAAATGCAGCCTTAAAGGACCTAAACAGACTTGGGAACATAATGACATGGGATGAGGTTCATAGCTGCTTAGACACCTTTGCCAATCAGATTCATAATGATAAAAACTCAATATCTATTCAACAGGCAGCATATTGACCTGATAATGTTTCATATCTCATCAGCATCACAAACACACACACACACAGGAACATATTTGGTCTAGAAAGAACCTTTCCTTTATGTGTTTCAAACAATCCATCCTCATTCTAAACAATTTCACATGTAGAGGTGTAAACACAAATTCAGTTCGGATCTGCAGTTAAATTTTCAGTTGTTTTAAAAACTTAAATTTCTGGTGATTTAATCCATTTTAAAACAGTGTGTTTATCGAGAGGATAACAAAAAAAAGTAAAATTATTCATTAAGATCAATTTTTTTTTGTCTTTTTTTTTAAGTCTCATCTATCTTTTAAAAAGACAACTTACATTCATTTGTGCTTTTATTTTTATTTGCATTTGAATTCCATTCGCCACCTCCACAAAAAGTTCTGTGACTTGGTTGTAAAAGTCCTTATTTTCTTGTAGTTTTAAAAGTCTCTCAGCCTCTAGAGTTAATGACCAAAGAAAGTCTTTCTTAATGTGTCTTATTCAACTGGATGTTTGTTTTCAGACATTTCATTTTAGTTTAGATATAATCCTTCATCTGGGCAGTTGAATGAAGTAGAGCATAAAATAAACAAACCACTGCATGACCTGCTGATTTTAGCTAACACTTTAGCACAGCAGCAACAAGCACCTGCCAACTCACGAGCGCCACCTCACGGTTTGGCAGAGTTCTGTCTGCCTCACCTTAAAACTTTGCTCGGCAGTTTATTGTCCAATCAGCGGTCATCACTTACACTAAAGACATTGCACGGACTGTAGAAAGTCATGGTGTATAATAACTCTTATATTGGCGACATACTGAGAAACAGAAACTGGTGCGCACCATAAAACCCAGTGTGTATGGGATCGTGCATTCTGAGGTTCGGCTCAACCTCATCTCGGGTTTCTGCCCTGTATTTGATCAGGTAATGCACAAATTCAGGAATTTAACTTGAGAAAATGGTAAAAATGATTGGTGTCATATAGAAAATACATTAATAACAGATCAGTATATAAATATTAAAATTATATCATGTGATAATTGTTACTTTTTTTTTCTTTCTTTTTTTTTTTTGTGCATGACAGCAGAGGTTCTGCCTCACCTGCCTCCCCTGACCACATGCTACTGTGGGAACAAGTCAAGAAAGAGTATAAAACCATATTTCAAGGCAGTTAGTGACAAGGCTTTATTTATTCATCAAAAGGATTGCATCTATCTCTAGAACCTCTTTGTGTCCTTAACGCTCCTCTCATGATTTGCGAACCAAAGTGGACAGGATGTTCTTAAAATGGGCAGGCCATTTCCCAAGAGAACTGTTTGGTCAGGAGGTCGTGCTTTTATACTAGTTGATCTCTTATCCAGAACATAACCTGCTCCAGAGCAGGTTAGCCATTCAGTATAAGATGCCATGGTGAGGTACTCTGTTAAGGAGTGAACCAGCATCTTAGTACAGAAAACCCCGGGCTGACTACAAAGTTACCTCCATAAGAGAAAATCCAGCTTTGTAGTGCAGGCCTCAGGTGAAAGTCCAAGTAGAGGGGGGAGGTGGCTGGCTGTGGGTAGGTGGATACAGCAGCAACATGTGGCTAGTGAATAGTAAGAAGCATGGGTGGTTGGTCCATAAGGGCAATAGGGCGATGCGCCACCAGAGGAGAAAAATAAAAAACAAAAAACTACCTACTGTAACCTTTCTGAATACTTCGGCCTTAGCTAGCTTGTATGTCATTGACCAATCAGCATAAAGCTGTACTACTTGAGTACCACCTCTTTAAAGGCAATTTTAGTTAGGTTAAAAATCGCCCTGACTGCTCTCATTATCTGTAATGTAAAAGTGTTTTTTTTAGTAGGCACTACAATGCAATGTCTACGGATTCTGGGAGGGCATATACTTGCATGCTTTCGTCATATGTATCATCCAGCCTGGCCAGTTGTGTGGGCAGAGCTAGCTGCATTCAAAGATGGCTAATTGCTGATGCTATGCCATCGTGTCTTTGAAAGAATTTCCTTTACGAATCAGACTTACTGATAAATTGGCAAGAAAACAATTGGACCACCAAGAACAAATCTGAACATCAACATTGTTTTTTGTAAGTAATTTTGTTTAAATACAAGATCACAATTTCATCTAACAATATCATGTTGTGCATAAGTGCACACAGGTTATTTGGTAATTAGTTGAGCCAAAGAGCTGGACAAATCTTTCTAACTCATTCTGCTTGCTCCTAAAAGTGGAAAAGGATTCTGCGGATCGGACTGAGTAAGATGGATCATTCCACCACCAGGGGACAACTGAGGAAAAGGGTCTAACTACTGATTTTGTGCCATGTTGTGGTGGGAGCACTAGGCATCTTTCACTTTAAAGTTTTAACACAATAAAAAAATAAATAAAAGCTTCAAAAACTCATCTGGTGTAAATCTGGCCATTTTATATCTTTTGCATTTTAACTGGATTTAACCTTAACATCCTTTTTATGTTTAGCATTTATGTGACAAACCATAATTCTGCTTCTGTTACAGTAAAAAGTTTCTTCTTGAGCAATAACAAATTGTAAAACGTTGAACTTATTTATCTGTTATCTGTCTTTTTGCTATTAGTCTCCTTGTTCTCTATAGATCATTGTTTAATGAGTGCACTATGTAATTTCAACTACTGATTAGCCAAGCTGTAAAAATAACCTGAAAATACATATTTCTGTGCAGACTTGAGGAATTTAATATGTATGCATTCATTTACTCTTTTTTTTTTACTGCATTCATGTATATAGGTAATCTTGCACTTTAGGGAACGTCAACTTAAATAACAAACTGTAAATACTGTAAATAAATTGTGTTTTAGAATTATATGCAGTTCTCTTCTTTGTTTATGGTAAAACATTTATCTCTCATTGTTTGAAGGACATTAATCACATTTCTCCTGTTGATAACCCATTGAATTTATCATTCACTGAAGAGCCAAAATAATTTTTTAGCTGACTAGAATTCGCCCTGGGCTTCCTGGAACCTGCTTCGCCCCGCCCCCGGGAACCGAATAACAAGCACTACAGCAAGCTTTTTTTTTTTAGCTTTTTTTTTGTTGTTTATAGCAAATAGTCACATCATGGTCTTGGATCATAATAATGATTTTTCCAGTTATTGACTTTGAATGAGAATGCGTGTCCAAACTTTTGACTGGTACTGTATGTATAATATAGGGAGCCATAGTTATACTCATATTCAGGGCTCTAAATTAACTTATTTTATACTAGCCAATGTGGCTAGTATAGTCATAAATTTACAAGCCAAACAGAAAGCCTTTTTTTTTTTCAATGAAAACAAATCAAGATGGTAAGTGCAAATGTTTTCTCATGAAAAGGCTAAAAACATAATAACGTTTTCTTTTCCAGTGGTAACTTACTAACCATCGTTACTAAAATCCATCCAACCACCATCACAATTTTGTTCTACATCATTTAAAGTCCCTCCTAATTCATCTGCACTATGTCAAGGCAGTAGCTGGTGAACAACACTCACACTAAAGTAATGGAAAAGTGTTCAGGGGAAATGTAGTGATTTTCTTTATCTGTCACAGTGATCGGGGGAAAGGATGTTTTAAAAAATCTGACTCCCTTTGAAATGAATGTCTCTTCCATCTCCCATATGGCTCCTGCTCCTTTTGTTTTATCTCTCTTTCTTTTCCTCTCTTCCTCAGATAACGTCCCCTTGTCTTTCATTGCTGAAACATCGGTTCAAAATGGCTGATGTTTTTTTTTGCTCCATTGTGAACAAACTGTTTCCAGTCCTCACCAATCACTGAGCCAGATTTTCTTCTTCTTGGCCAGTGGTTGCGTTTTGGGGAGTATCGCCCCCTAGTGAACAGCTGTCATGACTGCATGACATGGTCGAGGTGGTTTGGTCCGCTTGAGTAAAGTGAATGTGAAAACAAAACAAAGGTGCCTAATCGTAATATGAGTTCATTTTTAACCCAGATTCCCTTCTTTTTTTTATCCTTTTCACTTTATTTAACGCATCAATTTTATCAGTTTGGCCGAATTTAGTTTCTGATAATCCACTGTTATTTTAAGTAATTTCAGGAATCTTAATACACCTTATTTGTGTTTTCAAATCTACAACAACAACAAAAGACACTTTCAGCGTAAAAAACAGTTTCCACCATTCATATTAGAAATAACTCAAAACTTAAGATTCTAAATACACCAGTCATGTGGAATCACTCCATGTAGAAATATGTAAATATTTAAATATAGTACTTTTATTTTTATTAAAGATTAATTAATCTCACATTGTGAAAAATACTAAGGATGTTACTCAAGATGATGACGATGTATTTAATATGTAAACAGTGATGGGACTGAATTATCTTCATATGATTTATGCTAAATATCTGATCCAAAATTAAGTTTCAGAATAAAAGTGTTTCCTTTATATAAAAGAATCCCAAATGTTAAATAAAAATGAAAGCGTTTACTCTCCAAACACTGTCTCTGACATCAAAACTCTTCACATCAGAAACATCTAGTCATGAAACAGTGGGTCATAGCTGCTGAATTTTATGTTCTAACAAACAAAGAATCTGGTAAAATAAAGACAAAAAACACTATGTTAAAACAAAATTAGTTAGTGCATGAGGTATCAGTGGTCTTTTCTTATTGCTTATATATAAATATAAATAAGTTAGATAAGTTTTATATTTCAGGAGTTTAAGTCTTAATTCTGGAAAAATAAGTGGCAGTTTTGGTGAGAAAGAGATTCAAAGATCAGTTAATGCTCTCCCCAAAAAGAAAAAGAAAAATCCTGTGTTTCATCACATGAATTTAAACACAGTCAATAATGACAGTGTTTTTGTTGTATTATCTCGGGTCAAAAGGCTTTTCAGTAAATGACAGTGAAGTTGAGAATTTCAGTTATTGCAAAAGTAAAGGGCTGGGACTGTTGTTACTCTGATGCAATTAAAACAAACAGAACTTACAAGCATAATGGTCTCCATATTTTTGTTAATAGTAATAATTTGTGATAACATTTAATTTTATTTTATTACTTTATTATTACTTTTTTTGTTTTTTTTTATTACACATAACAACACATCATATGACAGAAACTGCAACCAGTGCATGTGACAATGTACATTTCACTTTATTTCCCCTTACTGTGTATTTCTTAACACCTAAATGTGGCCATGCACACTAATTCTACACCCTAATCATGACTATTATTAGATTAATATAAAAGGAAAATAATGTAAGAGTGGACAAGTGATGAGGCTGAGGAAAAGCTTGTGAAGGACAGGAGTAAAATGTTTTGCTTTAAACTAGGGTTTTATCCCCATCTACCATTGCAACATTCTTTCTAATGAGTATTTTTTTTTCTACTTTGTGGCACCTGTTATGTTACTATGTGTGGAAATGTTTTGAACTTTTTGACCTGCAGAGAACTGCAAAGCAAATTGTATGTTCTCTGCAGGTCCATTTTTGAGCCTTTATGAAAAAAACACAGACTTTTCTGTGGATCGATGCAGGTATTTCATAGTTTATTAAATGATTGTGTCGTCATTATACTAACGGATAATATAATCTTCAGGTATTTATGTTTATCACTGCTTTATTACTACACTACTTGATTGAAGAAATGTTATATATAAATACATTTTGGGGGGAAACTGGTCAAAACTGTTGAAATGTTTGGTGTTTGGTTTCATGTTTCCTGTTGCTCTTTTGTTTTATTCCACATTACAAACTTCTCAACAATAGGAAAGCATCATGGCTTACCTTAGAAGATGTACATCACCAATATATATATATTTATTTCTGCATTCCCAGATGATGAGTCTCACTCTCTTGGCAAAACACAGGAAATAGTCCACTAAAGGACAGTACTATGAAGTTGTGCTATATGGTACAAAAATAATAGAGAATTCATGTGCATATGCAGAAAATTAGTTTTCTTTTTGTTTGTTTATTTGTTGTTTTGTGAGCATCTCATATTTTGTTTGATGTGAATTGTGTTTTTTAAGGATTTTTTGCAGAAACTGAAGGTTGGGTGGGGGAAATCAGATAAAATGACAAATCTGCTTTCTTCTAAACATAGAAGCATGCAGAACTTTATGATTGACACGGAGAAGAAACATTAAAAGTTTTTAGAATTTGTGATAGTTTAGGAATTTCCCAAACACAAATTTCCCACCTTTATGTGGTAATTTATTCTTGGAAAATCGTGCCGTCAACGATGAGGCAACAACTGCCCAAGGGAGTATAAATACCGGCTCAATTTTAACTATAAACTATCAGCCAGGAGAAGTCAAAGAAGTTGGGTTACTAAAATCAGGACTAAAATAAATCAACTTCACCCTTTAAAGCCCTTCAAAAATGAAGCTATTCAGCATTGCAGTTGCAGTAGCCATCATGCTCACGTCTATCTGTCTTCAGGAGAACTCTGCTGCACCAGTTAATGAAGTAAGTCCTAAACTTAAATCAGCCCAGATGTTTTTTTCTTTCTTTTTTTTCAAAGTGCTAATATATGGTTTCTGTTTTAAACACGTAAAACTCAATAACAGGGTCAATATATGGAGGAACCAGTGATCAGTGACATTCAGTCCGCTGCACATGAAGAAACATCTGTAGACTCTGGGAAGGTAATTTAAGTTCAATAAATAAATCAGATTGTTGAAATAATTCTGCCTTATAAAGTAAGGTAAACAAATGCCAATGCAGAAGATGAAAAGTTTTATCTGTTATGTCTCACACAGATGCTGGTTGATGGGAGACAAAAGCGTGGTACCTGTGGTCTTTGCTGCACCAATGGCCACTGCACTAGATGCTGCTATGCTTAACTTGAAATGCTTCTTCCTGGAATTCCAGTCATGGCATAAACATCTGGAGGGTCTCATAGGATATGGCCATAATGTGGTTAGATGTCACTGTATAACTAAAATAGTTTCCTAAGAGTGTGTGAAGAATAAAACACTTCAGAAACAATGTGTAAACATCAACAACTGTCATTCTCTGTTCAACAAGTTAAAATGTGTTGACTGATTGTGTATTCTGTTCTGTTAAGTGTAAATATCAATAAAATCATAACAAAATTATTTTAACTTACAAAACAAATTTGACTGAAATATAATTGCCTAAGTTATATTTAGGCAAAATTGTGATATCTGTCTATTCTCTCCTAATATTGCTGATTGTGCATCATTGCCTATACAACCACAAAATATGACTTAAGGCAGGTACAGACAACAGGATAATCAGGCCGATTTTTGCCCCGATCTCCCCTTTACAATCAAAGCCAGCTAAGTTGCAAACAACATTATGTCTGACTTTCCTGTAGTGTGGGTGTGTTAACACTGATTTTCTCCAGTTTGATCCGTTCAGAAGGTCTTGGAAGGAGAGATCGTAAAAATGGACATGTTTAATATTTGCAACTAAAAATGCTCTAGTGTTTGGGGTGACCTCTGAGAGGAGCCAAGTTTGCAGTGTGTAATGCCATGTGTACTAGAACAAAAGCCAATCAAGGCATGAGCTAACTCAGCAGACTAACAGAACAAAGGGTTATTTATAACCTCGTTATTTGCATTACTGGTAGTTTGTAATCACTGCAGTAACGTTATTAATATTTTTGACTTGCCAGCACTGTTACTAGCATCTAGCGCACAGCTCTGCTCTCCAAGCTATCTGTAATACTTACAACAATTTTTACTCACCTCCAACTCGAGCTGTAATTCATACAGCCCATATTTCCTCTAGCTCTATGACTTTATCCATATTTTGTGTGTGTGTGTATATGTGTGTGTTTTTTGGAAAGTATAGTCAACCATGTTTGTTAACACTGAAGTCCTGTTTGACTTAATAATAAATAATAAATCTTTATTTGTATAGCACTTTTAAAAACAAGTTTTATAAAGTGCTGAACAGCACACAGCAAAGTAAGGTAATACAGTCAACAAATAAAAGACACATACATGAGTACATTTTGACAGACAAATAGATGTATGACAATAAATAAGTCAGAAATAAAGTAAATAAGTAAATAAATAGGTTATAAAAAGGTCAGTCGATAAAAGTGTTTTTTAAGAAATGACTTAAAAGATGAAAGTGATGGTGCCAGCCTTTTCTCCTCAGGCAGGTCGTTCCAGAGTCGAGGGGCTCGGACCGAAAAAACTTGGTCACCTCAGGTCTTGGGTTTCAACCCTGGCACAGCTAAAAGGGACCTGCCTGAGGATCTGAGGCTGCGGGGAGGCTCGTAGGGTGTCAGTAACTCTGTAATGTAGCTGGGTGACAGACCTAACCAAGCTTTAAAAAAGTAATCAGTAAAACCTTAAAATCAATTCTAAAACATACAGGGAGCCAGTGCAGCGAGGCTAAAACAGGGTCATATGTTGTCTTCTGCTAAAACCAGTGAGAAGCCTAGCTGCTGCGTTTTGGAGGCTAGAGAGGGATTTATTGTCAAGACCAGAGAGGACGGAGTTGTAGTAGTCGAGTCTGGAGAAAATTAGAGCATTGATAACCTTTTCTAAATCGGGCTGGGAGAGGACAGGTCTGATTTTACTGATGGTGCGGAGGTGAAGGAAACAGGACTGGGTGACTTTTTTGATGTGAAGATGAAAATTAAGATTCAAATATAACACCTAGGTTTCTGGCTGAGGGGGTGATGTTAGAGAGAAGACTATCTTCAATATGGGCGGTGGAGTGAGGAGGGTTGATTGAGGGGGTACCAATGAGGAGGGAGGGGGTGAAGTGGGAGCAGAGGGGGTTTCAAGTCAATTTTGTTTGAGTCTGAACAGCATGGATGATGTTGTAAGTTAAAAACCGGTTCCCAAGTAAATTGAAGTGGAGACCATCCGTCCTGAAAAAGGCTGAACGAGTCCAGAAAAGATTAAAGTTGTCAATAAAACCAAAGTTGTATGTAGAGGAGGTGTGCTGGTGCCATGAGTGGAGCGATAAAATCCTGTTAAAACGACTGTCTCCACGACCCAGCATGGAAATCGGACCAGAGATAACAGACTTGCCACAAGCTGATAAAAAGTCAAAGAGGTCCTTAAACTCTAACTTTGTAATTTCAGACTTTCGACGTGCAGTGTCATTAGTTCCTACGTGGATAATCACCCTGTTAAGTGCACACAGTAGCACTTAAACAGCAAATGGAGGCATTAAAAAATCTACAGTACCGGATTATGGAGTAACCCACTAGAATGGTTGTGGGTGAGAACAGGGACCGAGGCGGAGGGGAGGAGATATTGAGTGTGAAGAACCTGATACTCTGCTGAAGAATCGGTTTGTGTGTGGTGTGCTTCGCAGTGTGCACCACACGCTATAGATCAGAAGAGAGATATCTTTGTAATGGTGTCTCCCTGAGGACCCGGAAATTCAGCCACACACACACAGTGATAGATTCCAAGAAAGTAATTTATTCAGTCTGGGTAATGGAGGAGATGAGCAGGGTTTGGTCCGGTAGGAAGCGTTGGCGCCTTCCTCAGGTAAAGCAGGGAATAATATCCTGAAAGGGCTCCAGAAACAGTCAGGATGATCCACAATCCAAACGAGCAGAGATTCAAGAAGCCAAGAGTCATAAACAGGGGTAGGAGGCAGACTACTTAGCTGGGGCAGGCGAATATCCGTGGTCGTTCCAAAACAGGTCAAAATCCAGGAGAGCACAAGGCAGGAGCATTCCGACAGGGGATGAGGCAAGAGAAGTCCAAGGGCCGTAACTGGGTCAAACACAGGAATCAGAAAACAAGAGTAAACGCTGGACATCAACAAGGGAAAACAATGCTGACCATCTGGCAGGGAAGCAAGGACTGGAGTGAGCTTAAGTAGGGAGGGGAGCAGGTGAAGAGAGTGAGCAATCAGGATTGCCACAGGTGGAGCAGATGAGCATGATGAGGGACTGGAGGCCCAGCAGAGCAGCAACCATGACAATCTTCTGCAATCTGTGTTTGGTTATCATCAAGTGTGTGGTCTCTAAATCTGTGAAGGTTTAAGGAAACCTGTAATGAGAGTCAGCCTTTGGGCAATTATGCAATGAGGTTAATGATAAGTGATTTTGACTGAGGGGTCATATTAACCCCAAATAAACCCCCAAATAAAATCTTGGATTTTCCTAATAATTTTCATTCATCTAATACTCTGAAAATACTGCTGGTTCTTTAATGCTATAGCCTTCATCACATTTTATTCATGTCAGACTACAAGTTGCAAAGAATTGATGACAACATATACTATATGGTGTTCATGAGAGGTAAACTAGGTGGGGTCATTTTGACCCCAGAGGCACAGTGTGGTAGTTTTGGGAAAACATTTCAAGGGTTAAGTGTGGATGGCCCAGAGACAGATTGGGTTTAATACAGCTGCAGATGGCATTAGTTGAATAAAACCATCTTAGCAAAATGTTGTTTCTTTTTCACTTTGTTTTGCATTTCTTGTTCAAGACACTTTTACATGGAAAATTAGATTTTACTTTGCACTGTGGAAGTTGAAGGCTAGGGACATTTAGTGTGGCCTCTGTGCTCTGTTTAGGCTACTGAGAATCGTTTTGTGCCGGCTCCCTGTCAAGAGGTATGTTGCAGTCACTGTGATTGAAATGTTGGCTGATAATAAATGCTGCAACAGCAGATGTAATGCCAGTAAGCATAAAAATAGATTTTACTTCATCTGAGTCATAAACTGTGCTGCTTTCTGGAATAAGTGAAGCAATAGGTTCTAACAATGGATTATCTGGTAGCTGCATCCTTGTAAAACAGCCTAATCTTTGATCCCCTGGTTTTCTAATATTCCTCATTTTTGTTCAACCAGGAAATAGAAATCCAAATTTTTATTTGCATTTCTTTACCTTAGCATCTTTAGCGCACTCACACAAACATTTGCTCAGTGCAGTACAGGTGATCACAACACTATTATTGCAGCCTTTTGGGTGGCTTCATTTTCATTCATTTTCCATTTTCATTTATTTATTTGGCACATGTTAAAAGCCATAACACAAAAATTATTTGTATAAAAACAGTACAAGTGCAGGGAGAAGCAGAAAACCCATACGGGCTTATTTTAAAGCCTCCACCTCAAAATTACTTTACAGAAGAATTACATTTTTGTTAATTTACAATTTATACAATATAAGTTACAGTTCCACAAATCAATGGGATTTAATTTCTTATAAGATTTTAATAATCTATTACTTTGCGCCAGATGTGAAAATTGTTTCCATAATATGCAGCCTCTGTATCTTAAAGAAAACTGAGCTCTGGATGTGACATATTTAGGTGCATGAAAGTATTGTACCTGTGAACCTCTGCATTAGTTTTAAAATAAAGTATAAAATGTTCGCGGATAGTACTTGGATGGAATTGCATTTTATACATGAAGATACAAATTTGCATAATGTTGAGATCATAAATATTAACAATATTAAGTTTGTAGAATAAACCATGGGATGAAGTCAAAGGCTTAGAATGAGTTGCAATTCTGACAAAACGCTTTTGAAGGATTTAAGTTACCATAAGGGTGTGAGATCAAATTTGGGCTTGGATTTTGTACTTTTTGAGCTTCATCTCATTTATCCACTGTGTTTGATTTTTTTTTTTTTTTTTTGTTATGTTCAAATAAACTTTTTCAATCAAGCCTTACTTCTGATGGAAAGCTGTCAACATGCATCATTGTCTGGTGAGGGAAGGCGTGGTTGGTAGTATTCTATGTGGGATTAAGTCTTGTTATGTCCATGGACAGGAGTTTAAACCAGAAAAATAGAATCAGCCTGACAACGCCACTCTGGGAACTCAGGTTTGCTTACTTAAACAGCAAGAGATGAAATAACAAAAAATAAAGAAAGAAAGAAAAATCAGAACCACTAAGTCTTACAGTATGTGTAGATAGGCTTACCAATAGTGAGGCAGACAAGAAAATGCGGACACCTCCACCGGCAGGGCCCAGCCATCACCACCTTAGGCCATCAGCACACATTAATATGTCTAAGTGAACTGGTCACAGACTGGTCATACGATTATATGACCAGTCTAAATGTTAGCTTTTAGTCTAAAGTGCTCCTGATGCCTGAAGCAAACAGAGCCTGAAAATGCTTGACTGTGGAATGTATTGCACAATGTAAAAATTTGTAAAGATTTTTTTTTTTGTCCATTTACCCTTAAAAACTAGTAAGAAGCTGCAGAAATGACTCCAAGTAAATGAGGAATGAAATGTAAATAGGCTATGAAATCCCATATGAAATAAAGCCGACAAGCTAACAGGTGGTGGAGCATATTATTGGGACAGTTTCAAAGTTCAAAGACTCCTTCACAATCAGTAAGAAATTATATAATTGTTGAGTGACTGATGATATGATTAATAGATTATTCTTAAATGATAATTATAGTATAATTGTAATTAAGATACCATTGATTTCCTGTTGAACTTTAGCTATTATTTCAACAAAGTTTCTATGTTAGCTGAGAGTGCAAAGGTGATTCAGTTTCAAATTACTGCAGAATGTTGATTTAACGTAGTACTGTCCTGATTTTCATTTCGTGGAAGAGGTAGGGAGAAAAAATATGGTGTTATGTCACAATGCAAACCCATAATGTTTAGTCTTTATAGAATAATACTTATTAAATAGAGATTTGTGGAAGGTTTTCAGTTAAGGGTTTAACAGAGTCATCTAGTGAGTTCAAGTTAAAAATTAACTGCAAAAGGAGCTGGTTTAAAGTGTCATCATTGTCAAGACATTTGTGGTTTCAACACAATTTCATTGTAAGTCAGATAAATTATGTAGTTCAATAAATAGTGTTTTGAAGCTGCCTTCTCTCTGTCTCTCTGTTTTTTTGTTGTTTTGTTTTTTTTCTGATCTGATGGCTACAATTTACCAGTCCAGCATGCCACAGTCAGGTAAACACGATCAATCTCATTTCCTTCTGTTGCTCTGATTGGCTGCTGCCAGTTCAGAGTCTCCACCTGACACAATATGGTTAGCAAGTATATTAAGTAAGAGAGTTGTTTTTCTAAAGAAAAGAAGGAAGTGACCTCTGTGACACTTCCTGGTTGAGTTTAGACAACTGCAGCACTTAGTCGGGTTTAGAAATCAAAATTATGACATGTTGGACAAAAATAAGAATAAAAGCATTAACATTTGTTACTGATAACACTTTGTTTGCAACATATTCTTTAGTTATTGATAAGACCGACACATTTAAGAGTAAATTAAAAAAAGGTATGCCCCAGAAACCAGAATTATTTGATTTTCCTTTCCCAGAATCACATAGCAATGAGGGACTAGAGTGTTTGCATTCGGAAGCACGTGGAGTCAGCAGTCTGGGTGATAAGGCAACAGTGGCAGAACAGTATAAATATCTCATTGTGCACACTGCTGCACCACACAGAACTCTGAGGAACAACAGTCGTCGAGATCAGAAACCTCGTTGATTTAAAGACTTCAGCCTCTCAAACCCTGATAAGATGAAGACAGTCAGTGTCGCGGTTGCAATGACCATCTTGCTCACATTTACCTGGATGCAGGAGAGCTCTGCAGCCTCAATCATTGAAGTAAGAACTTGCCAAACTTTTACCAGTGAATTGGGTTGTTAGCTGCACGGGTTGCTGCTCTTTGAATACTTAAAGGTAATTAATTAGCAGGAACAGTCAGAATTGTGCTACAGAGAGAACAATGAAGCAGAAATCCACACAGAAATGTATTAATCCAACAGAGAACACACACACTTATTGAAATTTATAGGTAAGAAAAAGTGCAAATAGGAAATAATGCATTGCTAAATCTGTCTATAAATTTTAAAAATGTACAAAAATTATTAAAATTTGCTGTAAAATAATAAAAACATAATAAACTAATTTAAATAAATAGATAGAAAACTCAAAGGAAATATAACAAATAACTGAATACAGGGACGATGCAGATATAAAGCTATGACTGAATTAATAAGAAATTATTAAATCAATAAATGAAATAGATAATTACATGACAAACAAATTAAGAGGTATAGTGCTATATATAGCAATATACAGTGCCACTGATTTATTTATTTATTGATTGATTGATTGATTGATTGATTGATTGATTGATTGATTGATTGATTGATTGACTGATTGATTGACTGACTGATTGATTGATTGATTGATTGATTGATTGATTGATTGATTGATTTTGATTTAGATTTTGATTTTGATTTTGAAAGGTTCCAGAATCCAAAGAGAAGCCGCCGGAGTTTGACCACCCTAATGAAGCACATGAAGAGCCATCAGTGGACGTATGGAAAATGGGTTACAATCTTGGTATGAATTGATTTGTATTAATTAAACTAGTGCAAATATAAGATCTATTTGTTTTTTCCTAGTTTTATTCCAAAATGTGCTGGATGAATAGTGAGTGACAATCCGGGAGATCAATACTTATGTTTCTGCTCCACAGATGCTGTATAACAGAGAGAATTGTGGCACTTTTGCTGGAGCAGCTGCACTACAGGTATCTGTGCAAATCCTGAAGATTCCTGCTTCAACAAACAATATTTTACTCAAAATTTATTTAAAAGAATCTTCAACTGTTATTATGGTGTAAGCTTTTTTAGTATTTTACACACAATGCTTGCTCAACTATGTGACTACAGCTCCTGGAAAGACTGTCCACTATCCTCTGGCCTTTCCCAGACTTCCTGTGTATGGTCAAATTCTCCAGGCAGTGTTCCTGCTAAAGCATGCACATTACCCACTATGGTCAGTTTAAAGGCACAAGGTTCTGCACTGCAAGGAAAGAATCCTTTTTTTCAGGAAGGGTCTATACTGGTAGTTGTGTGCTGTGAGGAAGGATGAAATGAGAAGCTAGCAAAAGCTGCAAGTAGATGCCTGCTGGGCTACAGCAGCTGCTGGGGTCATCATAGGTTGCATTAACATGCACTAGCATTTACCTACCAGAACCTGCCAGAGATGTTTAGGCTGATTTTCTGCTACTATCAGCGTTAGTCCTGCCCAGGTTGACTGAAACCATTCCCCATTAACATGAAAATTAGTACCTGAGTGGGTGAGATCTTATTTCACAGTCAGAAATTAAGCATGCTGGATACCATTTAACTGTTCTGGATAAATGAGGGTGTGTGCTCAGTTGTATCCCACAATCCCTTACTGTAACAGGAAGATCTGCAAATCCCAGATGACAAATTTGAAACTAGCATAATTAAACAGAATCCCTTCTGTTATCTTTGTAGTGGCATTTCATATTTTTGATCTGAACATATATTGTTGCATTTTAGGGATTTGCATGTTCAAGGTAAAGATATTACACAATATTCAATAGCTTTCAGACCTGGAGGGCACATTTACACCCATGACCCACCTGTTTTCAGCAGCTAAAGCAGTCAGGAGACATCTCCTCAAAATAGTCTCCTATATGTAGTTCTGATACTTTTTATCGAAGATCACAAATGGATCTTGTGATGTGATGATTGCGCCATGTCCACTTTAATATAGATGTGTTTATAATGTTAACCCAAGTGATTACCATATGTCCAGAATGAATCCATTTTCTGCAGCTCAGATGTAAATGTTAAAAAGGCACAGTGTTACTGATATCTAGCAGTAAGATAGCAAGGTAGCAAGTTGTGAATGGACAGCGTTCTTAAACATGTTTTCATCTGCAAGTGGATCCAGTTTCCTCAGGAGCAGTAATGACTGCTCTACAGGTAACTACCTCAAGTTTGTGGAGATGTGTACTGTTTTCTGTGTACCTCATTAGGTGTTTCTTATTCCAAATGTTTTATTTTTGCATCCACAATTTGTTGCACATTTCATAATGCTATAAAACCCAGTTAGTACTCTGAAACTTAAAATAAACAGTTTGTAGCCTCTATGTTTGGTATTATTGGAAGCTAAATAATTATTTACAGTTTGCAGGGGTTAACTGTCATGATTGCTGCTCTGCTGGGCCTCCACCTGTGGCACCCCTGATTATGAAATGAAATGAAATGAAAAATACTTTATTAATCCCAAAGGGAAATTCAATTTTTTAGGGAAATTCAATTATCACACTACCTGCACCTGTGCTCTGCCCTCCTTAAACTCTCTCCCGTTTTTTTCTTGCCTTGTTGATATCCAGTGTTTTCTATTGTTTCCAGACTCCGGTATTCGACCCTGCTACAGCTACCTCAGACTTCTTGTGCCTTATCCCCTGTCGGACTGCTCCAGCCAAGTGCTCTCCTGGATTTTGACCCGTTTTAGATATCCGCCTGCCCCTGCTAAGTAGTCTGCTTCTTGTCTCTCTGTGTATGACCCTTGGTTTCATTATTGCTACACTTGTCTGGAGTCTTTTCAGGATCCTGTGCCCTGCTTCACCTAAAGAACTACCTGCCAGACTGCACCCTGCTCTTCTCCTCCATTCCCCAGTTTAAATAAATTGTATTCAAATCTCAATCACAGAGTGTGTCTGAATTTCCAGGTCCTCAGGGAGACATCATTGCAGTTAATTAGTTTACAGTTAAATTAACTATTAAAAACCTTTTCAGATTTCTTTTTGTTTTCTTCTCCTTTAGTGGTAAAATCATTGCTATAGATATCACAGATTCATAAGAGACAAGACGTACAGAGATTTTATTATTGCTTCGCACACATTGATTGATCAGTTTGGCCACTGACGTCAGATATTTTCATCTGCTTGTAGGCATGCAGAATGCAGTTCAGCTCTGAAATCACATAACTCCCCACACAAGAAAAAAATCCTGGTTTGACCCCTGGCTACTGAAAGATGATGCCATATGATCATGTAGATCATATAAGATGTAATTTAAGAAGTATTTGGAACCACTAGGTTTTATGGATATAACTGAGGAGATTGTAAAACACACCAGACACAAACAGCATAAAAGTGGTTATGTGGACATTTTCCATACGGATGTTAACAAATTTGGAAAATGTCATATTTTTTCTTCATGAAATGAAAAATGTGATTACACATAATGAAATAAGTCAGGCAGTCTATGGTCTAGTGGACATGTAGATATTTGTAGTACTGTCTGTTGACATGAATCACGTACAAAGATCAGAGGGACAACAGCATGATGCAAGTGTTTTTAGCTATTACACAACACATATATAAAGTTTAAAGTCTTGTAGAGGGGTTAAGTGCATACAGCTGTATTAAATAACTGCTGTCATTGATTCTGTATTTAGTTTCAGTTGGATTCTTTTTACCATGAAACATAATTAGTTTAGTTCTTTTTATAGTGACACACAATCTCAAGATGTCTATATAGCATACATATGACACACTATATATATGATATTAATCCACAGTATCATATAAAATGTCACCAGGTGCACAAGCTTATGATTATAGAACCACAGTAGCTGCAGTATGCTTACCATAAACTTTTTCACTTAAACTAAGTAATAAATAAGATAATAATGTTTTTCTGGCATTTCTTTTAAGATTTATATCCCAACTAGGACATCTGATTGGCAATCTTTAATTTTTTGCACCACTGGGAGGTTGAATATTCAGATTTCCCATTTATTCTGAAGGCACCATCAGCATCAGCTGTTACGAAAACAAAAATCAATTAAATATTGTCAAAATCAGCAGCAGTTATGTTAACTGCTGAAACACAGATGAACAGAGCTGGTATGTGAATGAGGAACAGACAGACCAGGAGGAAGAGATGAGCGCGGTGGAGTCAAGGCCCAGCCAACACCCCCGAAATGATCCACATGAATGGAGGAGAAAATTAACGGAAGAAAAAGATACTGCGGCAGCATTTCTGTTATTTTGACCAAAGCTTGTCTCAGCTTGTAAAACAAGTATATGTTTCCTTCTTTACTTAGACAACATAAAACATGTTTAAAGTTACAACCAGACCACTTTTAATCTATTTACTCTGTTAAATCGCAGCGTGCAGCAGCTTGCGTCTTTATTGAGGCATCAGTGGATGCATCATAACATAATTTTGGTTTGTTGGAAATACCAGACTTTCATCTATGATACTGGAAGCCTGGTTTAATTTAACTCATGTGCTGTTCAGTCCTGTTCAACCAGACTGATTACCTTACTTTAGTCTGGGTTATAAGCAGTTTCTTTTCTTCTTACTAAGGCAGGAAGGAAACTAAAACCTGCAGGTCAGTGGTCGTTGAGGACCAGTCAGCTCAGCTACTTTAGCTCATTAAGTGTTGCTTTTCCCTCCATTGCAGCTTATGTGTGTGTCTGTGTCTACTGTATGTGATTGGCAGCCAGGTCTATGACAGGAAAAGGAAAATAAAGCTGCTTTTTTCAGTGCATCAACACAATATTTCCAGTGATTTTAAAGACAGTTTTATAAAGTTTTAATTAAAAAGCAGAGAAGCTCTTATGAAGCTGTTTCTTTGTGAGAAAACAGCAGCTGAACTCTGTGTTCCACTCAATATTTGCTCTAATGTTTTATTCTTTTTATTGTCACTCCAACATTGAAATGGAATATTTAACAATACAGAACAATAAAACATTAAACAGAGTCTGCTTTTTATTGGGTGATCAGCTGTTGTCATATTGCAGTAAATCCGACTGTACACTATACAAAGTAAAGCCATGCTTCACTAAGTATGAAATGGCTTTTTCATATCTAGCTAAATTAAAAACAAAATCTCTTTAAGTATAAATGGAACTTGAATACACAAACTATACAAATATGGGAAGTCAGTTGTTCATGTAAGAAATGAAAATACAGAAAAGTCCACGGGAATTCCCAGCCAGCATTCCCAATTTTACCAAGGGGATGATGTGGAGCCGTTTCTGGAGGCAAGCTGCCAAAGATGAGTGAGTATAAAAACAATCACGCTTTAAACTCTCAGCTATTACTCTACAAGGAGCTCTTTAACGAATCAAACTGCTCAGAAAATGAGAACATTTGGGGTGAAAGTTGCTGTTTATCTTGTTCTCTCATGTATTTGCTTTGAAAAGAACTCTGCCTTACCACTCACTGCAGTGAGTTCCTGATATTTTCCTTTTTTTCCACTTGTTAGCTGTTTGGGTATTTTTCTATTGTACTTTTCAGTTTATTTATTTAGAAATTATATGATTATTTTTAAATGTGTACAACTCAAACAGGTGCAGGAGTTTGAGGCAATGAGCAGCAACAGCTCCTCTGCATCTCAGGAAGAGACATCAGTGGAAACATGGATGGTATTTTTTTGTTTATTATATAAATAAGTTATTTATCATATTAATACACTTGATAATGAATGTATGTTTCCAATAACTAAGCCCTGATGTGTTGAATGTGAGGATCAGGAAGGAACAGTCCTTAACTTATTTTGTCTTTCACACAGATGCCATTTGACATCAGGGAAAAGAGTTATGCTGCCCCCATTAGGTGCCAGTTCTGCTGTGACTGCTGCAACATTGGTGTCTGCAGTTTGTGCTGCAAGTGAGAATTTACTCATTTGGCTATTATTGATATGTATTATGTTTTATTGTTTTTTGTATAATAAAAAAAATCTGATATGACTGAGTTTATTTAACAGTGATATGACAGTGTTTTATTATCACTGCCGTCACTTTAAGGGTGGATGACTTAAAAGAGTAACTTCTAAAAAGGGTGCAGCATGTGCAACAAGTGTGTCTGAGCCTCATAAGTATTGAATCAATTAACTGTGATGATAAGAAAGGGAGAAATTAAAGCCTGTGTAACTTCACAGCAGTCTAATACTTGGTGGTGTTTGAGAGGAAATATCCCTCATTAGTTTCCAACAAACACGTCCAGCTATAAAAGCTGCTGGTTTGTCATCCAAGAGCAAACTAGGCTCAAGCTCTGTGGCGGTTCACTTGTTATCCAGTAGAGCTCAGGGAGGTATGGCCCCCGGCCATGGCAATGCAGAAACTGTTGTGTTACTTTTCAACTTTCCTGGATCACACCTTGAAATTATAATGACCACAAAGGTCATATAAGTGGTCTGGAGTTAGATTCATGAGAAAAATTATATATATATATATATATATATATATATAACCAGCAACAGGCAGAACAATGGCCAACATGTGACTGCTATTTAAATTTGTGTGATTTTTATTCAATTACCTCCATGCAGACAGTAATACATATGCAGAAATGCACAGACTACCAGTCTGGAGCCTGGTGGACTCCTGCTCTGATCCCACTCTCATGCAGCCTTGCAGGGGGGCTGAGCAGCATGCCAGGCCTGCCTCACGTCCAGACAGATGCCCGTTGTACATCCCCCATAACAACAGAGCTGCTGTCAAACCACACAAGGAGTTAATAACTGAATGCAGTTATAGTTAGCTTCCTCACACATGCACACACATGTGGTTTATTTTATCTAAGTCATTCCCACATACACATGTAGAAGATGAAGCAGGCAGGCAGCAATTAGGGGCCTGTTCATTGGTACACTGCTGTACAGTAGCTCTATAAATTCTCGAGTCAGTGTTTTAACAAACAAACTAAAATTCTCCTGTGGTAAGCAAACATATCTACAGGATGTTGCTGCTTTTCATCTTAAAAAAGATCTTAAATAAATAAAAAAAATCAGATAAACAAGAATTTTTATGATGTTTGCCATGTATGCCATCATCTAAGTGTGGATTGATTTTAAAGTCAGAGTTAAAGAGAAATTAATCTACATTTTGACACATCACAGACAAATAAGTTGTTAACCACACATCCAAACAACCAATAAAATATCAACAAAATAAAATTCGATCTCAAAATCAGGAAAATGAGCTGCATGTGGCAACTTGTCTGACAGAGTACCACATTTTAGCTTTACTTCACAACATCAGTCCAGTTTTCCTTGTTCTATCAAGCTCTGCAAGTTCTGGGATAAGATTAAGGAAAAACAATTAACTAGCTAGTTGCTATTCCAAAATGCATCTATAACTAACACAATAACATTTGAACACTTGAGGTGGACGGTGCTTTTTCTCATCTTCTATACACAACCCCTTGGGTCATGGGTTTATGATTTTAGACTTGCCCCAAAAACCCTGAGCAGAAAACCAAAAACAAAAACGTTTAGCAGTCCAACTCCATAGTATATTAAAACAAGCTACTCTGAAAGTTATATTTGAAGCAACTACTGTTTGAGATTTGCATGAAAATGCAGAAACTCCATTCTATTCAAATTGCTCAAGGTGGTAATTTTATACTTTAAACGGTTATTTTTTTAAGTGTAAACTACAGTACCAGACTGGTGGTCATCTACATTTTTATCCAAAAAGTAGATGACCAAGTTCATCATCTTGAGAGGCACATGGATTTTAATCCAAGCACAGCTGTTAACACATTTCATGGAAAAAGAAAAAATGTTGGTTGCATGTTTACAATAGTGAATAAATGAACAGTTGTGCAGAGGGCTGCTCAAGTTTTAACATGTACAACTGTCTGTCCCAAACATAGAGATGTCAGAATCCCAGAGTTGTAAGTTGTAAGATTTTAATAAGCTTATTTGGTAGGATGCTACCAGTGTCAGACCTAGGAGAAATCTGGACTAGCAGCACGCTTTGCTAATTTATCAACATTATACTGAATGCCAGTTTTATTCTTTTGTGTGGGTTTTGTTGGATAATATAAATTAAGACAGTCTATGTGTAGAGGAAATGTGTACAACTGTTTGTTTCATTGTCCATTATTCTCTAGTTTATATTAGTCTATAGTCCCATTATTTCTAGTTTTATAAAACTTAAGCTATACTTATTCAGTATTAAGAACATGTAATTGTGCTTTTCTGAGTCACAATACATTAAACATTTCTATATTTTTCTATTTAACTTAAATTTAAACATTCTAAGGAATATAATTGTTTGAAACAGAGAGCAAACAACATTAAGTAGGAGAATGTTCAATACATTTAAGTAAATTTTCACATGCATGCAAATGCATTTACTTTTTGTTAAAAGTTAATAGGACTACAGAATATGTCCACTCATGTGCAGCATGCAAAAAAAATCAACTTATTAGTGATTAAGATGATATGAGCTAACTTGTTCTAAACCTGGTTTAGAAACCTCTGTGTACTTGGGAATCAACCTCACATAGTACATTACATTTTTACCTGTGTTTGCTTATCTGTTAAACTACAAATTTCTGTAGCTATGTTGCATATTTTAATACAGCTTTTTATATGTGAATTCCCCCAAACTTCAACCAAATGTCTCTACTCATATCTCCTGCCAGGCTGAGTCACCATCCAATCAAAGGGAAAGTGTCGGGGAGGAGAGCAGCCTATACACACCTGACCAGGTAAAGGCATATACATTCACATATAAGAAAAAATCATCTAAAGATATAAACAAAACAAAAATTAAAATGTATATGATACTTAACACCATAATTGTGTACAGCTGTTAAATTCTACTTTAATGTGTCACTAATAGTAACTAACAAGGTGCTTCTCTCTTATCTAGAGTGAAGATAATCATAGCAATAAGGAGGACAATACTGCACAGCCAGCGCTCAGCACCAGTGGCATGATGGTAAAGTTGATAATGTTTAGTTGTATTTTTCGCCAGATGAAAAATATGAGCTGTTTCTCAATTTTCTGTAGCTGCTGTCTAGTTGTAATAAGTCTATTACTGTCTATGAGTTCTGCTACTACTACTGGTACTGCTACACCTCAACCTCCAGCTCTGTTTCTTTGTTCTCTTTAAGTAGCTCATTGTTGGCCACCTGACGAATGTGTCGGCTGCTGTTTTCACTTTCTGAGAATATATATTCATTCTAACACCTCAGGTGACATGATGTGTCATTATCTCTTCAATAATGTTTACATTCATATTTTTCTGTCTTCCATGTATACTGTATGTGAATGTATTTCTTAGTGGGCCAGCCAGGTACTAAATTCCAGGGCCACTTTTTTTTTTTTACCCGAGTCCACCGCTGGCATGAACTAATCACTCAGTTGCTCAGTACGGACTCACCCCCTCCCTCCCGACTCTCAGCTTCAGCAACTCACTTCCTCACTGAGCTGAAGCTGCTGCTCTGCTCCGACAGCCTGAGCGTCACCGTATGAAGGAATAAGCAGACTAAAGAAAAAGTATATTTAGCCAGTTCCTCCACTGTTTATTTTGAAGATAAACTATGACTTCAGTGTCCGATTTGTTACTTTTTACTGCTGCAATTATTAATGCAATAAAAGGTGGAAGTGCAAGTTTCTGTTGAGTTCCAGCCTTTCATTATATTGTTATTGAGGTGGAAAATAAATTTCTGCTATATTTGGACAGAAAAAAATCAGAATTATTAAAAATGAAAACAACTGTCTGTATTTATTTATTTAGCCACAGTAAAAGGGGAAACATGGATAGTTGCAGAATACGTTATATTTGGATGCATTTCGAAATAAAAAGTCCAACACATGCAAAATACCAGTTTTGCAAGATAGTTTTGTCTGTTTGAGAAGAAAGCTCATCCAATATGAGAAGACATCTAAACACAAAGCAATAAGTGTGTTGTTCATAGTTATTTTTTCTAATGTTGCACTGTTTAAACATTGCAATTTTATTCAGTTTCATTTATATTAATTTCATGTGTGAGTTAGATAAAGAATAATAAAAAGTTCCCCTTGGAGATCTGTTGACCTTTCACTTTTGTCCATCATCAAATTGATTATATAGATTATATTAATAGAATATTTTCAATCAGTCGTTTTAGCAGTATGAATCAGTCAGAAATGGGGTGAAGTTTAAGTGCACATGTAGATTTCAATGTATTCACCAGGCAACTGACTCAAATGACTCAAAAACTTGATTCACTTTGGTGAGTGACCCATTCAAACTCGAGTCAGTAAACAGAATCGAGTATACCATCACTACCGTGCAGAGGCTCAGAACCAGAGTCGGGGAAAGGCCGGTGGGATCAAACCATTTTTTAACCATATTTTCTTGTGCAACTATTATGTTTTAACCAAGCACAGTATGTTTTTACACTTTTCTAGTTTGTCATAAAAAAAGAAGAAGAAAAAAGCACATACATTATAAAAATCTCCCAGATTTTAGGGGTGCTGAGATTCAATTTAGGGGTGCTTCAGCCCCCCCAAAAATGGGCTAAAAACACCTTTGATCAGAAGGTACTGAAACTAGACAATCCCACTAATATGACTTTTCACTGTTTATTTTTTGGTCTGTATATCAAGTTATGTTAAAGTAAATTTCTACAGTTTGTTCGGTTACGTACGGGGTGGGGGGGCCCTTTGCTCCTCCTTCTGGCTCGTTTCTCCTGGATCTCCCTCCTCGGCCTCGCTGTGATCCTGTCTGGCCCCCCATCAAAACTTAGACCCGCCCCTGCATAGCTGAAGCAAAAACCCGGTCTACCAGAGTGTGTTATAGAAGGTCTTGCCAAAAATAACACTTTGGGGTAAATATGTGACAGTGTGAACCATGAAACGCTAGTTTCTTCCATCTCAGCTGAACCATAAACAAACGCAACAGACTCTGCACAAACGGAGATGACCGGAGAGTTGCTGAAGCAGACACGTTGGTGTAAAACGCAGTTTAAAAAAGAATGCAGGAAAAGTGTGGGTGTGGAACCCTCTCACCGGGAAAAGAGTGTGTTAAAACACCCACATTCTCCACGGAAGCGACGTTCATGGGTTGCTTCATTAAAGGGGTAGTGCACCCAGAAATGTGTTCTTTTGAGCTGTAAACAACACAGAATTTGTTAATTGTGATGAAAACCACATGTAGTGTTAATGAAATTTGTATTTTTTTTATTCATTTTAAAAACAGGATTTTGTGGGTAAAAAATGGCTCATAATGCCCTCTACAGGGTAAAACCAAGTGATGTTTTTCGTGACATCTATATAGAGGTTATCTACTTCACAAGAAAATTTAAAAACCCCTCCCTCCAGGTGCAAACAGATGAGTCCTCACCTTGCAGGCATAGAAAACCGCGCCCACCAACGCATATCAATCAATCAATCAATCAAAACTTTATTTATAAAGCGCCTTTCGTACAAGATTGTGGCTCAAAGCGCCTTACATTTAAAAACATTCCCGTCCAATCACCCTCACCCCCCACCCCCCATACACGCACAAACACTCCTTCAAATTCAAAGTACATGATGCCAGGTGCAGATGGACAAATGAGGAAACCTCATCAGAAGGGGATCCATCTGCACCAAGGGTGGGACAGTATTCTGCCAAGTTTCTGCAACTGCAGGGACACAGGAGCACGGCGGCCCGGGGAGACCTGGCTGAAACACCAGCCCCCACCGCCAAGACGTACGTCCCACCGCATCGATCAGCCACAGCCGGACACCACCCCCAGTACAGACGGACCCCCGTAGAGGAAACACTGGAAGGATCCAGAAACAATAAAAGGCAGTAAAAGAGCACTCAGTGTATAAAACGTCAGAAGTAATAAAACCAAATATTACGAAACTAATTAAGACTTAAATAACTGAATATCAACTAAAAGCTAAGCTGAATAGATGGGTCTTCAACCGAGTCTTAAAAACCTGAATGTTCTCTGCAACCCTGAGGTCCTCCGGCAGACTGTTCCACAGGTGAGGGCCGCGCCACTGGAACGACGCCTCCCCGTGGGTGTGTGTCCTGACCCTAGGAATGACTAAAAGTCTACTGCTGGAGGACCGCAGGGATCGCGAGGGTTCATAGGGTAAAAGCAAATCTGAGAGATAAGAAGGTCCAAGACCATTAAGACATTTAAAAACTAATAAAATGACCTTAAAATCGATCCTGAAGCACACAGGGAGCCAATGCAGTGATCGTAAAATGGGTGTAATATGGGCCCGCCTTCTGGTCTTTGTCAGGACACGTGCTGCTGAATTCTGAAGAAGTTGTAAACCTGAGATGGTTTTTTGGGGAAGACCAGAAAGCAGGGCATTACAGTAGTCAATACGACTTGTGATAAAAGCATGCATAAGCATCTCTGTGTTAGCCCGGGAGAGAATTGGGCGCACTCTGGCAATGTTTTTTAAATGATAAAAACCTATTTTGGTAATATTCTTAATATGGGGAATAAAAGTCAGCTCAGAGTCAAAAATCACGCCCAAGTTTTTTACTTGTGAAGATGGATTAAAAGACATTGATTGTAGTTTAGGTAAAAGTTTCTCTCTCTGGGCCCCAGGACCGATGACTAAAAACTCAGTTTTGGCCTGGTTAAGCTGGAGAAAGTTTTCTGCCATCCAGGATTTGATGTCCAAAATACAGTTAAAAAGAGCATCCATTGGCCTTGAGTCATCAGGAGACACGGAGATGTACAGCTAGGTGTCATCAGCATAGCTATGAAAGTTGACCCCATGTCTCCTAATGACCCCGCCAAGAGGGAGCATGTATAGATTAAAAAGCACTGGGCCCAAAACCGAACCCTGGGGCACACCACATGTGATCTCCCGGACCCTAGAGGAGTAGGTGTCCATGCTTACCATAAATGTCCTGTCTGTGAGGTATGAGGTGAACCACTTGTGAACTGTACCAGAGAGGCCGAGCTGCTTTAAACCAGATTGTAAGTGACCGCTAGCTCCCTTATTGTTTATTTGACGCTGACGTCACTTGAGCTGTACGCGCCGGAAGTTGTTTAGATGCAAGCTTCCTTCCGTCTAGACAGACGGCGCAAAAAGCGATCGCTGTGTTTCACGTGAGTTATAAAAGTCTGTGTTTGAATGTTATTTACATGTATATTAATGCCATAAGTCGGATTAGTTTGTGACTTAACCGGCCCATTTTGTTTCTGTTTCTTACCTGCTGCTTCCTGTTACTTCAGCCAACACGTGCCAAACGAGCTAGCTTTGCCTTGTGTGACAGTGGGCTAACGCTAACTTTGAAGTTGCAGTTTGCACCCTTGGCAAGTGAAGCGAGGTACGCTGTATAAATGTGAATGTAATGTAAAGCTAGTAATGAAAATATGAAGTGTTCATGCAGTTTACTTAAGGATGTATTTATGTATATTGTTTAGATGTTGCACATGAAGTTGTTGCAGTACTGATTTCTGTGTTAGTTTAAATAAGTTAACCTGATTTTATTGTTTACATGTGCAGGGAGTTGAACTCCACGTTAAGACTGTTTAAGATTGCGAAGCTGTGAGTAAATATACTTATTTCATGTTACAGTTTTCACGGTGCTTATGAATGGTGCTGGTGGCGTCCAGAATCTTCCTGCACGCTCCAGATGTAAACCAATAAATGCTGCACCTGTCAGAAGCTTTCTTCTTCCTTTATTGATGCCAAGGGCTGTAACAGTGAAAACTCGACGCTACTTATGAAGGATCATCAGTGAAACAAAGACGTTTGCATACGAGCCACCACCCACTGCGTCTTCATCTGCATTAGACTGTGAGTAGAAGACCCTCTAATGACTCAGTATCATCCAGATCCCATCTCATAGACTGATCTCATGGACCTGTACTGGAGCAGGTGGATTTATTGGTGGTATGAAAGCCACATCCTTGGGCAATAGCAATATCAAGAACTGATACTTCAGTAAACCAGTGAAGAATTTATTGTATCTCTGTGATATAAATGCTTACTGCTGTAAGGTCCAAAAGTCAAGCTGAAATTGATGCATTGTCCTGAAATCCCCACTGTTGAACTGCTGTGATTATTTAAGGGATAAATTATCTTGACTTAAGAGTATTAGCAGTACATTTGGTTATAACATTCCGTCACGTGGCGTGTGTTCCTAGCTAATTTTGATAAGTTTACAAGTGTAGATTTCTAATTTTGTGTGCTTGATATTAAGTTTAAGCCAACACTTGTTCAAAGTGAGTTCAGAAATACACTTGAAAGGCAAAGACGCACCAGATAGACAAAATGTTATCACCTGCTGAAGAAACAGACAATCCCACAGAGATGCAACAGGCACGATCCAGTTCCAGAGAGCGAAACTTAACAGAAAAGGGCCAGGAAATGCATGAACAAACAACAAAGAAAAATGAAAAGACCTTTAATAAGGCTTATGACTCCTGGAAGGGGCAAGCAAAGGAAATTAGAACAAAACTAAAGACCCTTTGTTCAGCTGAAGACCTTCAAACAAAACTGAAGGATATTAAAGCCCAAGAAGCGTCAGTGCATCAACATTATGAGCCTTTTCGTCGGTGTCACGCCGCTACTCCAGTTATTGTTAACAGAATGGATGCGTGTGTTGATCTAACAGCTGAAATATGCGACCTCATTAATAAACGTTTAGAGGAAATCGACAAGACCTTTAATAACCAACTCGAGAAAGAAAGAGTAAGGATGAGACTAAGTAAAAAAGACCATGGCTCCATCTTTGGAAACACAGAAACAGAAACCATTCTTTCAGAGTCATCACAAGACTCTGATTCTAGCTCAAGAGCCACTTCTAGATCCTCCAGCAAACGCGCAGAGGCAGAAGCTGACCTTGCAGCCAAGGTAGAGCAGGCAAAGGCAATGCAACAGATACGTGAACAACAAGCAAGGCTAAGCAAACTGGAGAGTGAATTAAAACTAAAAGAGGCACAGATGCAAGCAGAAATGAAACTGAAGTTGGAGGAGGAGAAAACAAAGTTGCAACAACTACAAGCAGAAAATGAGGTAAAGGTAGCAGCAGCACGAGTGAGAGTCTACAATGCCTATGATGGTATTGAAAACAATGATCTAGAAATGAACCACCAAGTGCAAGGTCTCTATCTAAATAGTGATAATCAACCCTCATTAAATCCACAAGCTGCACCTTTTCGACCTCCAAATGTGCCCAATGAGGTGTCGAGACACCAGGAAACAGCTAGCCTAACTCCAGCGCTGGCAAGCCTGCTAATCTCCAACCGTCTGCCTGCACCTGAACCAACTGTATTTACAGGCGACCCCCTAAAGTTTATAGATTGGAAGATATCTTTTATGGCACTTATTGATCAGAAACTACTCCCTGTGTGTGAAAAAATGTTGTACTTAAAGAGTTATCTTGGAGGGGAAGCACGTAAGGCAGTGGAAGGTTTCTTCTACAGAAATTCAGAGGATGCTTATCAGGGTGCCTGGGAAATCCTACAGGAAAGGTATGGAGGTTCATTCGTTGTTCAAAGAGCCTTCAGAGAAAAGTTGATGAAATGGCCAAAGATCTCAACAAACGACTCTATAGCGCTGAGAGAGTTTGCAGACTTCCTCCAAGGTTGTGTCGAGGCCATTCCTCATGTTAAAGGTCTAGCCATTTTAAATGATTGTGAGGAAAACCATAAGCTTCTCAAGAAACTGCCAGAATGGGTTGTGCGCAGATGGAGTCGTATCGTGGTGGATGAATTGGATAGGTCACAAGAATATCCATCGTTTGCTTGCTTCACAGACTTCCTGCAAAAGGAAGCCAGAATAGCCTGCAACCCTATCGCCTCCCCTCTGATGCTGAACACCAAACCCACTGATGAGAAGTTTCCTAAGAGAGCCAAGGTGTTTAACACGAGCACTCAAATGAAGCCATCTGCTCCAAGCACAGCAAAGACACCAGCCTTGGGACCAAGGCCACCTTGCTTGGTGTGCAAAGATAAAACACATGGCGTTGTTAAATGTCCAACCTTTGCGGGAAAGAGTGTCGATGAAAAGAAGGCTTTCATTCATGAGAACCACCTTTGCTTTGGGTGTTTAAGAAAGGGCCACACCACCAAGAACTGCAGGGGGAGACATACATGTAGCATATGTAGTAGACGTCACCCAACCTGTTTGCACATACAGAGAAACGCTGAACCTGTAAAAACACCAAGTGCCGATTCAGAAGCTTCGGGAAATAAGGCAGATAGTGAAATTCCCAGAGTTATGTCCCACACAC